>NC_059427.1:51301624-51628235 GCF_021028975.2 Sphaerodactylus townsendi | reverse complement strand
TGTGATTGGTGTTTGGAATATGCTGCCACAGGAGGTGGTGATGGCCACTAACCTGGATAGCTTTAAAAGGGGCTTGGACAGATTTATGGAGGAGAAGTCGATTTATGGCTACCAATCTTGATCCTCTTTGATCTGAGATTGCAAATGCCTTAACAGACCAGGTGATCGGGAGCAACAGCCACAGAAGGCCATTGCTTCACCTCCTGCATGTGAGCTCCCAAAGGTACCTGGTGGGCCACTGCGAGTAGCAGAGGGCTGGACTAGATGGACTCTGGTCTGATCCAGCTGGCTTGTTCTTATGTTCTTATGTTCTTATGGGTTTTAATGGGAAAAAATGCCAGTTCTAGTTTACCATGTGACTTCTACTTTGCTATAGAATATAGACATACAATATAAAATCAGCTTTAAACTGGTTTTAGTTTGCTTGGCCAGCACCATTATGTCCAAGCAAATATACATTTTTACAGTAACAAACTATATTTCTAAGGGCTTTCCCACATGCTCTTGAAAAGCATTTTTCCATTTGTGTGATATTTCAAAAGATAGATAATTTCTGGATGGGAGACTGAATGCAAGGTTGTGTAGATCTGTGTCAAGGTATTATGAGAGAGAAAGAGAAATTGACAGTCTTCATGCAAGTGAAATAAATGTCTGTCAATTTCATTCCATTACTTTTTTTTTGTAGCAGATGAAATTAACAGAGCTTTTCGGCAACCAGAAAGGTGGTAGAAAATGAGAGCACACAGCTTAAAAATATAACTTTAATACATGAAAACTGGAAATATATCTATGATTTGAGCTGATGTGGCTTCAGGGAAAGAAAAGAATATTACTGGCATTCATTAATGTTTGTTTGTTTGTTTGTTTACATGGATCAGATGGTAGTCCATAGTTCAGTGTTAATACTTGGCCTTGATAGATTGTATGTGCAAAGTGCCTTTAAGTTATGGTCTCCTTAAAGCAACCCATCAAGGTTCCTGAGGCAAGAGACTCACTGAGGTGGTTTGCCATTGCCTTCCTCTGCATAGTGACCCTGATATTCCTTGGTGGTCCCCATCCAACTGCTAGCCAGGACCAACCCTGCTTAGCTTCTGAGATTGGGCAAGATCAGTCAATCCAGGTCAGGACCTTCAAAGATTGGTGGCATTTTTAAAAGGTTAATTAATTTCACAGGAAGGGAGGAAGAAATTTGATATACCATCAGCTCTACTCAATAGATGTCAGTTATGGAACGTGTAACTGTACTCCAAATTCATCATGACTTGAAAGAAATAAGCTAGAAGTTTATTATGCTGCTATTAGTTCAGCAGTTATGAAGGAAATAGGTGAGATGTGGAATCAGAAGAGTAGCTGGACCATACTGCACCCGGCGTAGCTGGGCGATACTGCATTTTCTACCCACCTTCCAGGCGCCCTGCCTCCAACACACATAGTTCAGCCTGAATGTGCAGGCTGGAAAAAGCAGCCTGTTCACTTGAGGCTGAAAATGGCCTGATGGGAACTACACTTCCCAGGAGACTTTGGGGCTCACAAGGTCTCCTGGAAAGTGTAGTTCCCACCAGGTCATTTCAAGCGAAGAGGCCGCTTTCCAGCCTCCATTTTCAGGCTGAACTAAGGTAAATGTGAGGGGACGGGGGGAGCCGTGGGGGGGATTTTCTGCCCCCCAGGTGCACACCTGGTGCAATGTTCCCCTCCACCCCTGGTAGCTCTGCCTCTGTGTGGAATCTACAGTGGGGATGTGTTCATGGGCTGACGGGTAAGGAAAATGAAAAAAACCCACTAGAGGGAGCTGCATTGTCCATTATCCAGAAGCTAGACTATATAGCTAGACTAGGGATGCCAACCTCCAGCTGGCACCTGAAGATCTCCCTCTCTTGCAATTGGTCTCCAGCTCTCCTGGAGATTATGGCTGCTTTGCAGGATGACATTATACCCTCCCCTCCCCAAACCCCACCATCCCAAATTAAAATTTCTGGTATTTCCCAACTAGAGCTGGCAACCCTAAGCTAGACCCCCAGTTGGTGCAGCCTCTGACCTACAGTATAGTTAGTTTAATGACTGATCCAGCTCTAGTAGAATTACACTAGTATAAACAACCTTAATGACAATACACTAAATAATGACACTAAATGACAATACAACAGTCAACATGTCTAATCAACTAATAAAATAAATTTTGGATAATTGTTCTCATGGACCGTTCTCATGGCCGTTATTTTCCTTGCTGCCAGGATGTACGCTGACATTCTGAAAGATATAAAAGTATCAGAATCTGACAGTGTATAAATCTTTTGCTCATCTGACAGTGTATAAATCTTTTGCTCATAACTTCTTTGCCTTTTACTAAAGATCCACATCTAGTAGGGAACCTCCACAAGAAGGAATTTTATTTGATTAGAAACTTCTTGCTTAAGTGTGCCACACAATTCTTTGAAATTTCTCATGCTTCCGTTACAGCAACCATCATTCTTATGTTCACAATCTTATGTTTTTAAGTAGGAACCTGTTCTTCCAATGCATTTTGCCATGCAAACATATTCAGGTTGAGATTTCTTGTTGCAAATGTATGATTTTTCAGTCCACTTGACTCTGTCCTGTTCATTACACTTGGAGATTGACCGGTTGCTTTAGGCTACAGTATAAATATTTCATCTCTTCCTCTGTTCTTTGAAATTGCATTCCTTATGTGGGTACCATTTGCAATTATCCCTGTAGCCCTACATATTAATTGTGAAAAACAATTTCCTCCTTTTCTGTTGGACAATGCCATTGTCAGAAAAGTAGTTTGCAAGGAAAAAGTGAACTACATGTCTTTCAATACAATAATAGTTGCACTGTCACTCAATTCCTGATAAGTTTTTCCTTGCAATAGGAAAAAGTCGTCTAGCAATTAAAACTGCAACCCTAAAATGCTTTCCTAGGGTCCACTCCACACAGGCCATATAAAGCAGTGTGCAGCTGGTAAAAACACCATTGTGGGTGTGCACTTCGCACAGTTTCCTCACAACGGTGTTTTCTTGACGAGTGAGTCTTGTAGAAAACAATGGCATCCACCTGGTGCCGAGCGAACGGCACCATGTGGAAGGCACTGTTTTTTAGTGCACCACTTATTAAAAAAACCTTACCTCCTCTTCCCTGCATAGCTCTGTGGGGACCAGGGGACACACCTCCTGCCTTCCGACCCACAGGGAAGAGGAGGTATGCAGGGAAGAGGAGGTAAGTTTCTTTTAAAAAGAGGGGTTCCTTTGTGCAGAGGCACCGCTGTGGCCCACAGCAGCTCCAGGGCCACCCGCACACAAGTGTGCAAAGGGCCTCGAGGCTACACCGATGTCATGTACACTGATGGCCCGCCACTCCCCAGGCCTGTGCAGAAGGGGCCAAGGAGTATCATTGGATAAAATGCAGCTTACGTCTGAGCAGGCCTATTTAGCATTACTCCCACTTTGAATCAGGGTATTTGCAGCCAGATATGCAGAAGCTTCCTTGTAATAACTACAGACATGGCTTGGATTGAAAATGGGCCGCAGCCCTTTATTATTACTATCATTATTATACTGAAGCTGGGCGATCAAGAGGAGTGCATCTACTCTGCCGGTCAGCATCCCTAGCTGATCCTGGCTTCAACCCCAATTCTATTGGGGAGGACAGAGGTACTGGGCCATGGGGTGTTTGCCCATTCTTCATGGCCCTCACACCGCTGGGGTGTCGGGCTCTCCTGCAGAGGGCTTTACGGCATGCCTGCCCCGCCCAAGCCTCTTGTGGAGGCCCCCATAGGTGGGGAGGTCCGGTATGCAAGCTCTCCCCCCCCCCCATGCGCTCCTCTGTCCAAACCACCCCCACTCGGGCTGCAAAGATGAAAAAACTAGTCTCATCCCTTCTGGGAGTGGGGTGGGTCAGTTCGCTTCCAGGCGTTGAAAAGGCCTAAGCAACCACGTGCTGCCTAATATAGGAAGCGTGCTCCACCCAAAGGTGCAGCCGCCTGGCTGGCCCACACATGCCCCTCCTCTGGAGCTCTTACCGTGTGTTCTGCCCCCTGTTGCAATTACAGGCCTAGTTGAGTCTAGAGCCGTGATTTTAGAAAGTATTCCCCTTATGAATGAAGGTCAGTGAAAATAACTTTTCTGTAAGTGCTACCTGGTATAGGAGATGGATTTCTCTTTCACCAAATACATTCTCTTTTTTAGTGGCAGCACCCATAATATGAAACTCCTTCCACTGATAGTTTGCTAGCCCTATTCCATTCAGACTCTTAGATGTTTAGAAAAAGTTAATAGACCTTTTAATGCAGAGACTTTTGTACAAGACATGGTTTTTTCCCCTGTATTGTTGATGGTTTCCCTATTAATATTCTATTATGTAATTGTTTCTAGGGTGTTGATGTTTTAATTATCAAAGTAAGCCATTTTGAGGGCTATATTGATGAAAAAGAAGCCTGACAGCTTGAACTATAAATAAAATAAATCAGTATAAAATCCCTGCAAGTCGTTGTGTGGGTTAAAGGTCTACGTATGATGGGAACCCTTTGGGACCAACCGGGCACCCAGTATCAGAACAGGGACATATTTGGAATCAACAATAAGAATGCCCTGAGTGCAGCATTTTGCTTTTCCCCACAGCAGCAAACAACAGGTAAGAAACACACCTACTCATAAATATGTATACAATCCTATGCATGCATATCTGGTGTTGATGTTTTTAATGCATAATATAACATAACATGTGAAGCCACATTTAATTTGATCCTCATCATCTGTAGATGCATGCATGCTGTTTTCCATTCCTAAAGGGAAATTTTTGTATTTTCACAGTAGTTCAAATACAAAGAAGGCTTATCCTGAGAAAGTTTCAGAAATACGGAAGACCTCTTGTGTGCTGTAACTGATACTTGCCATTTCCTTGAGTGGACCATGGTAATGTACTAGGCCAGTGATGGTGAACCTTTTTGCCCAAATTGCAACCCAAACCCCACTTATTTATCACAAAGTGCCAACCCGGCAATTTAACCTGAATGCTGAGATTTTAGTTTAGAAAAAACTGGTTGGCTCCCTCTTCCTCTGCTCCACCCGTTTGAGCAGGGGCCAGCCTCCAGCAAGTCCTGTGTGCACTGCTCTGTGCCTCTCTAGCATCTCTGCCTCCTCTGTGCCCCCCCACCCCCAGGCAGCAGCTACCCGGAGCACAGGCACCAGGCCTGCCAGCCGAGTTCTCCCTGCTCACCACGGTGCGTGCACGTCGTGCTCAGTGGTCCAGGCCAGCCTAGATGGGTATATGTGAGTGTGGGTGGGGGGGAGTGATTTTCTGCCCCCACATGATAAACTCTGTGTGCGCGTGCCCAAAGAGGGGTCTTCGAGTGCCACCTCTGGCACCCGTGCCATAGGTTCGCCATCACTGTACTAGGCCATGCTTTTTACGTAAAGGCCAGTACTTTGATAGCTGTCAGCCTCTGGAGGCAATTTTCACTTGATGGGAAAAGGCAACAGAAGGCATCCACAAGGACATCCTGCTGCTGATTTGTAAAACCTACATTGCTAGTTATGTGGCAGGAGCTTAGCAGTACACCAGCTTGCAAAACCAGGTGACTCTTGCCCACTGTATTGTTCTTTCCAAGAAATTGCTTCTGGGGACAGGCAAAACTATCAGCAGATTCTGTTGTTCTTCCTGCCTCTGGTGGATTTAATGTTGCTGACAACTGGAAGACATTGCTTGTTTGTGTCACTGGGCGGTCATCGAGGAGGTGGAAGTGCAAAAGGGCAGTGAGCGGGGAGAGTTGCCTGAACACACAGATTGATTCTTCCTTCCAGGAATGTTATCATTAGCTCCATGTTAAGCAGCTTCTGCACAGTTAATAGGCAACAATTATTTTACTGCTTTAATGGGGGTGGGGGGTGGGGAATGCAGATTCTCAATGGATGTCAAAGCAGGTTGGAAATGGAATCTCAAACAGAGTTTCCAAACTATTTATAATGAGGGTGCGACAGTCCTACAGTATTACGAGAAAATGAACCAATATTAAGCAGCAAATGAAACTCTCCAAAATATCACAACCTCTGTGTCAGTTCTATGAACAAGCACCAAACTGCCCCTTGCCCACCCCAATCCAGGTCCCAAAGTTATAAATGGGTTAAAACAATGATGGGTAATTGTGTGCTGATTGGTAGCCAGCATACACTTCCAGTGGGATTTAATTTCAACTGGTGTCACCCTTTGAGAGGCTTTAATGCCACTTGGGGTCTAGTTGTTCAGGATTGCACTGTAATTTCTGGAAGAAGAACTAGTGATACTGTGATTTTTGGAGAGACAGTGAGATGTGTTGAGTTGCCCCATGCTTGGGAAAGAAACCGTGATACAAAAAGGAAGCTTGAAGACATTGATACGAGAATGACTGAGATTAAATTATAATTTTCAGAGCACGAATGTTCCCAAAAAGAGGACAACTCTTGGAGAAGGTTTTCTGTTGAAAAGGTGCTTTGAAAAACTGAAAAATTCAGTTTTGCAAGGATATGTTAGAGGAAGAAAGGAATCTGAAAGTGAGCCAATGAAGGAAGTGGAATGGATTTATGGTAGCTATGATAGCGAACTGTCAAGTTGAAACCAATGTATGAAAGTCAACCTCCCCTTTTGGCTCTCATTATCACTCTCCACACCTATCAATCAAATGCCTCCTGGGCCCCCTGCTGTGAGGTCCCCTAGCTCTGCAAGCTTCCTTTGCCTGCCTGCTATCTTCCTTCCAAATATGTACAGTCCTATTTTCTTCTCTAGCTTGCCCAGCTGTACTTAATCTTGGCACTTTCTTATTCATCTTAGTGCTACCACCAAACATTTTCTCAGGTTCCAGCTGTTCAAGTCATTGCCTTCTTTACCTTATTTCCTGATTCTCTAGCACTTTTAATGCTTTGAGATTTCATCAGGGTCCCCTTTCTTGCCTCAATTCCCTGTCTCATCTGCTTTTTACTTCAAGTGTCTTTCTTCACCTACCTTTCCTTCAGTTTCTTTTTTTTTCTTAATCCTTTTCTTAATCTGTATCTTATTTCTGCCTCCAGACTCTGGGCTCCCCAGTTCTTTACCTTCTTATTTCTCAGTTCCTAGTTCTCAGCCTGCTCCCATCTGATCTTTCAATCCCTGCCAAAATGGCAACTTTCCTGTTTTTCAAATGCTTAATTGCAAGTGGTTAAATTTCCTCAGCAATGGAACATTCTAATGGCACTTTGTACATTAGATTCCCTCCTTGTGTCAAATGTAACACAGTCAGTTGTGAGATGTGGGTTCTCCTCAGTTCCTATGCACATGATGCCTGACTCATTGCTTACAGAGAAGGGGTTTCAATTTTCCCTCTTATATCATTTCTCTAACTTGAAACAGTCCCAGAGGTAGCAATGACAGCCCCAGTTGGCAATCCCTAGGAGCAAGAAGGGGGTGGAAACTTTGAAAGTCAGTGTCACCATGATCACTTCAGTTTTGTATCTGGAACTGACATCACTGTACAGGCAACACTCAAGGAATTTCCCTACTCTCTGTGGGTTTTGTCCTAGATATATAGGGGAATCCCCGGAGTGTTGTGTGATGCTGTCAATATCACTTCCAGGTCCAAAATTGGAAAGGACATCATGGCCCCCCTGACAATGCTGTCTGTCTCCCCTCCCCCCATTATGCTCCTTCTGCTCCATTGATTAGGAGCAGGGACCATTAAGGTGGAACACTGCCCACCATTGTGGGGGGCATTATTTTGGGAAATCCTTGTGCACTCCCCAGGATGTTTTCAGATTGGGGAAAAAAGTGCAGAGTGGAAGGCCTTTTCTCCATATGAATTGCAGTCATCGTCATAATCAGGAATACAACCACGCAAGGGAACTGAGGTGAAGCCACAACTCATGTGTAATTGTTTTAATGTGTGACACATGGTGGGGAGAAGCCCACTGTCAGAAGCTTCACCACTGCAAACACAATGCAACAGATTGCACACTAATTATGAACTAGCAGTAGCTAGCACTTTGAGGCCATTTCATTCTGGGCTTCTTGTTGACACATAAATGCATCTGACCCATATATGATTGCTTTACGAGGGATTTGTTTAAAAGGCTAACAGTTTTGAGGGAACATTAATTTGGATTAGAATCCAGCACACGTTTTTAAATGAAGTGAAATACAAATTAAATCTAGTGCAGCTGGAGCCACTGCCATGTGAAAGATGGATACATGTTTTATAGTGTTCCTAGTCAAAGAATCTGGGAAGCAGTTAACCTGAGTTGACATTCATTAGTGCTGGATAATGTATCTGCCTGTCTGCCTCTTTTTTGTGAAAGGAACTGTGGCAACAGCTGCTGCATCCAGTGGGAATACGTGTTTATGTACGTTGGGGGTGAGTGCTATGTGCTTGCTGTGTGTGTGTGTGTTTAAAAGAACAACCCTACAACCACAGTATTAAAAGTCTATATGTCTGAAACCATTTAATGAACTATAAGTATCCAACTGAATCCAAGTAGGCTGATGAGCTTAAAAAAACAAACAGTGATGGGTTCAGTTGCTGCTGCAGCAACTACTCATACCATGAAAAATCTATGTGATACCCTGATAATGTAGTGTTGGGTAATATGTGGGTGAAGAGAAAGAAATAGTGGCTTGTTATCTTTCCCTGTGGGACTGCGATCAGCACTTACAGATGCAGGACAATGTCCTTGAATAATTAGAGGAATATAATGTCAGGGAGGGCTTAAATGTAATGAGACATTATTATGATATTGTTCTCTAACAGAATGCTGGTCTTCCTGCGGAGCTTCAGGACAATTTGCCTCTAAATAAGTCACTTGCAGTTCAGTCCTTCTGGGCAGAGTTATATCCTTCTAAACCTTTTAGCTTCAGTGGATTTAATAGAGTATAACACTTCTTAGGATTGCACTGCTGAATAATTAGGAACAGAAAATGTTATGCTTGGAATACTGGAAAGAAGATCTGGCCAAATGCTTTCCTGCTTTTAGTAGAATTGCTATAAGAGGATATAAAGAGTCACACAGAGAAAATTGTGGGTTAGGTAGATGTCTGAATTTCCTCATTCTGGGGTAAACCCCCAAAGGACACAACATGGGGTAAAACCAAACATTATAGTTGCAGTTCTATGTATTAAGTTTGGATTTACCACAATCATATAGTCTTTGAGGGAAGTGCTTTTGTGGTGTACTGACTAGAGGTTTGGATTTGGACTGGGAAGCTCATGACCAGCTCCTCATTCTGTCAAGAAGCTTCACATTCTCTACATAATCTACATGTGTTGGAATGAAGATAAACTGGGGGGGGGGGGGGGGTGCAAATTATCATGCGTTTCTTGGGAGAAGAGTGGGATAAAAATGTGATAGATCCATAGATAATTTTGGAGAACAGTCTGTAGAGTCTACGTCCTCAACTCTACCACTTTGCAATTTTGGCAGACCTGGATTTAAACAAATTGATGTGCCACTATCATGTCTACTTTGATCCATAGAAGATATTTTAAATTGCTCTGCAGAACCAGTAATTCACGTATATCATTTCAGTCATATAGTTCTGAATGGTTTTCCTTCCTTAGCATTCTCCCCCACCTCACCCTGATCCCCTCCCATGTCACAGACTGCTCTCATGCTCGCTGCCTCATACAGTCATCAAAAGGCTGCCGTTAAGAAGAGAGTCACTGGGATTAGAATGCTAAGGTCGATAGGCGTGACAGCTGCAGCTGTCAAGGGCCATGCTTGACCGTCACCCCTGTCGTGGGGAGTGCCGGGGGACCCCGCGCTACTCTCTTCAAGTAGCGCGGGGCTTAAGGTAAGTGGGGAAAGGCCCCTTATGAAGAGACAAAGATGTGGAGACCAGTTAATGTGGTCTCCCCATCGTGGCTATTTTGCATGACCTGGCTATTACTCTTCCCCTATCAATAGATCAGTACCACCAGTTAATGCAAGTCAATGATGAGCACATCTAGCACTATCCGCACTTTTTTGAAAGTACACTTCATTGGAATAGTGGGATTTACTTTTAAAGAAGTATATTTCTTATCAAGGGTGTTACCATTCAAGTTTTGTCCATGGCAGAACAAACCACGTGATGCTTAATAATGCAATTTAAAACAGAGTTAACATTGTTATATCAATTGAAGTTACTGGGCTTAGAAGGATGTAGTTCAGCTTAGGACTGCACAGTTACATCAAAAACCAGAAGGGGTTATTCAGTTCTGCCGGGATGCGACATATAATTCTTGGGTTGGTGGTATCCCTACCTGGCTTTAAGAGTTCATTTTAAACATTGTCAAATATAGTTTTACCCAATACCTGCTCCACGAAATCCCCCACAGAGATAGAGTTTCCTTTCTATAGCACCAGCACAGGTAGCGTTAGTTCGCAAGGAGAGGAGAGGATAAGGCATAGACGGCCCATCTCTCCAAAAATTCCCATCTGGGTTATAGATCTCCACTGCATCAAGGCATTTTCGTGCCTGTCCTCTGTCTTGACCAAGACAGCCAATACCACCTGCAAAAAGAGACAAACATCAACAGAGAGGAGCAGAAAACAGGAAAATGCATTAGTATCAAAGGCTTGATGAACAGACCTATGAATATTTGATGTTTTTTTCTCTTTCTGCCAGCTTTTTCCTTCTTTCCCTCCTGCATCAATCTTCTTTTAGCTTTAGCATCTAAAACCTGTATTCCTTTGCAAAGGCCACAGGAAAACATCCTGTTTGCTTACAACTGGGAGTTGTGGAGAAACTCATGCTGCTGTTCATACGTTAATCCCCCCCCCCCCCTAAATATATTGACTAGGTGTGTACACCAGTGTAGGAGATGGGGATCATATGAATGAATGAAAGAATGAATGATTCACAAAATGGTGACTATAAGGTAAAGAGGATGGGGGCATTCTTACTGCTCTTTATCCGACCCATTTTTAGAAAAAAAAATATGGCTGACTGTGTGTTTCTTCCCCAAAGGGAAATTGTACCTTTGCATTCTTAACAAGCATTCTTTACAACACAACTCCCATCTTCTACCTACAATAAAAGAACTCAGAGATCTCCATTTCTATTCCACCCATGTTTGATGAAGAGAACTTTGAGTCTCAAAAGCTCCTGTCCTGAAATTCTTTTTGGTATCTAAGGTGCTACTGGACTCTAATCTAACTGTTCTACTGCAGACCAACATGGCTAACCTCTGAAACTATCTTCCCAAAAAGTACAGGATGAGAAAACAAATAGGTTTTAAAAGGAAATATAAACAAGAAACTTTTAAAAAATCTCACAGAATAATACAGGCATAGATTGGGGTTCCGGTGTCACATATAGTATCACAGGAAGGGGCCAGTAGGTGTCTATTGCACTCACAAACCACATTCTACAATGCCATTACAAAAACAAAAACAGTGCTGGGAGCTGCAATTTGCACTCTGGGAAACTGTGAAATCCCCAAAATAACAATTCCTAATTGAAGGAAAGTATGGACTGTGTCTAAAAAATGAAAAAAAATATTGACACTTATTTCACACACACACACACACACACAACAAATCAAAACACCAGCGTCACCCAGCTGAGGTAAATTTCTAATTTAAAAACAAATCAGCCTTTTTGGCTCATAAGTCCAGATACTGCAAGATGAGTAAGACGTACATTCTAAAAAAGTGAAGATATTGCATTAGAATGCAGTCACAGTGCTTCTTCAGTTTAGAATTATAAACTCAGATGGTTGCTAAAGGCAGCTTTCTGTGTAATATGCAATATCCATCAAAGTTAAGTACATAGTTTTAAGTCATGCTGAAACTAATGGAACTTAGCAACACTGAAGTCAGCAATATATTTTTAAGTCACAAATGCTTGCTTACATCTCCCCCTTTTTTAAAAAAAAAAAGCAAAATGGGAAGTGTTCATATGCCACTGTGAATGACCTGTGTACAGATCATTTTAGGAGCCATTTGGAGGTACCTGTATCTTTATTGGAAACATTTTATTATGGTAGATTTCACAGATGCCAGATCTTTAGCTAGTAGTTGGCCTTCCATTACAATTCGAGCCTCACCCAGTGGTCTAGGAAGTTGTAATGTATTGACGTAGTATTCGTGCAGATCCCAGAAGGGCTGCCTTCTGAATCTGACCGATGTTAATTTTGTCAATTCGAAGATGTTTCAAGTGCTGCCCTAGTGTGTTCAGAATGGTGCCCAGTGTACCGATTACCACTGGGACGACCTCAGCTGGTTGGTGCCATAGACGCTGAAGCTCGATTTTCAAATCATGGTATCTAGTGACCTTCTTGTGTTCTTTTTCAGTGACCCTGCTGTCACCAGGTACTGCTATGTCGATGATGGTCACTTTCTTGTCCTTGATCACGGTGATGTCTGGTGTATTGTGTTTCAACACTGTCCGTGTGGATTCAAAAGTCCCACAGGATCTTGACCTTCTAATTTCCATTACTTTCTCTGGACAATGTTCCCACCAGTTCTTAGCTTTTCTTATGTTGTAATTCTTGCATAAATTCCAATGGATCATCCTGGTCACTGAGTTGTGCCTCTGTTAATACTCTGGGCAATCTTTTTGCAGCAGCTGAGGACATGATCTACAGTTTCGTCAGCTTCTTTGCACAATTTGCATTTTGCATCACCCGAGGATTTTTTTATTCTGGCTTTGATCGAAATTGTTCTAATGGCTTGCTTTTGAGCGGCTAAAATCAGGGATTCAGTTTCCTTTTTCAGACTTCCAGTTGTTAACCATAGCCAGGTCTTTTCGTTGTCCACCTTGTCCTTGATCTTCTGAGTTTTACAGGCTTGCCAAAATACTATTGTACTTTTAGACAGAAGGGAAGGCAGATCATGTGACTTATAATATGTCCATTAGAAGATTACAATGTGTGATTTATAAGCACACATTCTAAGCCATCTCTATTGGATACATGATTCCCCCCTTCATTTTAATACATGAAATAGGGAGTCATATACCAAGAACAGCACTTTCTGCTAAATGGGATGGAGGAGATCTTGCACCCAAAATCCATATGCATAATGAAGCACACACAGGGTTCAAGATTGGGGGTGAGGTAGAAAGTAGCCCTCAATTTTGTCCTCTATTGTAATAACCAATATTTTCTGAGCATAAACTGATCACATATTTTACAGTTGGAGCTTAGAACTCATTCCTTACTTCACTTGCCAAGTGCACACAGTCTTTACATAGAACAGAAAGATTAACGTTTCTGTAAATGGATGATTGCAGAAGACCAACTAAATTTTGAATAGATAATAATTGTCACAGCATTCCTTGACTTTGGATGGCAAAAGCTCTGTTATTTGTCACTATTTTATAGTTTTGGATAGAGGCCATGGTTAGAGGACATTTTTTGTATTACCCGGAAATGGACAATAAACTCCCAGCTAAGCACTGCAAATACACAGTCTCTTAAATAGATGGACATTTTTCTCTCCAAACTTGAATGGATTCTTTGATTTGATTCTTTGATTTAGGATCAAACCCCAATGGCACAGTCCTAAGCAGACGTTAGTGGTTGAAGTGACTGACTTGGACCTGGGAAATATAAGTTCAAATCCCCATTTAAGCCATGGAAGCTTGCTTGGTGTCCTTGGGCCAGCCACACACACTTTCAGCCCTGATCCTGACTAGTATTTGGATGGGAGGCCTCCAAGGAATACCAGAGTCATGACATGGAAGCAGACAATGGCAAATCACTTCCAAATGTCTCTTGTCTTGAAAACTCTATGAGGCCATCATAAGTCAACTGTGATGATGACAGAAAAAAGTAAAGGTATACACTTCTAAGCTCATTTATTTCAGTAGACTTAGAAAGGTGTAATTTTACTTAGATGCCCCCCTCACCCCTAGCCAGTGGTGAAGGGAGACCTAGTTCTTTTCTGACTATTATTCTAAATTTGGTTTTTGATGAAGTATAGATAAACATATTAATGTTTCTTGAATTCCACTCAAATAGGAGCTCGTCACATTCACATACTGTCTGCCACAGAGAGATACATATATTTTTTGACAACACCACATGGAAGTCAATATTACAAAGTGATTTTATATTAATCATACTGCTTAACAACTCAACAATCTCTAATAGTACCCTCATTTTAATTCTATTGCTGAAATAAACTCTACCAACGGCAAGTAAAATGGAGAGATCTGAGCTCTGCATCTCAGCGCTGATTGGCTTGGGCCTATTTGCAGCATCCCAGAGGCATTCTCTATAAACTCACTACTTTGCTACAAACATAATGCTGTTGTTCTAATCAGAATGTCCCACAGTGCATTAGGACATTCAAAAGCTCCTGCACACTTCACAACAAGAATAGAAGCTGATTATTAGCTGTTCCAGCCAAAACTATACCTGCTCAATCTTTCCGAATGCCCATGGCAGATTCCGAAGATGTGTTCCTGGACTTTGTTCCAGCAGAAGGTAAGGCACTATTTCTAGATCACGTCCTCTCTTATCTCTGTAAACTATATGCTGTGGCCTATTGGAAAGATATAAACAAAGCCATCTGCAATTGGCTCTCACCTTTGGAGGTGCGACGAATGCCAGCATAACTGTCAGTATAACCCTGTTCATTGTTGACCAAATTAGGTTAGAATCCACAATATGATTTATTGTGAAATGGATTTGATTGGGCTGCCTTGGAACAGGTGGGTTGGGGATTACAGCTACTTGTTTCTGTAAAATCTTATCTAATATGCTGTTGGTTTGTGATCCATTCCTTAACCTGGAGAGATGAATATGCTGGCGCAATCCAGCAACATCTACATCTACACCATTGGATACAAAACCATGTAATGAACATTGATAGTATTTCCACGCGAAAGGATTATGTGTGTGATAAGTCCAATTTTAAACATTAAATGACAGCTGTGTTCTCAGACTGCCACAGGAAAGCCAGATCTTTAACAGGCTGTCAAATATGTCCCTACAATAATTGAACACAAATGTTGAGTGAAAACAAAACAGATGTTTGTGCAGTCTTGACACCAAATATTGCAAGCCAGTGTTGTATATGGGATGAAGAGAGTCCACTTCATTCTTTACTTATTAAAGAAAACAAGGATTCATTTTAGAAGGCAATAAAGTGAAGGTTTTCCCCATGATGCAATTTTATTCTAAAGTTTGATCTTTTGGAAAATTCCCATTTAGTCAGCCCCCCAAAGCTGCCATCTGCTCCAGGGGACCTGATCTGTGGAGATCAGTTGAAATTCCTGGAGATCTTCAGGCCCCACCCAGAGGCCGGCAACCCCACCCTCACAAGGGACTGTCAGATTTTCTACTCCAGTGTGCTTGCCAGGGTCCCAACAAGCCCTTTGCAAATTAGATTGTTTTCACAAGCCAGAAAATTTACTTTAGGTTTCATTCAGTTTCCTTAACAAAGCCATGAAGGGGTTCTATGCTGTTATAATGAAAACTCTCACCTGTACAGCTAGAACCTCAGTTAGCTCTCTGACTCACCAGCAAATGACAGATACCATCATACAACCTGATGGTTCATGCAAAATATATTTATTTATTCTAGCATGGTTTCAAGCATTTGAGGGGATTGTTCTCTTTCTGGTCATTCTAAAATATTTTGCCCCAATGACACAAGTTTTATGCTTGTTATGATAGATTACCCCCCCACCCCCACACACACACACAGACACACACACAAGGCATTTTACGTTGAGGAAGATGGGTAGCTCTGTGTAAACACTCAGTAATCTATTCCTGTCAGAGAAACATTAAATTGGCATCAGAGGCATGCAGAGTTCAAACAAAGATTCAGATGTCTATTTATTTACAAGGAAATTGAAGTATATCAGGAAGGGTTTTAAGCCAAAAGTCACATTGATATCATTTATATAAAAATTCTATTATATTAATAATTATATAAGATGTATGTAAGAAGCTGGTTCAGAGAAGATACTTGTTTACTGATATTTCACTATCTTTAAATTGCTGTTACAAGGGATAGCTGCACTGGGCACTAACTCCAGTGTCTTCAAGTTTCTTACAGTCTCGTAGAAAAAAACCTATCCTGATCCTCAGGAGGTGTTTCTTTGACTGTTTGGAAGTCTCTAATTCCAGGTCTGACAAGACTTAATTCCTAAATGTAACTGACACAGGTCCTAAACCACTAACTCCTATACTATCTCCCTCATTTGAGACTTCTGTTTCACATGGAGCTTACCAGAGAAACGAATCCTTTATTTACACTCCCTCCCCCCTCAGGAGCTTCACTGCCCCATATATGGGTTATTCTCCCCAGAGAAACTAAACCAAGTCACCAGTGTAATAAATTAGGGTTTCTGTCTTATGGTTATCTACAAGACTTTGACGCAGACTCCTTCACAGAAATCTGCCTTGTTGACCCTTACTCTGAGTTGCTCAGCTCTCATAGAACTGGCCCTCAGAATCCAGAGAATGGATCTATATCAGAATAACCTGCTCACCCTGACATTCCCAACAGTTCTCCCCTCAGCAGCAGCCTTCGGTTAAGAACACCTAGCAATTCTCTCTAGCCATTCAGGCTGTGGTTTCCATTGACCCTTTAGGCTCACAACATTTTAAGGTCAGAATGAGCTTAAGTAGCAGTGTACATTACATCTGTTTCACACACACAAAAAACCCTGTCAAATGCCCTTCATGCCTGTGATTTATGCCTTGGCTGATCAGCTGGTGAATTAGAGAGATGATGGAAAGTTCCTTAATGGCATTGTTCCTACACTGACTTGAGTTACTGACATGCATACTGCTGGCTAAGCCCCTCACATCCTCTTCATTCTGGCTAATTAAATTCACATTTTAAAAGTGTCATTCAGTTCCTTACTTAGATGAAGCTGTTGGGAGGAGGGGGGAGGCAGCCTGGCAGAAAAGCTGTGATTGTTAGTTCTTTTTTTGGGCACCCTGACTGAACTTGTATAATAATATTTTTGTAGAACAGTGTGAAATATGCCTGCTCATTTGTAGTCCTGCCCTCATTCATTTTGTCAGCAATTTCTGTCGATGATATTCTCAGTTTACATATAGGTAACCAATAGGGTGTCCACAACAACCCTATGAGGTAGGTTAAACAAAGAGAAAGTAACTGGCTCAAAAAATTCAGGGTGAAGTGGAGATTTGAATCTGAGTCAGCTGGTTCCATCTGTTGAAATTGCTCTTGGGCTGGGTTTGAACAAAAATACGGTTTTTCTAGGAGGCTTATGGCACATTTGTTGAAGAGGATCCAGATGTCTTTCCTCAACATAGCAATGTCTGCTGTGTGAACTACTATATTTTCCTAACAATCAAACTGTAACATTTTGTTGCTCAGAAATAATAATGTTTTCCCAGTAAGATGTCAGCTGTGATTGTTAGTGCTATACAGAATGTGGGCTCTGGGAAGGCTGATGGAGCAATATAAGCAGCAGAGTAGACATCTCCATATCTTCAGATAGCAACTTCTTGGACTCAAATCATGACTGAGAATCATGGCTCAGCTCCAACTGAGATCAGGCGGCTTTTAGTATTGTGGTTTGAATCCTAAGTTTTGCCGTTGGAGTTTGCATTAGAGCAGTGGTGGCGAACCTATGGCACTGGTGCCAGAGGTGGCACTCAGAGCCCTCTTTGTGGGCACGCACAAACAGAGTCGCCCCCACCCCACCCCCACACATCTAGGCTAGTCTGGGCCGCTGGGCTCGATTATTAGCATTAAACCTAAGACCTAGTTTTGGGGAAGCAGTGTAGGTAACCCTGTTAAGCGCTGTTAAACCCCATTGATTTTCATGCGAAGAACTAAAGTGCGATCCTTTACCTGGGAGTAAGCTCGGTTGCTGGCAATGGGGTTTGCTTCTGAGTAAACCCTCCTAGGGTCATGATTCACCCGTTGGAAGAGTTGCACAGTTGCTTCAAAGCAAAGTCACCGACTACCACCAAGCTTACTCTCGAGTAACGCATGCCTCAAGCCAACCATTTTTTTCTAAACTAAAACCTCAGTATTCAGGCTAAATTGCCGTGTTGGCACTTGGCGATAAATAAGTGGGTTTTGGGTTGCAATTTGGGCGCTCGGTCTCAAAAAGGTTCTTTATCACTGCATTAGAGTAAGACAACTTCCTTCTTACCTCCACTGCAGCTGTCTGTGCCCTTCCCATTGCTCTTGAAATCGTCAGGAACAGTATGGGCGAAGGACAAAATGGGGTTTTTCTGCAGTAGGAAAGGGGAATTGGCAGAAGTGGATCTCCCATCTTCTGCCAGCAAAAATGCTGTTATACTAATGGAATCCAACTTAGGATCCTATCTGTCTGTTTTTCCTGATTAAAATGCTGCAACTATAATGAAACATACTCTACAGTAAAATCATAAACAGGCCCTCCCAGAGGTGGGATCCAGCAGGTTTTCACAGGTTCCTGAGAGTAGGTTACTAATTATTTGTGTGTGCCGAGAGGGGATTACTAATTGGTGATTTTGCCACCTGACTTTTGCCTTAGTTACGCCCCTCCTCTCAGCAGTAGCGTGCAGAACTTGAAGCAGTCTAGCAGGAGATGCACCGGCGTGCGTGGCAGCATGCGCCTGCATGCATTCGTTTCCCGCCCAAGGACCGGCGCAGCGGCTGCGTCCTTGCTACAGCCCCGCCCAGGAATGCCCCGCCCCTGGAATGCCCAGCCATGCCCCCGCTGTGCCCCGCCCAGCCCCATTGGCGCTACGCCACAGTTTGAATCCCACCGTCATGGCAACCTGTTACTAACATTTTTGGATCCCACCACTGGGCCCTCCCATACCTAAAGATGACTTTCTTCGATAATAATTATCAAAAAATTCTGGGAATAATCTCTGTAGCAAAATTAGATCTACATAACACAACATTCAATTATTTTGATAGCTACTACCTATTTCTGCCCATAATATGGTGATTCATAGCCCAGTTGTCATGTTTAATTGTTGATGTGGTTGGAAGACTACACAGTCAAACAACTGGTCCTGTTTTAGTTGAACCTTTCCATGTTGGCTATTCATTTTGAAATGGGTTTTGAACTCAAGACATCTCCATTTCCTCCCTAGGTTTTTGACTGACTGAATTAGCTTCACAACACATGGCATTCTCACCACACATTCACTTGATCTCTCAGTAGGCCAGGCCAGAGGATAATGGTGAATCATAAATGATACAATCCTTTAGGGAAAGGATGATTACAGATCTGTCCAGCATGTTCTTAGGGGGACTTCACAATATGGCTGCTGGGAGCAACAGCAGCAAGAAAACAGTCCCCAAAATACGAAGTATTTTATTAAAGGCGGTATTTAATGTTACAATGGTTTTGAGCCACTGCAGCATCTTAAGTACAGTAACAGTCCTCTTCCATTATTATTACATATATATGTATAGACTAGCTGTAACCAGAATGAAGAGTACATTTCCCATATCCAAATATGTCATTTGCAACTAGTTGGCAGTCTGAAGCAGTGTGCCAATCACACTCTATAGCTCTAGGACTGTGGTGGTGAACCTATGGCACTCCAGATGTTCACGGACTAAATTTCCCATCAGCTTCTGCTGGCATGGCCAATTGGCAGGGGCTGATGGGAATTGTAGTCCATGAACATCTGGAATGCCATAGGTTCGCCACCACTGCTCTAGGATATGTAGGACTGTTTGGTATCTATCTTTGGTCAATTCCCCACTTACCATCGACCACCCTTTGCTGTGCGCTACTCTCAGCGTGCGTCATTTCTGGCGCACTCCTGGGCTTCCCCTACGACCCCATTTTAAGGAGCGCCAGGAATGACGCACGCTGAGGGGGCGCGAGAGCGGCGCAGCTGTCAGGAAGGAAGTCAGCTCGCGTTATGCGCCACGCCCCTGGTAGTTAGGGGAAGTGCTCAGCGGGACCCGCTTACTACTTGGCGCAGGTAGTAGCGCACAGCAGATGGTAAGTGGAGAATTGACCTTTGTTAGGAGACAGATGGAGTGTACAACTGGACATTTGAAAGTTTATTAAAACATTCAAAGCACAGTTTTTCCACCCAGTTTCACCATCTCCAAGTGCATTCTGTCATTGGTGTGACAGTTTTCCATTCAAATCTCCATGCAGCTGGGATATGTACTTATTTTGAAAAGATGGTTTCCAACCTAATTCTTTCAATTTCATCATGTAAAATATGAGAGAATTTTATTAATTAATTAATAAGCCTTTATTTGGCACAATACAATAAAATCATAGTGATAAAGGAGTATACAGATACAAGAGTGTGAGATAAAATATAAACTATTGGTTATGCATCACCTCCAATAAAAAACATGCTACCAATTCACAAGTTTCATTATCAGAATTGTCCAAGAGGAAAAGGGAGTCTACCTGACTCTCCATTTTGTTGGGTATCCTAGAAAAGATATTGGAATATTTTAATCTGATGTTTGCAGATTTAAGGCAGCAGAGCAATTGATGTGCCAATGTTTCAATTTGTTGTTCACCACAAGAGCACACACTTTCACTCATTTCCAAGTTGTTAAATCTACCACGCAATAAAGCAGAGGGGAAAACACTGAAACGAGCAAGTGTGAGAGCTCTTCTCTGAATAGGATTAGTCAAAATATACAAATAAGGAGCCTCCTATTTTGATGTAAGGGTATTGCGGGATGTAAGGGTGAACAAGTTTTCAAAGCAGCCCTAATTAAATTAATTGAATCGCTTTCCAACAGTTTTTGTTTTAACAAGTTGTAAGATTCTGAACTGGATAGCGGGAAAAGCGAGTTGAGGGATATACCAAGTGATTCAATCTTTCTCTCTATTAGAGAGAACCATGGATTAACCTGGGTATCAGATAAAAGTAGGTGAACCAGTGAATGCTCGTTGTGTAAGAAATGCAGGCGAAGCCAGAATTTAAAGGCTCTCGACCAGGCCCTATAAACTAATGAATTTTGGTCCAGCTCTAAACAAAGGGCCGCATAGGGTACACAGTTTGGCAGACCCATAATTTTACGAAAAAATTTGGATTGGACCATATTCAAGGAAACGTCAACTGTGCTAAGCCAGATAGGAACTCCATAAAGTAGCTGCGCTTCTATCTTGAAGATTTTTAGTGCTGCTGGGACAAGGGAGTGGCCCTTTCCATTAAAAAAATGTACAATGGCAGAATAACTGTTGGTACCAGCTGCAATAGCAGCTTTTTTGTGCAGTAACCAGGAGAGGTTATAGGAGAAAATAATTCCAAGATATTTATATCGGTTAACCTGCTCCACTGGCACATTATTAATTGCCCAGATGAGAGAATTTTAGCACAAAAGAATGATCCCTAGTATCCTTAATAAAATTGTTCGTGCTACCCCCACCCCCACCCCAGTTGAAGAATCCTCACATTACTTGTCTACTCTGGAAAATAGTTCAAATGTCACCAAGTAACTGTAGCATACCAACAGAGAGATCTTTGTGTTTCCAAAGCCATTAAGACTTCAGAGTTTTCTATATCACGCTTGGACAAGTCTGCAATCAAAAGTGTTTTCACTCTGCAAAGCAAGGCATTTAATGGTTTTTAAACTTAAAGCTCTGTTTGTAGAATGCCTACATAGTTAAATGCAACAATTTTTCAGAAACTGGGATTATAAACCAAGCGCATGATTCAAAAACCACAGGCAATGTCATGCTCCTAACACTGTCTGAGCTTCAGCGAGGTATGAAATACTATAATGTATGCAGTTGGCCAACCTATAATGTCGACATGTGATATAAGGCTTTTGTGCACTTGCTGCTTGTGGCACAACTATGTTTTCTGCAGGGGATTTTCACATGGTTTCCAATTTAAAAGGGAAGTCTCCTGCTGCCAAGTGTTCCCAACTGTGCTGATCTGATCTGCCATTTTGCCTGCCTGTCACTTCCTTTCCTTTCCATGCAACCTCCCTCTGGGGAGGTTACCTGCCGCATTTTGGGGAAGTGCAATAATTCAGTAGACCATGTCAATTTTCACTGGTCTCTTGAGTTATCAGGAGACCAGCAGCATGAAAATCAAAAGAACAGGGTGGCTGGAAAGAGTTGTTGGGTGGGTGGGGGGAAGTGGGGAGGAGCCTGAAAACTTGAAAAGAGAGTAATGCGTGGGCAACTCCTTCTCTTTCCCTGTGAAGGCAGGAGAAAAGTCACACTTTACCTGTTTTTGGAAATCATGGGGATTCTCTTATCTGCAATGCAGTACAGGAACAAGGAAGAGAATCTAACAGAGAATCTAACCCAAAGGGAATGTATGCTCACTGTGGTGCAGACCACAAGTGTATACATGGCCATATGTAGTGGGACTATGTGGCACACCTAGCAGAAGTAGGGTGATGCATGTGTTTATCTACAGTTTACAGTGAATTCAAACACCATGATAAACTGTGTTTTCTAAATCATGATCATTCAGACATCAATTAGTGGAGCATCTGAATACACACCGTTCAATTGATTTTTTGATGAGCACCAAAATGAGATTTCAGACTAAAGTTTGTAGTTGGTTTGTTAACCACAGTTCCAATTAATTGTGATTTTTCATAACACCTTGTTTTGCAAATTGCAATTTGTTTAGCAGCTCTACCCGCTTCTGGGCACCTGGCTATACAGACAGCAGTATAGGGAAAATTTCCCTTCTCCTAGGAAGCATAGAAGAAGGAAGAGCAAAACAGGGTTTACATGTCTAGTATACTTCATTGCACAAAGTTCAAGCAAAGTACAATTTATCACAACTTTCTAAATGCCAACACAGAGCCATGTGAACACATGAAGCTGCTTCAGAAGGAGTCAGATCATTGGTCTATATCTCTGAAGGTTAACACTGTCGATGACTGATAGCTGGTCTCCAGGGTCTCAGGTGGGGGTCTTTCACATCAGCCTTCCACCTGATCCTTTTAAATGGTGATGCCGGAGATTGAACCTGGGACCTTCCGCATGCAAAGTCAGTGCACTAGTATCGAGACACAGCCTCATCCTCAGTCAAGTCTCTGTTCCTTCCTGCCCCTCTAGTACTGCATTGAGGTATACCGTTTGATTCAATAGAGCAAACGCAAAACATGTTAATATAAAGCAGTGCCTGTTTGAGTAGCATTGTCCCATCCTTTGGACTTGGACTAGTAGCACACTTGCCTAAAATGTTTGCCTACTGCTGTTGTGTAAGACCCCAAAGAAATATTAGCATCTTAGCATACTATAAAGATTCATTTTTGACAGCTCTCCAAGCCTGACATAACTAGCTAAAATAAAATCAAGTTTGGTGCCCAGGTCACATATTAAGTCCTGTGCATAGCAAATCAGTATAATGATTTTCCTCTTTCAGCTGGCTGGCTGCTTGCATAGGAGGGAGTGGTGAGATAAAATGCAATGTTGAATTTCTAGCTTATGCTTAATGGTGGGGTAGGTGTACAACATTGGAATAGAAGAAAAAGAAGAGTTGGTTTTTATACCCCACTTTTTTTCTTACCTTTTAGGAGTCTCAAAGTGGCTTACAATCTCCTTCCCTTCCACTCCCCACAATAGACAATTGTGTGGTAGGTGGAGCTAACAGAATCTGGAGAGAACTGTGATTAGCCCAAGGTCACCCAGCAGGCATCATGTGGAGGACTGGGGAAACAAACCCAGCTCTCCAGTTTAGATTCTGTCACTCCTAACCACTACACTGTGCTGGCTCCCAGAACCCCTCCCCCCCCCCACAGACACAAAGAATATATAAAGATGCTACTGCTATTTAGTTGTGTATTCAGATCTTCTTTTGAGTCACGCCACATGCTGTTTTGGACATGATACTCCATGCATGCAGTTGCACGGTGCATGAAGTTTTGAAATCATTCACCATGCTTTATGCATGCAATGTTGGCATGCCAGTTTTCTATGACCCAAATAAAAACTGCTCTAACATGTAAATGCTGCATTTTTATGGGCAGTGCGTGCAAGAAATTACCAATATACCTAATTTTCATCATGGTCCCATCTATGGATACTTAAATCCAGAGGCTGCAGCCATGAACAGAAAAGGAACATCTTTCTACTAACTTGAGAAAAGTCAAGGTTTGCAGTAAAGAATCTTTGTTTATCCTCTCAGCCTAGCATTTCACCTTATTAACATCCAGTTTTCCCCAGAGCTGTGAGCATGCTATTAAAGTTCCTTCCCTTGACACTTTTGGCCTTTGAGGCAGGACTCATTGGAGCTAGGCCCATCAAAAAAGAATGCAACCTTAAGAACGCATTCCTGGAAGTGATTCTCATTGAATGACATGGGACTTGCTGCTGAGAAAACCTGCATAGGTTCACTTCAAAATGTCTATCACAATTCCAGTATTAAATTTTCTGCATCACATCTTTCTGAGAGTAGTGAGCAACACCACAAAAAAAAAAATACCTTGGACCTGCCCAATCCCATGCAACAGTTTAACATGGCAACATTGTTGAAATTTTGCAAGTGTCTGTCACAACTCAGGCATAAAAGGGTTAACTGTTTATATGTAAACAAGTTGCTGGAGTAACTGTTTATGACCCGATCTATTGATTAGCTATCGGTCAGTCAGACAGCCATTGCTTGCATGTTAGTGAGCACGTACATCTGAAGTTATAAAGTTAACTCTGTTTCTTTGAGTAGACACTACACCAGAGAGGAGACATGAGGTAGACAACATCATGTGGGACAGCAAATAGGTAGTAAGATGTAACCAAACATACAGTAATGTAGATGTGTAACAGGAAAGGATTTATTATTTTATCTCCATGTAACCCTCCCTTATAATTAGCAAACTCATTTATAAAAAGCAGCTGAGAATCTGTCTCTTTTGTTCTACTCTGCGCATATATATTTAATAATAATATAATACACACAACAAACATGTAGCCCAGCTACAATACGCCCAAACACCCACCATTGTCTACCTTGTTCTGTATACAAAATGGATCTCATAATAACTTTCTGCCTTTCTAACCTCACGGACTGCAATCAATGAGTTGTATTTTATTAGTGCTTTACTGTAGTGATGCACTGCTGACCCAGCAGCACCGTGGTAGAACGTTGGGACGCCAATGGACCTACGGCCTTGCTGGTCGCACCGCACCCCCACTCCTCATCCCCCTATGAGTCACGGGTCATGAACTGTCTGGCTCAGTCACCGGGCGCAGGGACAATGGTCTTGCCCCCAGGTGAGGATTAGGCTCAGGCAGCTTCACGCTCCTCTCCGCACGTAGCCAGGTGAGATCATGCATCACATGATGATCTCCAGGTCTCCCGGTCTCCCGCTCATCTCCCTACCCACCTCCTTTACACGCCCACAATGAAACCCTAATAAAGGTCACGAGAGACCAGCACAGGGCAGAGTTGTCCAAGATCCGCGAAAACCCGGCTTCCTGTTGCTGGCGCTCTCCATCAGATGAAACCTCCTCAGCGTCTCGCCTATTCCTTGGCGGCGACCCTGCGGGAGTTGACTACAAGCTGGTGCGAAACCGGGAATCCTCGAACCTCCACCCTGCTCACGTGCGCCTGGGGAAGGGCCGCGATACGAAGTCCGCTGGATCCGGCATCCAGGGACCACCGTTCCCGGTATCGCCTGTCCTCTGGATCGTAGCATCCAGAGACGCAGCGTCCTAGGACACTCTCTAGATCGGTGGAACACGGTGAGTATGGGAGCTTGCAAGAGCAGGGCTTATGACAAGCGCGTTGGCGAACTGGCGTTAGCAATCGCGGCAGGGTCCCGTAAAGAAGGGAGCTGCGCAAATTGGTTGAGAGATTGAAGCTCAGTGTCCATGGTACCCAGAGGGGGGACATTGAATCTTAAGGACTGGGAAAACATCGGGCGCACTCTTAGCCGCTACAGAGCCTCGTGGCGCCCGATGTCGCTGCTACTGGCGATGGAGACAATGTTTTGTCGCCATCAGCCTGCAGACCTATGGCTCCCTTGCTGTAGAGCAGCCCTCCTTTCGATCTTTCACCTTCAATTTCAACCCGGAATTTTCTCTCTATCCACTAAATTGGGCCGCCTGTCCCTCCTTCTGCCCCCTGGCTCCTTCACCCAATTCAAACTCTCCAGCGGCTCAGCCGCCCCTCCTGCTCCGCCTTCATTTTCGAAGCCACTGCACCTCCGTCAAGCATACGTAATGGCGGGTTTCAAAACTCTCGCCAGAACGTATTAGCCACGATCTGCAGAAGAAAGAAACCCTGGCGGAAGGCGATGCCGAATTCTTGCATTGTGCCCGTCCACTTCACAGATACTGAGGGGAGGGTGGCGTCGTGGCCGGAGTTGTCGAGTACAGCCCTTTAAGCTATAACATCCTCACTGAGCTCCGCCAAAGCTGATGCGGGGCGTAGGAGTCACCAGCCCCTATGTAGAGAGGCATGTTAGAAGCGAGGAATCACTTAATGGTTCCGGGCCGACTGGAAGACCACCTTCCGCATGCTCCTGAGCCCTGCACAATTTGTGATCTGGGAGGCGAGTTCAGCCCGGCAATGCTTTAGCAGGGCAGCCGCCTCGGCGGCGCCTACACAACCGCTCAGCTTCACGGCTTTGATGCCTTCAGTAACCCCAACAATCAGATCGTCCTGCGGTGGCCACCCTTACGATTAAGCCTCTGAATGCGCCTACAAGGCGTTTTTTGAAAGTCCCCAATGCCGGACAGCCAACCCAAAAGTTTTCTAGCACCCGGCAGAAGCCTCAAGAGCCCTATGCTGGAGTTTGTGAACAGGCTCCAGGAGGCCCTCAAGAGGCAGGTTGACAGCGAGGGAGGCCCAGGCGAGGAACTCCTTAAGCGCCTTGCCAAGAGGAGAGCGCCTCAGCTGAGTGCTGCAAAGCGATCACGGGCCTAGGAAGGAACCCGAGCTGGCGGTATGCTCAAAGCTTGCCAGGATATGTCGGGTCTTTAAGCCCATCCAAGCCAGCCTTCTAATTAAGCGCCCTCTCGCTGCCATGAGGCAGCCCGAAGCCAGTGTTTCAATTGCGGCAAGCCAGGACATTTCGGAGGAATTGTAGGCTGCCAGTGAGGGGCCTACAACCCTGGCGGAGGAGGGTCTCTCCCCAGAGAAGCGAAGACCCCCAGGAAAGTCTAGGGCAGGCTCCCAATGCCAGCTGGGAGGCCAGCGCCGGGCATCTCCCCAGCCGGAACCAAGATCCGCACCTCAAACCCTTCCCCGGAGCTCCCCATGAGGATCTTGGCTGCTCCAGCTCGGTATAGTGATCCCATCCCCACGGAGACCATTAGGCTGGGTCTTGCCAAAAGCTTCGCCCGGCTGAACAGGGTTGTTGTTCATCATCCCAGGGGTCATCGACCCCATGCACCAGGGAGCCATCCACATCCAAGTATGGACAAACATCCTGCAGAAACTGCCAAGTTCACGGAACACCCTGCCACTATGCTCTCACTTGGAGTCTAATCTAAGTTCAGCTAATCTAAATCCTGGTTGCTGCGCTCCCCTCACGTCTATACTTCCTGCTCTGCTAGCTCCCTTCTACTTCCAAAGTCACCATGCCTCCGCCAGTGCCCCAGAATGTACGCATTTCAAAATCTCTGCAGAGTCCACAGTCACTGAATTGCAGCGAGAAAGGAATGCTGGCCGGAAGAGGACTGCCGTTTTGAACCCTCCTCAGAATGCCCCATAGCCAATCTACAGGACAATGAGGCATGGAAAGGGGAAGATGCTCGCACAATGGCCTTAAGCCAAAAGTCTTTCGTGAAGAAGAAGGCCCCTTGGCCCTCTCCAGCTGTAAGGTTCAAACCAGATCTCATAGCCTCTGAGCCTGTGCAAAGCCCTAAGCTCAAAGCTCCCAGTGGCAGCAAAATCGTCAGTACCTCAGAGAGAGCAAGATCTCAAATCAGAGTTGCAATCCCCCCTCGTTACTTTATGTATGTGCTCTGTATGCCTATGTATGTTCTGTATGTCTTGCCCCTTTCAAAGAGACCCTAAAGTTTTCCCCTCATAGGGGATTTTTCCATTGCTTCTAAGCTATGCTCTTGTGCTTCAATTAAAGTTTTCTCCTTCTGATTATGTGTGCTAATGCCTTGAAAGGCTTAAGCCCATTACAGCATCCGCCTTAAAGCGGGACACAGCTCGTCGCGTGCTCCCTGGATACCGATGGGACCTGCTTCTGCCAGCCTCCATCTTAGTTTAAACCTTCAAAACTTTTCTTCAAACCTCTCCTTGAGAACCTTTTCCTTCGTCCATCTGAGCCTACACTGCCACATTGGCGTGGGCGCAAGTTACATATGAAGCCAAAATCATTTTCATGCTCCCACATTCTCTGCTGAGGGCTCCTGGCTAGTCACAGTGCCAGGGGGGTCTCTCAGCCACCTATCTTACACAGCCTCGGCTGTGAAGGTAGAGAAGCGAGCTCAAACGGCCAAAGTCCCTTACGGGAGGGGAAGGTAGAGCTGACTTCCAAACCCTTCCCCCTGCCTTCCTTTCTGCACACCTCCCTCTTTCTAATGGGCTGACGCACCCCACCTCTAGATCTAGAGGATCTGATAAAGGGTTTTGCAGAGCCCTCTCAATTTGCTCCTGTGATCCAAACCTCAAGCCCAGGAACTGTTTTCTTTGCATCTTCTCTATATCTTTCCTATAGGCTATATTACGATATGACTATAATTGTGAATTGTTCAAAGTTGCTTTGCAAAAACCCACACCTTAGGCGGTGATTGGGATTGTTTACAAACAAACATCTGACCTGGATATGACCTCTCCCTTCTCCTAAGCCTTCGGGCAATTCCTGCCTTGTATCTCTTAACTTGGCAGATGTTGCAGAAGTGATGCGTTGTGGAATGGGCCAACTCTGCGCCCTAGCAGCTTGGCCAAAACAAACGAAAAAAGAGGAGTAGTTCCCCTATTGACCCAATCAAGGTCTCATCCAGCAGACCATATCCAAAGTACTCTTCTCTATTCTCTATCAAAAATTGCCCGCCCCACTCAGGGCTCCGGGCTTTCCATTGTATCATCTATAAGAACGAATTAACTCAGCCAGCCTTAAAACCCTGGGAAAAGCGTGGCTTGTTTTCTCTTCTATACAGGAGTCCAGCTCGCCATGCCAGGCCAGCCCCCATCCCGAGGAGATGGGCGGGGCCTCCCTGGAGGATCCGACCCGCCCGCCCTGTTGAGAGAGCCCCGATCACCCTCCAGCTTGGGCCAAGATGGGAGGGACCTCTCTGGAACCAGTACACCCATTCTTCCGCAGGAGATCGCAGCCCAGGCTGCCATTCCGGACCCAGCTATGGCTCAAGGTTGGCGCTGTGTGTAGCTGCTCCTCATCTACAGCCGCCATTCTCTCTCCCTCTCTGCCCCCTGGCTGAGCTTGGAATTGCAGCCAGGAACATTCCTGATAGATTAACCCTTGGAACTCTCCGCTGTTTTCAGCAGCTTGAATAATTGTTGGAACAGCAGCTTCTCTCACAACCTTGCTCGTGAGAATCACTGAACCTGCAATGCTAAAGAAGACTATCAGTAGCTCTCCCTCGCTCTTGAGAAATCCATGGACTCTAACGTCATCGGCTCTGTAGCTTTGGTAGTCAAACAGCAAGAGCCATGCATTGTTGGACAATTCTGCAACCCGCGGGTTGCCTTCCTTCCGCCCATCATCCAGCCTATGTATCGTTTAGCCATGTTTTGTTGTTTAAATTTATTGCATGCCCTAGTTTTTTGAAGTTATGTTATTTGTTATTGCTGCATTTCCGCCTGTCTGTCTGCGGGACTCTCTGCTACCCCAGGCTCCCACCCAGGAGCCGGACGCCGCCGCCCGCTTCGCTCCGCTCTGCCTTTCGATCCCTCCTGTCGAGCGGCGGTGCAGCCCTCTCCAAAGGAGCCTGTCCCCTCATAACTTCCCTTGTGGGAGCCCGGACTTGTTTCCTGTAACACCAAGACTATTGGCGGCTGGCCTGTGCCCTTCGCGAAGCCCATCAATTCTACCTCCATTGCTCTGGGCTCTGGCCTCGAAAGGCAGCAGGAACTTCAGCGACCCTAGACAATCGTGCGCTATTGATTACTTATTGTTATTACATCACCAAGGTTGTGAGAATGTACATAATATGTGTTGTTTTAATCTTTCTGATAATTCCCAATTGATTCATATGAATGTACGTGAGAGCTGCAAGAAGTTGTATCTAATCTGAAGTATGATGTTTTGCCCCATTGGTGGTCAGCCCTCTGGAGCTGGCTGCGGGGAGGATGGTTGAGTGTGATTGTACAGCTCTGCATTAGATTAAATGTGTGCCTCGTTCGGATCTTGTTTGCGTTCAATGTGTGTCTAATATTGCCTGTAGCGTGTGCAAGAAGCCCCTCGAATTTCCCTTACCCCGCAGCCAAGTTCTAATGTTACACAAGCAGCTTGGTCAGCTTGACCAGATGGCGGAGGAGACAAGCGTCCCTTTAAATCACCCCTAGCATTTCGGTCCCCTTTTTTTTCTAAAATGTAAAAGGAGGAGATGTAGTGATGCACTGCTGACCCAGCAGCACCGTGGTAGAAACGTTGGGGCGCCAATGGACCTCACCGGCCTTGCTGGTGCTACGCCCCCCACTCCTCATCCCCCTATGAGTCACGGGTCATGAACTGTCTGGCTCAGTCACCGGGCGCAGGGACAATGGTCTTGCCCCCCAGGTGAGGATTAGGCTCAGACGCTTACGCTCCTCTCCGCACGTAGCCAGGTGAGATCATGCATCACATGATGATCTCCAGGTCTCCCGGTCTCCCGCTCATCTCCCTACCCACCTCCTTTACACGCCCACAATGAAACCCTAATAAAAGGTGCGAGAGACCAGCACAGGGCAGAGTTGTCAAGATCACGAAAACCCGCGCTTCCTGTTGCTGACGCTCTCCGCCAGATGAAACCTCCTCCGCGTCTCGCCTATTCCTTAGCGACGACCCTGCGGGGTTGACTACACTTTACACAGGATTTTTTTTAATGAAAGAGAACTCTCACAACTGAGCACTGTTCATGAGGACGCTCGGAATTTTTAAAAACCTTTTTCTCTTTCTGCCAAAATAATTCACTATCAAATTGATCTTCAGAATTCACAATGGATTTAATAGCTGCAGTCTTTCATCTAACCCGTCACTAGTTCTTAGCAGTCAAGTTAAGAGTCTTAATGCATACGTCGTTCCCTTGTTCTCTGTAAAAGAACGCTACATAACTGGCCTCATGAAGAAGAAATAAAGGAGCAATAAAGACAGACCCAGCAAGCGCTGACAGAGTCGCAATAGAAATGCATTTCTATTTATTATAGTTGCTGTTTGTGCTACACAAGTATGCTTTGGGGCATACCTCCTTGGAAGCAAATCTCATCATCATAAAATGGAGGTTACTCCCAAGTAAATGAGGCTACAATCAGCATGCCAGCATGTACTAATTGGTACCACACACCAGGTGGCAAGGCAAGAAGGAGGAATGATGCTATGTAAAGCAAACTGAGACCCACAAATAACATTATAAACTATTGTAGTACCTAGTTTGCCCTTTTCCCAGAAATTGGGTAGAATCCTTGTGAAAGGAAGAATTTTTCACTGCTTCTTTCACTGTTTGCAATTCTGCTGTTGGTAAATCATTAATGTACATGTCGAGCAGACAGAGCAGAACTGTGGGTTGAGTAGTTATCACTCAAAGGAACTCTTAAAATAAATGTAGTAATAGCTTTACTTTGGAAATGGTAAAATTTATGCAAAAAACCATTAACACTAAAGAAATTGAACTAAATAAAGACTCTTTCTCTTCCTTCCAGTCTAACTTTTCGTTTCCAAAAAGATCCCTAGATACCATTTCAAATAAGTATTTCATGGTGCAGATATTCAGAATTTAATTGAACCTCACTTAACTACTTAAAACTTTAAAAAGAATCTCACAGCAAGAGCTCTGGGGAAAACTGGATTTTAATGAGGTGGAATTCCAGGCTGAGAGGATAAACAAAGATTCTTTGATTTTCAAATCTTTTCTAATAGGATTTCTTCTTTAATTCCCTCTGTACATTCTTATTAAAAAAATCAGGGATTACATAACATACAAACAATGCAGCATGAATGCCCTTAATGGCAAGCTGTACCCCTCACTGGTGACTTATATTTCACAAGCTTGTCATTCTTTTGGAAGTGTTTGAGCTTGTGCCCTTCGCAGGGCATTTTTAAAAATTTGCCCATTACTGGTAATGAGTTTTCACAGACTCAGCTGTGAAAGATCTTTTATTGCATTTTTTTCAATGCAAGAGATTAAAATGCATGACCTCAAACAGTGCCTTTCCCAATCTGGTTTCCTTCCAAAAAGTGGCTCAGTTCAATTGGCTCTGTCATTAGCCACACAATGCCTCTCTTTCTTGGGCTTCCGAACAAATATAGTTATGTTCCTGGGAAAATATGAAGAGAAAGAGTGAAGATCAGTCAAATGCTATGAATAGGATAAAAGATTTGGAACTTCAGGAAATGCTCTTCATTTCCTTCTAAAGATTACTTGCCATTTAAGAAGCAAAGGGAGCCTCAAGGAATTTTAACAAATACATCAAGAAAGCAGGAAATTGGATAATAGGTGCAGTGCAGGTTTCAGCTAATAATGCTATCATATGCCCAAGAAACCTGAGCTTTCTCAAAGGAATGTAGGAACTGTCATATCAGATCAGGGGTGTGGTCCATCTGTTCCACAACCTAACATCCCAAAGTAGCCAAAGCCAGGAAGCTCATACTGTCCAGTCAGCCTGACATCAATATCAGGGAAGATTCTGGAGCAGATCATTAAACAGACGGTCTGCCAGCACTTAGAAGGGAATACTGTGATCACAAAAAGTCAGCATGGGTTTCTGAAAAACAAGTCATGCCAGACCAATCTTATGTCCTTTTTTGATAGAGTGACAAGCTTGGTAGATGAAGGGAATGCTGTGGACGTAGCATACCTGGATTTGAGTATAGCTTTTGTCAAGGTGCCCCATAATATTATCGCAAGTAAGCTAGTGAAATGTGGACAAGTCAGTGCTACTATTAGATGGATTTGTAATTGGTTGACTGACAGAACTCAAAGGTTTCTCATCTTCATCCTTGTGAGAAGTGACTTGTGGGATGCCACAGGGTCCTGTCCTGGGCGCAGTGCTATTCAATATTTTTATCAATGACTTGGATGATGGAATAGAGGACATGCTAATTAAATTTGCAGATGACACCAAAATAGGAGAGGTAGCTAATACCCCAGAGGACAGAATCAGAATTCAAAATGACCTGGACAGATTAGAGAGCTGGGCCAAAACAAACAAAATGAACTTCAAAAGAGATAAATGTAAGATTAGGCAGAAAAAAATGAAACACACAGATGATGGGTGACACCTGGCTTGCCAACACTACATGCGAAAGGGATTTGGGAGTCTTAGTACACCACAAGCTGAACATGAGTCAGCAGTGTGATGGGGTGGCCAAGAAAGCCAATGTGATTCTGGGCTGTATCAATAGGAGTATGGTGTCTAGATTGAGGGATGTAATTGTACCTCTCTATTCTGCATTGGTTAGACCTCACCTGGAATATTGTGTACAGTTCTGGGCATTGCAATTCAAGAAGGATATTGACAAGCTGGAATGGGTCCAGAGGAGGGCAACTAAAATGGTAAAAGGTCTGGAATCCATGCCCTACGAGGAGAGACTTATGGAGCGGGGTATGTTTAGTTTGGTGAAGAGAACGTTAAGAGGTAACATGATAGCCACGTTTAGATTTTTGAAGCGATGTCATGTTGGTGAGGGAGCAAGCTTGTTTTTTGCTGCTCCAGAGACTAGGATCAGGAGTAATGAGTTCAAGGTGAAGGAAAAGAGATTCCACCTAAACATCAGGAAAAACTTCCTGACAGTAAGGGCTGTTCAACAGTGCATTGCAGTACCTTGGAGTGTGGTGGGGTGTCCTTCTTTGGAGGTTTTTGAACAGAGGCTGGATGCCCATCTGTCAGAAGTCCTTTGATTATTTCATTGCAGGGGGGTGGACTTAATGTCCCTTGGGGTCTCTTCCAACTCTATGATTCTATGAATCCCACAATAATCAGCTGTGAGATCATTTAATGATTTCCACAAAGAATCTTGAAGACTGCCAGTAATATGAAGGCCTAAATGGTTTCTTTTTCAAATGGATTTTACCTTGACTTTGGAAGGAGATTTCTTCCCTGGTAAACTTACCCATTGATATTCCTGTGAAGTTTCCATTAGCTATAGTAATTACACAGGCATGGTTTTAATCTACAGGCCATTTTGTAATACTGTGTCATGGTGAACATTTTCAGCAATAGGGAATGAGGTAAATATGGAGTAGGGTTGCCAAAACTCTAGCTTGGGAAATTTGAAGGTAAAGCTTGGGAGGGGGGAGTTTGGGGCAGATTCTATGTGTTGAAGCTGCCATTTGCTTCATGGAACTGACTTCTGTCATCTGGAGATCAGTTGTAATTGTGGGAGAACAACAGGTCCCGCGTGGAGGATGGGAATTCTAAGTAAAACCCAGTAAATAACACACTATTGGTGGTGATCACATGATAGATGGAGAAAGTCCTGTTCATCCACACACCAGACTGGAGGCTTTCTGAGATTAATGCATCCTGGGAAGCATCAGTATACAAAAATGAGTAAGTCTAGATGGTGGTGACGACTCACTGCCACCAAGCCGTGTGTGATGACCAACTGGAAGTGAGTCATGTGTGGCAATTGGCCACTGAGACCGCTAAGGGGCCAGAAGCTCTGGAACTTTTCTTTGCCCTGCAAGAAGCTTCCAGGCCTCAGGTAGTTCCTGTGAGGAACTACTCTACTCTTGCTGGGGGCCTGCAAAAGGCACTTCCTAAGAGTGAATAGGCAGAGGGAGCAAGAGAGGGAGGTGGCACTTTTGACTTGAGTTCTTTCACAGCTCCTCCAGCTCCCTTCCCCCGCTGGGGAAACTGGGAAAGGCACTTTGCATGTGCTCTAGGACACTCAGATCCCACAACAAAGCAGTGCTGGTGGCCACCAGGTCACCCACCCCACCCCCAACACCCTCATCCCCACCACACTCACCACAAGGCCTCCCCCCTACTGAGGCACCACAACCACAGCTGTGCCAACTACCTCCTGCTACTGGGCCCCAGCAGTGGCAGCCAGGAGGCGGGTGGTGGAGGGGTGCTGCTCTACCTGCTGCTGGGCCTGGAGGACAAGGGAGCGTGGAGCGCTCATGTAATGGCTTCTCCTCAGGCTGTCTCCTCAGAGGGTCACTCGCCTCAGGTAGTTCCTGTGAGGAAACCAGCAGACCCAGCAATAATGAGGATGGCAGCATTGGCGAGTGCAATGGAGGGCAGTGTCCCCGTGAGAGGGAGAGTCAGGACCATTTCGGTATTCAAGATTGGCTCCTGGCAGTCAAATGAGGGGAGTTGGCTCTGGTGGGGAATGGATGGGGCCACAAACACATCCCAAATACACATACTTGCAGAATGGGAAATTCCTGGAGATTTGGGGAGGGGTGTTTGAGGAAGACAGGGGGCTCAGCATACTGTGTGTTTTCTCCAGGGGAGCTGTCAGGAAAACAGTGGAGATCTCCATGCCCTGCCTGAGGGTTGGCCAGCTACTATGATGTCATATCCCATTTGAACTCCCTTCCCCAGGCACAGTCCCCAAGTCTCCACAAATTCCCCAGTCTGACATAGCCAACCACAGCCTCAACCATACTGGGTCTTCTGGAATGCTGGCTCTATGATGTCATAACAGTTTTCTAGAGCCTCTAGGTTCTTGTAAACCTCCAAACAACATTTAGATTGAAGGAAAGCTTTCACAAGTGTGGTATGTTGTTACTGTTTGGTGCAGATTGTTGTGTGAACAAAAATCATCCCATCTGTTAGCATCTGCAAATGTCTTCTGATAACTTGTGTGCATTTGATCCTTCTTGCACGGAAGGGACAGGGGAGGGGGAGTTGAATGTACCTGTGCAGCAATATTAAATTGTCCTTTTAAATAAACCCACACCTTAGTGCAGAGTGCCATATTTTTCTTTTTAAAATATTTAAAACAGCAAAACCTGCTTATTTCTGTTTGTTACTAAGCATCATTGCTGAAAATATTTTTTTCCTGGCATGACACTGTGCAGCAGGATATCAGTCTGTTCAGTCACAGTTATCCTGAGTAGCTCCTATTCCTTAAGGGCTCACCAACCCCATTTTATTTTTAGCCCCATTCCCACTAGCATCTCTGCTGCTGGTGTTTCCTAAGCAATGTTCTTTCTTGCCTGCTTCAGAGGATTTCATTTATCTTTCCTATCTCCTAGTCTCGGATAGTGGCATTTCTATGGGGGAAGTATCCCTTTACTTGGGAAATCTGTTATGATTCCAGGCCCCACTTGGAAATTGGCAACCACAGAAGGAGAAAGTAAATACAGTAGGAAAAGGGAAGAAGCTATGGAGGACTTTCCGGAAAGGGAAAGAGGAAATAATCAGGGAATGGAAAATCAGATGCCTTCCACAAGCCCTTGCTAGTTTTCTCTTTTTTATATATTAATGGCCAAGTCGGCCTTGTCTAAGCATACACATATCTGGTGATTGGAGCTATGAATGGGCAACACAGAGGGGCAGACAAAGGTACATTGTATGGTAAGGAAATAGGGTTACCAACTCCACATTGGGAAATGCTTTGAGATTTGGAGTGTGGAGTCTGGAGGAGGTGAGGTTAGAAAAGGGGAGGGACCTCCAAAGGGTATCGTGCCATAAGCTTCACCCTCTAAAGCAGCCATCCCTTCCATGAGAACTAGGGTTTCCAGCCTCCAAGTGAGAACAGGAGAACATCCAGAATTACAACTGATCACCAGTTGACAGAGATCAATTTCCCTAAAGAAAGTGGCTGTTTTGGAGGGTGGACTGGACTGTATGGGATTATACCAAAGGTTCATGCTGAGGTTGCTTCCCTCCCCAAACCTTCCCTTCCAAGATTCTGCCTGCATATCTCCAAGAATTTTTCAGTGTGGGGCTAACCACCCCAAGGGGGAACTTATCTCTACAGCTGGGAGATCTTTTGTTATTCCAGGAGATGTCCAGGACACATCTGGAGGTTTGAAAACCTAGAAGGAGTGAAGGATGTAGGACAGATAACTTTCTACAAACTTAAAAAATGCCCCAGAAAAAAGTAAAATGATGAAAAATACACTGGGAGGTTAAATCCGCACCCAATGATGATAAAATGAATACCTATAGCTTTAAGAGATGGGTGCTTTTGGTGGTGTTTACTAGGTAACCAAGGACATTTTCCAGCTTGGCTTTTATCAGTAAAATGTAGGGGAAGGGTAAGGTCCTTTGCAGGGCCTTTGCCAGAGTACTCTGCAGGCTAGCCCAAGCAGCAACTACTGGGAAACTTGCTTCTTTGCACCTAATGTGACTTACCCCGGCCAAACTACTTGCTGCTGTTTAACAGCAGCCACTTCATGAAAGCCAATGTGGTATACTGGCTAGAGTTTCAGATTAGGATCTGCCAGACGCAGGTTTGAATCCCCATTCTCTGCCTTGGAAGCTCACGAGATGATTTGGGGCCAGTCTACACTCCCCGTCAAGCCTACTTCGCAGGGTTGTAGTAAGAATAAAATGGAAGCAAAGAGAATTATGCAACTGGTTTGGGCTCCTATTGAGGAGAAAGGTGGAGGATAAATAGATGATAAATATAGCAGAAGATGGGGCACAGTTAAAAGTGGGTTGGAGGAAGAGAACAAAATAGGGAAACTTAAAGATATGTGCCCCCCCCCCCCGGAGGAGAGAGATTGTGTGCAGAGAAGAGAAAATAAAGTGCTCTCCACAAGTCCTTACTGTGCAAATGAGCCCAGTTCCTTACTGTGCAAATGAGCCCAGTCCAGTGACATAACTGGGCCAAATTTTTCCAAGATAGAGGCTGCCAGAGGGAGAGAAGAAGAAGAAAAAGAAGAAGGTTAAGCTGAAGATTGGGGCAGATACAGATGTGGGATGCAGCCTATTCACACCTACTTGGTAGAACCGGTTACTAAAATTTTCTCAGTTCGGAGAACCGGTTATTAATGATTAACTCCACTAGGGACAAAGGGGTAATCTCTGTCCCTGGGTACAACAAATCTTGTCAAGTGGGGGATGCAAAATCGCCCCCCCCAGGGCCCCCTGCGGCCCCCCTGCCCCCCATGGGACTTCCCCACGTGTGTATGAACTGTATGAAATAATACAATATATAGTAATTCTATTTTTTTGTTCATTGGTATAAAGGTTGGGAAAGTATTATAGGTAAAGATTTTTCATTTTCTTTTTTCCCCTTGAAATTTATATTGGAAAGAGAGGAGTTTAAACTACTCTTTTAGATTAAGGATTTTGGATCTCTCCCTCTGTTAGTTTTCTTTCAAGTGGAATAGATAAAGTATTTATAGGAATCTGAAGGGGAAGTAGAAAGTTGGGAGGGAGGGAAATATGGGAAGGAGGGAGGCAATCTAGGATGTTTTAGTTGGGGGGTTGAGAGACATAGACAATTAGATATGTTTGTAATATGTTAACAATTGTAAACAGTTTTTGGTTTCTCTCCTTACTTATGTTATTATTTAAAATCAATCAATATAATTATATAAAAAAGAAATAATACACTACCTTTTGGTATATTGCTTTTTTAATACTTTAAACAGTCATTATTTGAATCTAGAGGCGGGGCGAAGGGAAACGGCACTTGGGGCGCGCGTGCCCTGCGTCCTTGCCACAGCCCCGCCCAGGAATGCCCCGCCCCCAGAATGCCTGGCCATGCCCCCGTCGTGCCCCGCCCAGCCCCATTGGCGCTACGCCACGATTTGAATCCCACCACCATCGGAACCTGTTACTAAAATTTTTGAATCCCATCACTGGGCAGATAGTGGTAGATTGGCTGGTGAGTAGAAAGGAGAGAAAGAAGCAAGAAAGGGGGAGATGTAATGGGCGTTTCAGGGGAGGGAAGAAGAAAATTTGATGCCCCCTGTAAGTCATTGTGCGTCCTGTGCCTATTTCTCTGTATTGTTCAACTTGTTTGATGACACAATTAGAGCAAGCTCCCACTGAAACAGACAAGGATGCTAATGCTATTTTGAAGGATAAGCAGAACATCCATAATTAGTAAGGGTGGAATTATAATCAACATATAAAAGGGAGATGTCAGGACACCTATTCTCCTTATACAATTCTTTATTTCCAAAAGCAATGACTTTTTTTTTGCTATCCTTATGGGATCCTCTTAAGGGAAGTAGGAAAGCTTGTACTACCCAAAGAATGCTTTGTTTTTGTCCAAGTGTCTTATTTTAACCTACAGTACAACAAGAGAGGTTGAAATCATTCATTTGATAGAGGCAAATTGCTGAGGAAAATAAAAAGTGGCCACCCTATCTGTTAAAAATCTGTTTGTTCTTACCCAAGACATAAATCTCATTGTTGACTACAGCTGTGCTGAAGCGGTATTTCGAGTACTTCATTGGGGTGCGCTCTGTCCATTTGTCTTGGCCCGGGTCATACTGCAACATTCTGTTGCTTAATCGATCAGGCTCATCGTCAGGGAGATCCATCTGTATGAAATATGACAGCCATATAATAATACAACATTTGGAGCTCTCCATGCACGCCTGCATGCTATTAATCATGGAAGACAGCTGAGCAGATAAATAACATAAACACATCAATTATAGCTGCGAAGTGATTCATACTCACTAGGCTTTAACAGCACTCATGACTTGTGGCTGGGAAGTACATTGCAGAAGGCATATGAATAACGACACATTTATATTCTGCTGCAAGAGAGCTGAGTATTTGGATAATAAGAAACCATCTATGGATGCAGCCCTGACAGAACATAGTTCTTTTTAAAAGGCTTCTCTGAAGTCTCACGAAGAAAGAACCCTTATTTTCCCCTGGAGATGAAATGCTGATTTACTTGGTTATTTAAGTTACTCCCAAGTTTCCAACAGAGCCTTTGAAGATACATGTGTGAACATTTAAAAAAAATATCTATATACTAATAGCGGTTGGTTAGATCTGAGGGTACTTAAATCTACATATTCGAGACGCGAATGGGCAAAACAGATCTTTCTGCAAACTCGAAAATGCTGCCAGGTTTGAGGAAAAATGTGAAATCTTTAAAAAAAAGTAAAAGGCAGGAGGAGGGCAGGTCTCTTTCCATGCCTATTTTAACCTTTGAGGGAAGACTCATAGAGGCCAAGCCTGGCTAGAGTTACCAGCTCCAAGTTGGGAAATTCCTGGAGATTTTGTGCTAGAGTCTGAGGATGGCAGGGTCTGGGAAGGAGAGAGACATCAGCTGAAGGTTAAGAGGTGACCCTTGGGGTCTCTTCCAACTCTATGATTCTGTGAAGATAATGCCATAGAATTCACCCTCAAGAGTAGCATTTTCTCCAGGAGGTCAGATCTCTGTCAATCTGGAGTTGAGCGGTAGTTCTGGGAGCTTTCTAGGTCCCACCTGGAGCTTTCTAGGTCTCACCTGGAGGCTGGCAACCTCTGGATGACTTGTAACCACCAAACTTGCATGACTCAAGTAGGCCTGGTTGCTTATTACTGCTCAACAACAAACATCCTGTGAAAGCCAGTACAGTAAGCAGTTAGAGTTTCAGAGTGGGGTCTAGGAGATCCAGGTTAAAATTCCCATCTTCCTTTGGAAGCTCATTGGATGATATTGCACCAGTCACACACTTTCAGTTTAACCTTTAGTTGTGCAGACACAAAAGGAGGAGAAGAGAATAATGTTGTTCTCCAACGTGGAGAAAAGTGGGATAAAAATGAAGTAAATAAATAATCAACATAGCTGAAAATGGGAGGTTGAAAAAAAGGTACCGTAGATTGGTGAATGATTTGACAAGGAGAGAATGAGGCAGGGAAAGGGGAGATAATATGGGGCATGCAAGGGGGAGGGAAAGAGGAAATAATGTGGAGTACAGGATAGAGGGGAAGGCGAGGTGCCCCCTCACGAGCCATTGAGGGTTCCCTAACAGCCTGACCCATTGACTGGCACCACACAATTGGGCCACAGTTTCCTAAGTAGAGGCTACTGGAGGGAGGGGAAGCAGAGAGGCAGATAAAAGGGAGATTGGCTGTTGGGTAGAAAGGAGATACCTTGAGGGGGAGGGGACTGGGGAAAGTGAGGATTGAAGAGGTGAGAGACCTCCAAAGGGTATAATGCCATATTTCCACCCTCCAAAGCAGCCATTTACTCCATGGGAACTAGGGTTGCCAACCTCCAGGTGGGGGCTGGAGATCACAGGGAATTGAATTGTCTCTCCAGATGACAGAGATCAGTTCCTCTGCTGAGGTCACTTTCTTCCCCAAACCTTGCTTCCAAAGGCTCCACCTCCATACATCCAAGAATTATCCAACTTGGAGCTGACTACCCTAAGGAGAGAAGGAAGCCGGAAAAGGAAATAGGATATGAGCGCTTTCAGCAAATGAAGAAGAAAATAGCGAAGGGGGGAAACTGATGTCTCCCACAAGTCTTTGAGGATTCCCACTTGTAATGACATAATATCAAAATCAAGATAAAGATTTATTTTATTTATTTTTATTTCATTGGATTTAATGTCCTGCTCTTCCAAACCTAACAATCAGGCTCAGAGATGCTAACCGAGGCCCTTTCCCCACTTACCTTTGTCCGAGGGTTGCTGCGCGCAATTCCCAGCGCGCACAATTCCTGGCACGCGCCCCGGCTTCCCCACGACCCCGCATTCTGCGCAGGGTCATCAAAAGGCGCCATTTCAAAAGGCGTCAGGAATTACGCGCGCTGAGGGGGTGCGAGAGAGGCAGCGTCGGGGCGGCTGCGTTCTCGCCGCCTCTGAAGTGGGGAGTGCAGCTGGACCCCACGCTACTTGAGGAGAGTAGCGCGGGGCTTAAGGTAAGTGGGGAAAGGGCGAAAGAGACAGAAATGTCCTTTCAAATGGCATAGAGGAAAGGATTAATCCTAATTCCTGATGTACTATATCCGCAAACCAAATTGGCCATTGTTATGGAGTCAGTCTGAATGGGGGACCTGAAGAGCCCTTTCGCATGAGTCTCAAGGTCAAACTGAGCCTTATGTGACAACTTTTTTACATTTGCTATGTTTCATGTCTTCTTTCTATGTACATCAACAGTACTTTAAAATGTTAATGTCTGAGAGAGAACTTACTGGGGCTAGAAGTCTCAAAAGCTGGATACGGCCTGGGCCTCTCTGGATCTCTAACTGGATTTGCAGCCTGTGGCTTTTAAAAAAAACAAACTATGGAGATCCTATTCGGAGATGTCTTGACCCAGTCTAATTTATCCAAAACACACACAAAAGAGAATGAGCTGTAAATTCTCCAGGATAAATCTCACCTCAACCTATTCATTTATAATATGAGGATAATAACACTAGTCTAACAGTATTATTGACTTTCAGGCCTATCAAAATTGTTGTGACTGAAATAATGTGTGTGAAATGCTTCTATAAATGATAATTAATTCAAAACAGTTACCACATTAAGATTCAGACTCAGTCGGCTCAGCTGAAACAGGGTGCTATGTAAAACAAGTATACAGGGCCCAATCATCAGTTAACATTCTGATTATTTGTGAATGATTTTGGCATTGCTTTTATTGTGCATCCACACAACAAGGATTCACACAACATCATCACTGTTGTGAATGCAGTGGCACTTTCCTCCAGCAGCTATCATTTTCCCTTCATCGTATCTCCAGGGGCCTTTGAAAAAATCATAATTGTTTTTAAACTACAGCACAATAATGATCTATTGCCTCAATCTACCAGGTCCATCTGAAATATCAGCTCTCATTTAATTATTTCATGGCAATTTCAAATGGTAAGAACTGATGTCTCAGTTAAGGACATCAATACAACCAAATTCTGGTGGATTTCACCATACAAAAACATGTCCAGGCAAAATTTTTACTTCATGAAACTGAAATAGTGACTTTGCTTCTGTCAAAAATAATGTGAGAATCAAGCCTCAGTTTAGAGATCCTCCAGTGTAGAGACTCATTAGTTAGACTATGCTGTTGCCAAAGTGAAGAGGGAGCTCTCTACCCACACTTTTCATTGTTAGTGTAGTTAGAGAACACTAATTGGCAACTTGACTGCATTTTGCCTAAGGCCATCATGGAATATAAAATCAATATCACCTCCAGGTAGAGCAGCAGAGGACTAAAACTGGTTTGTTCACTATGAATCTAGAAAATCCTATGCAAGTTGAGCTGACTTATGGCAACCCAGTAGGAGTTTCAAAGCAGGATACTTCATACAGATGCTTTGCCATTGCCTTCCTCTAGGTAGCACCCTGGTATTCATTGGAAGTCTCCCAGTGGGGTGCACTGGTTAAGAGCAGTGGATTCTAATCTGGAGAACTGGGTTAATTCCCCGCTCCACATGAAGCCTGCTGGGTGACTTTGGGCTAGTCACCGTTAGAACTCTCTGTTTCACCTAACTCACAAGGTGTCTGTTGGGGGGAAGGGAAGGGAAGGGAAAGTGATTGTAAGTCGCTTTGAGACTCTTTAAAAGCAGATAAAAGTGGGATATAAAAACTAACTCTTTTTCTACTATTACTACTAACTAGGGTTCACGCTGCTTAGCTCATTATAGATACTTTGAATGTGAAGTGCTCCTATTTCCAAGGGAAATAAGTGCTTGAAATATCCTATTCATGGAAAGGGCAGCATAAAACAATATTAATAAAAATTTTACCTACACAATGCCTCTTCCAGATGGTGTCAGTAAAAATGATGGGCTTATCTTGAAATCTTATGCATAACAAAAAAATCAGTACTACATCTGTTGCTTTCTTATTTTCTGTCTGAGCCTTTTAAGACATCCTGGAATCCAATAATCTGTGTTTCCTGCCTGAATGGCTGAAGTTTTAACACGGCAGCTCAGTCTTATGCTATTGTAAGATGAGGAGGTGGCATTTTATGTATTGTAGACCTTAACATTGCATGAGAATTAGGTGTCTTTGAAAAATCTCTGCTCATAAGCACAGGATATGATTGGGGAGGGGGATGTATAAAAAGTAACACCTATCTCACTGAATAGCAGGGTATTCTCAGAGACAGATAAACTGATTCCATAAGCGTAGTTCCATGATTTTCATTACAATTTTTCCTCATGTTATGCACCCCAAAATCTGCGGTCTTTCTGACACTTTGCATAGATTTAGGCACATATGTCTGTATATATTTTCACCACACTTCCATTTCTAGTCCAATAGGTTGAATATATTTCATGGAAAATAAATCATCAACCTTATTAAAGGTCAGCTGGATTAATAAATGGGCAGTGCCATGAACTATCACCAATTTGCTGGGAGATCAAAGGTACAGTTATGGCTTGCAATTAGCCTCTTGCTCAAAGTGAGGTCAACTATGCCGGTCATGAGGAAACTGGGTGGCAGTGAGAAATCCACCTGGGAATGGATGAACATAAGACTTTTAGAGGATTCGGAAGGAAGTGAGATACCAATGTGTCATTGGCGTATAAATCAGGGGGTGGTGAGAGCGCAGCCCCGAGATGAGCCACCACGCTGGCAAAGTAAGAGCGAGGGGGGCAGTGAGAGAGTCAACCCAAGAGAATTGCTGGGAGTCACCCCGAGAGCATTGCCAGGAGCGTGCCCTGGGAGAACCATCTATTCCAGGTGGGAGGAACCATCACACCCTGGAGGGAGCTGCCCCAGGAGCAACCATAACATCAGTCAAGAGGGAGTGAGAGAGCAGCGGACAGAGTCACTCCAGGGGAACACAGGATTGTTATTACTATACCAGCCATGAGAGACCAGGGTGCCGGTGAGAGAGCCACTCTGGTTGAACATGAGATCAGGGAGCAGCAGTGGCGTAGGAGGTTAAGAGCAGGTGCATTCTGATCTGGAGGAACCGGGTTTGATTCCCATCTCCCCCAGGGAGGGGGTTATGGATCCAGAGGGATTCCAAAATATCCTGCGGGATGCTCCTCCCACTGACGCCTCTCTTGGTAAGCTGGTAGAGAGCTGGGGTTCCAGACTCTCTGAAGCCATCGAGAAGGTTGCCCAAGATATCTTCTCCATCCCTGTCCCAAATCAGCTCCATGGTATACCACCAAACTGAGAAGGATGAAATGGGAGCTGGGATGACTTGAGCAAGCACGGCAGCGGGTTTGTGACGAAGAGATAAGACGCTCGTATAGGATGCTTATAAAATCCTACGAGAGAGCCATGAAGGAGGCAAAGAAATCTTTCTTTGCCTCCTCCATCGCAGCTGCTAGTTCATGCCTGGCACAATTATTCAATGTGATTCGAACATTAACGACTGTATCTATTGGTCCTAAAAGTAATGAATTGGCATTTAGCTGTGAGGCATTTGCGAGTTTTTTTTTCAGATAAGATCTTGTCTCTCCGCCAGGCCCTTCCAGCCACAATTGATATAGTAATGGAACTGGAGGCCCCTTGCCCATCTTTTGGTCCTAGTTTTGACCATTTCAACCTGCTTATTCCCACTGAGGTGGACAGGCTTCTGTTAGCTGTAAGACCCACCACTTGTCTTTTTGATGCATGCCCCTCCTGGCTTGTAAAAGCTTGTAAAGAGGAGCTACAGAGCCACCTGTTGGATATCATCAATAGCTCTCTTGAACAAGGAACTTTTCCAGGTCGGCTGAAAGAGATAGTGGTCCGCCCCCTTCTTGAAAGACCAAATTTAGACCTTCAGGGCTTGGCCAATTACCGCCCAGTATCAAACCTTCCGTTCCTGGTAAGGTAATTGAGAGAGCAGTGGCGGGTGAGCTTCAGACGTTTCTGGAAGATACCAAAGTGTTGGATCCCTTCCAGTCTTGCTTCTGCCCTGATCATGGGACCGAGACAATCTTGGTTGCTGTTGTAGATGAGCTCTGGTGCCAGTTAGACCGAGGTGGTTTGGTGCTGCTGGTGTTGTTATATCTCACTGCAGCTTTCAGCATGGTAAATCATGATATTTTGGTCCACCGCCTCGCCAAGGTTGGTGTACAGGCGATAGCCTAGCACTGGATGAACTCGTTTCTCCGAAACCAGGGACAGCGGGTGATAAAGGGGGAGGAGAGTTCCAGGCGATACCACATTGAATGTGAGGTGCCGCAGGGAGTGATTCTTTCCTTGATGCTTTTTAACATCTATATGCACCCCATGGCCAAGTTGGTCTGGAGTTTTGGGCTGCGGTGTCATCAGTATGCAGATGACACCCAGCTTGTCCTTACAATGGCAGGCCGGCTGGACTCGGCCCCTGAAACTCTCCAGCAATGTTTGGAAGCTGTGGGTGGTTGGTTAAGAGCTAGCAGGTTGAAACTGAATCCAGCAAAGATGGAGGTTGTGTGGGTAGGTAAAGGGGAGATGCCAGCCAACTTTAGTCTGCCTGTGCTGGAAGGTGAGGCCTTACATCTAGCCTTGTTGGTAACCAGTCTGGGGGTGATCCTGGACTCGGAGGTTTCCCTAGAGGCTCAGGTCACTTACAGCCCAGACTGCATTTTATCATCTTCGCCAGGCAAGGCAGCTGCCTCCGTATCTCTCCCATTCTGATCTGGCCACAGTGATCCATGCAACGGTCACCTCCAGATTAGATTACTCACTCTATGTATATGCCATTAAAGGTTTTGTATTTGTATTTGTTTGTACTCACTCTATGCGGGCCTGCCCTTGAATCTAATCTGGAAGCTGAAACTTGTTCAGCATGCAGCCACGAGGCCATGGCAGGGGCCTCAAGTAGGGACCGCATAACACCTGTCCTTTTCCATCTCCACTGGCTGCCTATCAAGTACTGGATTATTTTCAAGGTATTGGTTTTGACCTTTAAGACCTTGAGCAGTCTCGAACCCACATACCTTGGAGATCACCTCTCCCCAAACTGTCCTAGTAGGTCCCTCCGCTCTTTGGAGGGGAATCTCCTGGTAATCCATGGCCCAAAAACCATCGTTTTCGGTCCTGGCCCCTACCTGGTGGTATATTCTCCCAATTGAGATCAGGACCCTGCCGGACTTGAGCAGTTTCCACTGGGCCTGTAAAACGGAGCTATTCCACCAGGGTTTCCCTGATGGCCAGCCAGGTTAACATCATTAACATCTTTTTCTGGCCTCCTGGAGAGTGGGGGAGGGATATATCTGGTACTGTAAGCCGCCATATGAAATTAGGTTTAGTAATGCTGTTTTAAAATGTTTTAATGATTTTATGGAGTTTGTTTTAAATGTTGTTGCCGCCCTGACTCCCTTTAGGGAAGGGCGGGGTATAAATCTAAAAATATATTGAAAAAAATTAAAAACATTAAGGCTCCAGGCTCAGCCCTCTACTTGTCACTCTCCCAAATCTCTCTCATAAGTTGTTGGAAACTGTTCACAATTGAGGATCAGCCAAGGCCAGCTCTCTCTGTAGGGGAAGGAAACAGCAAGCTGCTTCTGCTTTTCACTTTACTTGAAATGCCCCTGCTGCTGTGGTCACCATAAATTAGTTTTGACTTGATGGCCCTTGCATATATAAAGGCCTCGTCTCCACCCTCCGAAATCCTGCAACTTATTTTCAGCTCTCCTCCTGCTCCTCAAATTTTGCCTTGGGCTGTTGCGAAAAGCAGCCTTGTTTAGCTTCAGCTCAGCTTCCGTTTCTGTGCTACAATGAGTAGCAGGTGCTTCTGGATGCCCTGGATCACCTCAGTCTCTGCTTCTCCTTAAACACATGATGCTGACTGACACAGAGTAAGACCATTGGGTTATCAAGGTCAGTATCCCCAGGATCTCAGGCAGAGGTCTTTCTCATCGTCTCCTTATTATTTGATTCTTTTTAACTGGAGAGACTGGGGGGGTTGAATCAGGGGGGGGGAGCTTCTCTATGCAAATCAGATGCTCTGTCCAAAAGCCTCAGCCCCTCCTTGATCCTTCTCCATGCCATCCAAGGAAAATAGATCCTGAAACGGTGTTTGAAGGCTCTCCAGGAAGCCATCAGCTCATGGTCATATTGGTCCCTAGTCTAAGAACTGCTCTGGATATGGTTTTCTGAGAATTTGAATGTGTTTCTTCCTTGGTAAGTGACTAATCATTTTGACCTTATAGTTATCTAGAGAGACTACCCAGAGCTAGTGTTGCCAATGAGGCTGGAGAAAAGTGTTCTATCCCTTTAATATATAAAGATTGAATATATAAAAATTGTTAGCTGTAGCTTTTCATGGTGCAGTAGTAAATAACATCACCTGGTCAATAATATCTTATTAAGACTCTGATAAAGGGATAGAACATATCTTCTCCAGGCTGTTGGCAACCCAGAGCCACTGGAATAATTGTCCTTTGTTAAGGAAACAGTAATTTCTGATCTCACAGAACTGGTCTAGTGCACCCTTGTATATCTGACGAACAAATTTGGGGAAGTTGCTTTTCTGTATTTACTGATATTTACCTTGCATTGCTTCATTAAATGGTCCACAGAATTCCATGCATTTATCCCTCCTACATTAAATGATGCTACTACTCATTATTGTTTTTTTTCCATAAAACAACACACTCTCCCTTTCCCAACATGCATTTCTGCTTTTTGAAGTTGTACGTTTGAATTTATTATTATTATTATTATTATTATTATTATTATTATTATTATTATTATTATTATTATTATTATTATTATTATTATTGTTGTTGTTGTTGTTGTTGTTGTTGTTGTTGTTGTTATTATTGTTATTATTGTTATTATTGTTATTGTTATTGTTATTGTTGTTGTTGTTGTTGTTATTATTATTATTATTATTAATAATAATAATTAAATTTGATATACCGCCCTATCCCAACAGGGCTCAGGGCCGTGAACAATATAAAAATCATAAAACAACAATTTAAAACAGTTACATTTTAAAATAGCAGCCCACAATCCCACATATAAACCCAAAGACAACCCCCTCAGAGAAAAACAGTGGGTCTCAGTGGTGTTAAAGACCCTTATAAGCAACAGAGGGGGAATAGGGGCACGGGCACGGGCACCATCAGCGGCTGGACTCCCCGAAGGCCCGGTGGAACAATTCGGTCTTATACAGGCCCCTCGCGAATTTCTCCAAGATCCTTTAGGGCCCGGATAGCTGGTGAGTAGGGTGTTCCACCAGGCCGGGTGCCAGAGTTGCAGAAGGCTCCTGGCCCTCGGTAGAGGAGCCAGCTGCGCCATTGAGGGGGGCAGGGATCTCCTTAGTAGTTGGCCTGTTGGCACCGCAGAGGTCGAAGTCGGACATAAGGGTATTATGCGGTCCCCGGTTGCGTTTGAGGGTCCCAGGCCGCTGTAAGGCCTTAAAGATCAATACCCACATTCTTGAAAATGATTCGAATTCAACCGTAACCAATGCAGGCGACGGCCTTAACACAGGATGAATATGCTGCTTCTCGAGAAAGAGCCTCCTGTGAGCAGTCAAGTCACGTGCATTTTGGGACCCTTCAGTTTCCAGTTTCCCGAATCAGACGAAGGGAAGGCTCCAAGATAGAGCGAGAGTTACAATAGTCTAGCCTGGAGGTGACCGCTGCATGGATCACAAGTGGCTAGATCGGGTGTTGGAGAGAAAGGAGCCAACCTATCGGAGCCTTGTCGAAGATGGAAGAATGCGTAACCCCAGCTATATGGGCCACCTGGGTCTCCATTGAGAGAGACGAATCCAGGTGGACCCCCAAGCTGCAGAAGGAGGAGGTCGGCGCCAATGTGACCCCCTCCCACACCAGTGGCTGGAAATTCCCAATCTCTCCACCCGACTCAAGCCAAAGGATCTCCTCACTGATGGATTGAGTTTTAACCTGCTCCTGTTGTAACTAACCCGCGAACTGCCTCTAGACAGTGCTGTAGAGGCTGCAGGGGGGCTTTACGGCAACTCCCCTCCATCAACAGAATGAGCTGGAGTGTCATCAGCTTAATTGATGGCAGATCAGCCCAAAGCCCGCACTAACTGAGCAAGGGGTCGATGTAGATGTTAAAATAACAGTGGGGTCAGTTAAAATGCCCCTGAGTAGCACACCGCAATGAAGCGGGCACCTCTTGGAAGCTTTTGTCCCCACACCACACATCATTGACTGACTCCGGACCTCGAGGAACTTGGAGGACAATCCATTGAAGGACAATGCCCGGACCCCGAAGCGGCCAGGCGGTATGGGTCAAAAGGTGCGCGGATCGACCACATCAAACGCTGCCAGTGCGAGATCTAACAACACTAACAGCGTAACTACCGCCGGTCAAGTTGCATACGGAGCGATGTCCATGATAGCGACGTAGAACCGGCCTCCGCCCCATGCCCAGCACGGAAACCGGATTGGGGAAGGGGTCAAAAGCCTATGTGTCATCCATAGGAAACCCTGAAGCTGCTCCAACATCACCATTTCTCTCAATTACTCTTTCCCTGTAGAAACGTAAAGATTCGGTGACGGGCGTAATTGGCCAGATCTCCCGGGATCTAACGATGGGTCTTTTCTAACAGTGGGGCGGACCACTGGCCTCCCTTCAACTCCATCTGGAAAGACTCCTTGCTCAAGAGAGTCATTGATGCATTTTCACCAGATGGGGTCGTGAGCTTATCCCTCCCGCATGTTTTGAAAAAAACCAGCCAGGAAGGGCACGGATCCAGAGGACAGGTAGTAGGTCTTAACAGCAGCTAAGGCCCTGTCAACAGCAGCTTCGGAGAGCAGGGAAAACTGGGCCAAACAAAGGGCCAGAAGACGGCAAGGGAGCCTCCAGTTTCACTAATTGTAGCGTTAAAGTGATGGGAAGGTCCTGGCGGAGCCATCGACTTTTTTCTGCAAAAAAGCCTTATAAATGTACCTCTACAGCTAATGGTAATAATTCATGATTTGTAGAACCCTCTGATAAAGAGGTCAAGGATCAATTATCTCAAATAATTGAGCCGGGCGAGCTAGCAGATGCGTAGAGAGGAGGAGAAGAAAACTCTTCGCTTCTTTCGCCAGCCATCTCATAGGCTTTCATAAACGCCCTATAGGATGTTCGCGCAGCTTCATTAATGCCACGATTTCCTCCACACTCGCCTCAGGACGCCTGAGCCCCTCGCTTTCATAAGGCGCAGCTCCTCTGTAAAGGCCTCATGGAGCCTCTGCCTTGAGCGGGCTTAGAGGACGCCGGGGAGCAACACCCCGATGGCATCGGAGAGGTGGAGTTCCAATCCTCTACCTGTTCATCGAGCCGCGTCAAAGGGTTCAGGGTCCCGCAGAGCATTCAGGAAACCTATTGGATCCATAAGTCTCCTCGTGGGCAGGCATAAATCGCCCGTCATTTCAGACAGGGAGTGGTATGGCATGCCCTGTTTTGAAGTCTCCTCGCGCAGCGTGTGACCAGCCTCATGAGTGGGACCAGAGTTTATTAAGGAGAGGCCCAATGTTGCCATGGATGACATCGAGCGTGCCGGCAGGTTCAGGGTCCCGCAGAGCATTCAGGAAACCTATTGGATCCATAAGTCTCCGTGGGCAGGCATAAATCGGCCCGTCGCCTAGACAGGAGTGGTATGGCATGTCCAGCCGCAACTTCAGGGCATAATGGTCGGAGCATTTCCTGAGCATTCAGGAAACCTATTGGATCCATAAGTCTCCGTGGGCAGGCATAAATCGGCCCGTCGCCTAGACAGGAGTGGTATGGCATGTCCAGCCGCAACTTCAGGGCATAATGGTCGGACCATGGCACTCCGTCAATGGAGGATACGACCAGGTTGACCCCCGACCCAAAGACCAAATCCAGCGTGTGACCAGCCTCATGAGTGGGACCAGAGTTTATTAAGGAGAGGCCCAATGTTGCCATGGATGATTGACTCAGGTCTCAAGGGCAGTTACCGCATTAGAGGCGTGTAGATCGGCATGGACGCTGAAATCACCTGGTGACTCCATAAGCCCAGGGAACCTCAACGCCCAGCCGCCACCAATTCCAGCAACCGCAGAAGGTCAGCTCCGCGCGCCAGGGCTTAACCGTACACCGTAAGAATAGCCAACTTCTCCGCGGGTCAACCACTCCACGCCGATTACACTCCATGCCGTGATCTCCTCCGGACGGGATTGCCCTGAAGGGGATAGAATTACGGATGAACACTGCCACACCGCCCCCCCGGCCCTGGGTTCGCGACTGGTGGAGGCATGCGAAACCTGGTGGTGTGACCTCACCTAAGGCTGCGGTCTCACCTTCACGCACCCAGGTTTCGGTGACACAGGCCAGGTCCATATGCAGATCTCCGAGAAAATCCCGGAGTACTGTGGTCTTATTGTTTATGGACCTGGCATTAATCAACACCAGGGACAAGCAGAGTGTCCCTGAACCCGTCCATCCTCGCCTTGTGGGATAGGTCGGAGGTCAGAAAGCGAGCGAGCATAACCACTTCTCACTCGCTGTCTATCATAAGGCCGCCGCCTACCACTGTAATTACCGCTGTAATTACCGCTGTAATTTCAGCTTTATGAGCATTCATCTTCTAGCAGAATAACCTATCTGGGGTTGAGATCCTATTTTCGTGTTTTCCGCAAGGCCATCTAATAGCACTTCCTGCTGCTCTCCCAAATTTAGTGTTCAACTGCAGAAATAGCCCAAGTTCTTTTAAAAGCTTGTATCATAAATCTAAATACTTCCCACACCCAGTAGTAAAAATATAATAAAATAACTAATTGACTATGTCCTTCCATTCTATTGACACTTCTGCCATTTGAGGCACATTGCTCCACCCTGGCTAACCATAGGGCTGAGTCAAGTACCAAATGAATACTATAGGAGATTGTCATGTGGTCATTCACTTGTTGTAAAGCTTCCATAGCAATTGACACTGAGAGGATGGAATGAGTCAGACCAAAGCAATCCAATCAAGAGACTTTTTCTTTACATAAATATATATAATCACGGGAGTATGGTACCAAATGCGGTGAGCTGGTCTCCAGGCATAATCGCACTTAGTGAAGCTGCAATGCTCTCTGCCTCAGATCTCTTCTACAGAATGGGGATAATAAGGAGGAGAGAAGGAAGCAAGAAAGAAGAGGCAATGTGGGGACCTGTTGGAAAGGCAAAGAGGAAGTAATGGGGGAGAGCAAAATAAAATGCCCCCCCCCCCCAAAAGCCTTGTTGTACCCCCTTGGTTTTTATGTAATATATTTGGTGGATGATTATTAATGTTACTGTTTTGCTTTAAATGTACATGTATTTTAAATGTCATTAGCCATAGGTATGTTATGAAGGAGTTAAAAATGTTTTAAATAGCCTGAAACACTTGCAAAGAGCTGGCATAAAGAGTGTTGCTTAAGGTATGTAGAAAGGTTTGCTCAAGAACCTTTAGTAACTTCACAGAAGTACAGATGCGGGCAGATATTCAGTTATGAAGAAATTTATCAGTTTGCTTAAGCTCACCACAAAAACAAGTAATAGAGGGCTTTAGTATTGATTATGGGAATGTGGGGGAAGTGAAGGGGGCTTGTTATGGGAAGAGGCTTTGATATGTTTATGTACTGTTTGATATATTTGGTAAGTTTATGTAATAGAAGATGGATCCGAAAGCATGTGACTCTAATTGCCCTTAGCTGATGGGGGAAAGGAGAGGGACCATTGTGTCACGGGAGTGAACTGGAATATAATCAAGTGTAATCATTGTGCTGCTTTGAGTAGAATTGGAAACACCATCCTGCTCTGCCTTTATTAATAAAGCTGCTTAAAAATTTGACTACCGGTCTAATGATTGGCTCTCCAGACCCTGCTCTGATGGGTGACTGAGAGTGTTTATAACAGGTATTTAATGAAAATGCATATAATGATTAAATATAGGACAAAAGCTCAATGGCATATGAAATGTTAAATCTACCAGTAGTAAATCCTATAAATATTAAAAACCAGTATTATAAATGCTTAATAATAATAATAATATCTGGACAATGGTATGTGATGGTCCAATTCTGAACTGTGCCCCATGCACCTAGGAGCTGTGTTCCCAGTAGAGAAAAAGGGGAAAGGAAAATAAATAAATAGGTGTAACACTACAATTGTATGAGCAGATCAAAGATTACTCAGTCCTGGGCAGGCAAAATGTTACTATGTGAACAACATACCATATAATCTCTCTGAACGGTAATTAGAATCATTTCCCAAGATGTGCACCTCTCCATAAGCAGCATAGTCAGTACAGCCAGCTTGCACAATCAAAATGCTAAAATGCAAGGCAGTGTTCCTCACCTGTGGTGTCCATCCTCCCATTACATACAGCCTATTTTTCACAGTGACCACAGCGTGGCAGGCTAACGGCACTGGGAGAGGAGCCACAGTCCTCCAGTTCTCTTGCTCCATAGAGTACCTCTCCACGCAGTTTGTGATGTGGTATTGGTTTTTCAGTTTCATTTGACCTCCTATAACATAGAGGTCATTATGAAGTGTGCCCAGAGCATACAGCTCCCGAAGCTGAGCAGTACACAGACTTTGCCAGCATCGATTTCCCTGGCTGTTATACCTATAAGAAAGTCTAAGATTAGAACTGTTGTGGTCACAGAAGAATACATATATATTTGAACTTAATCCCCTCCTTATTTTCCATCAGTGTCAAAATGGGTCAACAGGGAGTTTCTTTTTCAGTAAACAGTAAAAACATTGCCAACCTTTGCCTTGAGATGAAGACAACCCTCAAGTTTTTTGGCAGGAAGAGGTGGGGGGCTGAATACCCATAATATATAGATACAACTTTCTGTGATGTTTGCAGAGATGTAGTATGAGAGAAAGTCAAGGGGACACATGACCACCTCTCAAAATACCTACGTTTTTTTTTCATGCACTCCTTCAGAACAAAATGGGAGGTTTAGGATGGAGGTAAACTAGTTCATAGTCAAGAACTAGGGTTGCCAACAACCTGGAGAAAAAAATATCCTGCCCCCTTAACAGAAGTTTCATGGGATGTTAGTTCCTTCCATGCCATGAAAAACTTTATTTGCCCATTCGCAGACATTAAGTCTCTATAAAATGGACAGGGTGGGGGTTTTCTCCCCCACTCTTCAGGGTGTTGGCAATTCCAACAGGTACAGAACATCTTGATGGACAGCTAAGAACACATCAGTCATTAGGATGGTGTTGTGATATTGGCAGGAATGGAAACTTTCTGTCAGAAAAATTCCTTTGCATAATCTGTCCAAGGCCTTTGTCTTTTTTTTAAAGGCAAAAAATCTAGTGAGCACTGTGTGTACACATACACACAATTTCACAGCCCAATTTAACAATAATTACCTAAACCAATTTCCTTGATTTCAGTGGATTTCAACATAATATGTTGTTCTGCCTTAGAGCAGAACAACATATTATGTACCGTTCCATTATTATTTTTCCTCATTTAAAAAAGAGTCTAGCCCTGGAACATGCAATGTAAAGAGGACTGCTGATGTCAATACTATTGAAGAGGCAGAATATGAACACTAAATGGGTACATTTTGCAGTACTTGTGATTGAATATGGACAAAACAATTTTAAAGGGGGGAGTAGCCAGTGGAATTATATGTGGTACACAGAGGGCATTGTAGCCTTACGCACTGAGTTGCCAGTGAATGAACTAAGGCATAATTTGAAAAAAAATACCATTTGAGATATTGTCTTGTGATAGATGCATGTTATATACATTATATTAAACATTTCGCAGAAGGCAAGGAGACCTCTGTAGAAATCCTTGAGCTTGAGGACAGGCCACAAGACTAGGAAGTATACAAATAGTGAGGACTATAGCTGGACACAGAATTTTAAATATCCCACATCATCCATTCATATACTTTAATTTGACCTCTTTTCCACAAGTAATACCATAAAATAATTGAATATGCTAGTAGGAACTCCACTCCAGATGCTATGGACTATACTTATCAGCCCCTTCCAGCATGGCCAATTGGCCATACTGGCAGGGGCTGATGGGAATTGTAGTCCATAATATCTGAAGTGCCAAAGGTTCGCCACCACAGAACTAGGGTAAAAAAACCCTATTGTACCAGTTTTCTAACTTTTGAAATTAGGAAGAACGTCACGGGATTTGAGGATGAGCTTTAACTCCACAACATTAAATTATTTTAGGGAAGTAGCTCTTAAAAGCTATATGCACATTATCAGAACAGGATGCTTTATAGCTATTCAGTTTCTTAATGCAAGAGGATACAAACCTATAAATTTCAATTTTCCTGGTCTTTTGTCTTGACAATTTGGCAGCACTTGCCTCACCTGCCACAATGATATCATTGTTTTGGTTGACAACACCAGAGCATACACATCCCAGGCCTTCTCCATATTTTGGGGAGGAGATGAAGTAAGTCTTTTGTGTTGCAGGAGCATAGCAGAAGCTGGCATCAGCATAGTTGCCGTGTCTTGATCTGATTCCCTGTGAGTTATTGCCAATACAAAGCAGAATAACTGTCGTCTCCATCCCATAGCGAAGAGTGAGAGGAGGCTGGTTGGATTTCCTGATAGTTTCTAATGCTTCCTCAATCATATCACTGCATTGTGAATTACTTAGAAGCACTGTGTTCCTTTTCCGAGCTTCCACTAGGAATGAAGGGCTTACAAGTATGAGCCTCACTTGCTTCAGGAGCTCAATGAGCTTATCGGCACGCAATTTCCTGCTGTGGTTAACCCATCTGAGGACTAAATCCAAGATGGTATCTTCCCTGGACACATTAAGATCATCTGACTGGATCACACTTAGCAACTGCGTCGCTTCTAGCTCTAATATTTCTTCATGCAGGCTCACCTCTGAAAAATGTTGGTACAAATACTTCCTGGCTTGGTCAGTCAACTCTTCTGCCCCAATCTGCTTTGCAAAGTAATAGATTCCTACGCAGTTGGAAACATCCATGTGGTCCATCATGTATTTCTGACACATGTTGAAAACATCATCCATTTGCATGAAAAATGCTGAGATGGCCACACTCTGCACATTGCCATAAGAGAGGTGTAGCTCGGCGGTGTACATGTAGTGAAGAAGTACGGACACACTTTCTGCAGATGTGTCATGCAGAACTACTTCCTTCTGGGTGCATTCAACCAAGCCACAGGTAAACATGGCTTTGAAATAAGGGCTGAAAGCCGCCAGAATCAGTTTGTGGCAAGGGAATTTTTCACCTTCAGCCACCAAGACCACATCAATCATTTCAGTTAAACTTTTCATACTTTTTATTTGATCCAGTAACTGTAAGCTATGCTGCTGCTTCCTTTTAGCTTCAGTCTTGTAATCCATGAGAAACAGGCTTGTATTGCTATTTTAAACCTCCTCCGGTATTTGCTTCAGCTTTAAAAGGGCTATTTGCATGTCTGATTGCTCTCAGAGTGATGTGCCTTCATCTTGATGTTCCTGGGAGGGGGTTGAGAAGGAAACGTATAATTTTCTTATATGAACAAATCTTCCGACAATCAAATTTTACTGTTAGAGCTTCAAGGCAGTAAATGTTTTGAGAGGACAAGTTATAAATCTGTAATACACCCTTGAGCGCATATAGCGTTTTCATTTTTCAATTGAACACAAAAACTGCATTTTTCCTTTCTAGATTTTGATGAATGAACAAATGAAATGTACCCTCCTTTTAGAACTGATTTTTTTTTAAAAAAAAAACATTTTTCATTGACTGCCTTTGTTAATGTGAGGATCTTATTTCATCTTCCAATAAAAGTGTTACATTAAAATGTTTTAATAAAAATGAACAGTATTCATATTGTGAATGGTGGATTTATGGGGAAATTGAGGCAGGCCCAGTACATATATAAATCTGCATTCTAACGAATGCCAACATTAAACCATGCAGACCATCTAATGAAAAGGCTTATGAATTTCATTAAAGCATTTATTAAACCATGCCTTCTTAAAAACAAAGGTATCTTTTCTTTTTGTTTTCCATGTCCATTTCAGATTTTAGCAAAAGGAAAACTGGCACATTTTCTGGTCTGCCTGTTAGCCTGTTGCAACTTTATTCTGATACCCTGGAGTCTAATACAAATTATCTTACATAAAAACTTTGCTAATTGAGCCTTGTGGATTCTGAAGCCCAAGGAAGGACTCCACAAGGTATTTGATCTTCTCTGTAAGCACAGATAAAGGCTTCCATTTGTGGGTTAGACATCAGTCAAAATGTTTGCATTGGATCTTTCCACAGGGAGGTGCTTTCCCTCCCAGTCTTGCTGCTTTTTGAAATAATCAAAGATAAGAGTTGCTAGTTTATATATATAAAGATCAGTTCCTGGATGCAATTGCCAAACAGCCATTAATGCATGAAAATAATATTCTCACTGAGATGACATTGTGATAATATTTTGCACTCGGCTTCCTAGATTAAGGGAGCTCCATTTGTACAGCTAAGAATTCAAACAGCTCCTGCAGGGAAAAGAAAGAGAAAAGAAAATAGGGAGAGTAAAATATAATGGAAGCAATTCTCTAGTGTTCTAGGCACTTTACAGCTCACCAAAAGACATTGGTCTTGCTTGAGCAGAGATGCCATTCTTTTCATGTGATCCATCCTCTATCTGGCTTCTATATTCTTATTCAATTAGGAGTGAAAAGAAACAAAAAGTTAACAAAAGTGGAAGAAGTTTCTGAAAAAAGGGAGCAGTAAAAATTTGAGAAAGAGAAGAGAAAGTTGGGAGTGGGCCCTCCAGTAAAGTACTTGAACCCTTCTTTCTGATTCCTCACCCAAAAGCTGATTTCCAGCACCCTTTCTAAATGCTGCTTCTTTGGCTTTACCCTGAAGTGCACTCCGGCTCCTGTGGCTTTCACACCCTGCTTGGATTTCCCTACTTCTGCTTGGCTCTTTCCTTCGCTCAAGTCAGGACCAGTTCGGGAAGCCCCAAATGTTTCCCCACCTAAGTTCGGCTTTTCTCATATAAGCACCGGCTTTAAGCAACGTGCAAGCTCTTCCATAGTTTTCTTCACGCATGCAGGGGCAGCCTCTGTTTCCTGCATTTGGATTGGCTGAATCTTGCCCCATTCCCCCCCACTCACTTTCACTATTTTAGTTTTACATGACTCTGAACACAAAACAGGCGCTGAGAATTGGCACCCTCAGCCCCTTCCCCATCTAAAATCCTTGCATGTGCGACGGGATTGCTGCCTTCTACCCCCCTGTCTAAAATGTAAATCTAAAATCCTTGCATGTGCTAGAGAATCGCCGCCCTCCCGTTCGCAGCACCTTCACATACTGCTTTTCTGCCCAAGATTTCTCCCTCCTTTATAAAAACCAAGGTTTCTCCCTCCGTTTTTTTCACTGTGGGGTGGGGGGAGATGCTGATTTTCAGTGCCTGTCCATTGGTGGGGCAGGCCAGAGCTGTGAGGTGGGAAAACTGACCCCGTTTATGCTACAGAGGAGTTTTGCACACTGACGGAAGCCTCTGGAGCAAGAAAAGGGCATTTCAAAAGGACCTCAACCTTTGCGTTCAAGAAATTCGCAGAGCAAAGCCATTGCCATTTTAAATATTCACAAAGTTTTGTTTACCTGTGGAGAGAAAAATAAATCTCCAATAAGGTTCATAATTTATTTGAGAATAATTATCTACATAGAAGACTACTGTGACAAAAGAAATTTCTACTAAGGATGATTTCAATAGTCTACTTCTCTTGAAAAAGATTACGAAAACGCCTCAGTACGCGCAAAGTGTTCGAGGAGAAGGACTTTTGGATATTTATTATTTCTTAGACAAAACTTAGTATGGACACTGATAATTTCTTAAACAAAACTTTGTGAATATTTAAATTTTTTTGAAAATTATGTTGTATTATTATGGTATTGAATTTATTGGTTATGAGTAAATGAGAATTATCATTGGCGACATTATCATTGTGTTTTATATTATTACTCAATATATTGGTGCATTAGTGTGATTGCCATCGCCTGTGTGCGACGCATTCATTTGTTTGCATTTACTTACGTGGCACACTTCTCTTCACCTTATAGAAATCTATAACGTTCACTTTAACTCTCTGCCTTGTGATACTATCATTTTCCATATATATTAATTGCTAAGTCTTGAGGAGCTTTAAAAATCTAGCTTTTCTATGTACAATACAATATAATTAATAGAAATAGCACATTTAAAGTCCTTATGCTTTGGAAATTAAAAAGGCAACAAAGCTCCTTTTTATTGCTTTTCTTCATTGCCCTTATGTGTCCTGTCAATGTTAATTTTGTTTTTCTTTCAAGTAAATCTGTTTTAAATTTTGTAATTATTAGAATTATTAACACAGTAGGTTCTCACATTCTTTAACAAAAGTCTCAACAATTGTGCTTTGATAACATTTTGCACATCTGCTCTCTATAAAAGTTGGGGGATACACAAAATGCTGTGTAGAAATGTCAAAATAATATTCAAGCCTAAATCTTCATCAAGCCAAGTAACTCTATGAAGCACTCAGCCTGTGGGTAAAGGTGAAATTATTTTTTTTCTCAGGTTTTGACTTTCTCTTTCTCCAAAAAGCTCCGGGCTGCATTCTTGGTCCTCACACCCAGTGGCAGCTCAAGATACTTCCTGCTAGGAGCCAGAGGAGATAATCCTGCTTACCTGTTTATTTTCTTTTGCACTCTTTAAAAAATTGCATCAAGTTAAGCATAGGGTTTCCTGAACTTACAGGATTCAGCTATCATTTTGGTTGCCCTGGCAACCAAAAATGGCGACCACTCTCATGAGAGACTTTGAAAACTGGCATGCCCAGGAAAGGGATGGAAGTAGAAGACTGACAGGTGGCAGGTTTACTTCACTTAAGTCTCTCTTTTTCACTGAGGCTCACAGCAGATCACAAACAGCTCAAAAATGCAATAAAATGGTATGATACATGCAAAAATGCATTCACATGTAAAAACAACTTTATCATACAATGCATTCAAGGAGGATTTCAAAACTGGCACATAATGTAAAACCATTACTATAACACATAAAAAGGACAGTACAATACATATAGCATGCAGTATAAGAAGACAGGTTTGCAAAACTGATAAGCAGTAGAAATAGTGTATGATATATAATAATGCAATAAATAAAAGACTGTTGATGCTAGCTGGAGGTGGTAAGGGAGGTTGCCCCCCCCCCCAATCTACCATTTGCAACAGCTGCCTCTGGTGCCTCATTACATAGCTGGCACTTCTCTCACCAAACAACTCTCTGAGGTAGCTTAGATGATGTGAGTGTGACACTGGCCCAAGGCAGCCTGAGCTTCATGGCAGTCTAACTATGGCACTCACAGGCTGTAGTAATATATAGTGAACAATGAGCCAAACAAATGGCCCGTATCTGGCTGTATGCAGAGAGTTATCTGAAACATCTCTGTCAAAGGGGGAAAATATTTTTCAGCTTTCAGCTTTGACTCCTGTTGTCAGTGCCCTATATATACTGCAGATTCCTTTCTCCTGTGCCACCTGGTCAGATCTGCCAAGAAGCAGGGACTAGAGAGACAAAATTTTGGAAGCCCTGGCTACACTAGAAGCCCACAGAGTGGTTTATTTTCATACAACGTTCGGGTTGAATGTGAGTGATAGGAGCCTATAGTGAATTCAGGTAACCATGTTCCCAGTACATATTTCCTAACATTGTGCAGCACGTAAACACTAGAGAATAGAGCTGAAATGTTCTGTAATTAGGATAAAAGTGTGAAGGATATCCAGAAATAAAGACCAAACTTCTTCTGTTTAAATATCTCCACTTCATCCACAAAAACATATTTTCTGCCTGCTAATATGACTTTCTTGTAGTGAAGGCACTGAATGGATATTATCATGCAACTGATTGCTGAATGATAGTAATAAAATGTTGGCTATTTTTTTGCTTCACTTATACAAGAGCAAAGATGGAATTCGTATTCTACTTTGGTATGTATTCAAAAGACAGCAGCTAGGGACATAATATGGACTACTGTGCCCATAGCAAGCAGAAAGCCTAGATGGCATTTTGAATTTTCCAGCACAATGTCTGTGTTTTGCAGTAACAAATGCAGTTACAGAACCATGAATTTTGCCTTATTTCACCCTGACTGTGGGCCATATTACATGCCTGGTTTTTTAACAAGTTCGGTTTAGGTTCCCCTGGACCCAGCTCAGTTTCCCTGCAGCTGCTTTGGATTTTAAAAATGAAGAAGAGCCAGAGTGGGTTCAAAATTCAGTGTGTGTGTTCAGAAACAGCACTGGAAAGGGAGTTGTTTCTACATATTGCTGGTGAAGCAAAACTCATTAAAAACTCAAATGCATAGTTTGGACTATTGTTTATTGATTGCTTGTATAGGGAAGGACCATGATGCAGTGGCAGAGTTCCTGTTTTCCATGTAGGAAGTAGATGAATTCAGCCCCTGAACCTGCAGTTAAAGGCTTTCAGATGTCAGGCTGGAAAAGACTTCTTCCTGAGATTCCTAGTGTTGACATCCTCAGAAAGATATCTTTAGAAGGAGCCTTCCTCTGTACTGATGTCTAAATGTGGCGTGTACATTGCCGCAAAGACAGGTCTAAAAAGTTCTAGAAATGTGTGAACTCATTGACTGGGCATTTCTGCTTCTGTGTGAGTTGACATGCAGTTACAAAAGTTTTTTTTTCTGGGATTACAAATGGTCCCCTTGTCAATGTGTGCAAAACTAACAACCAATCTAGTTGTGTGTCCTGACAGAGGCCCCTTCGGTACATGCAGAATAATGCAATTTCAATCCACTTTGTAGTTGTACGGAATAGCAAAATCCACTTGCAAACAATTGTGAAAGTGGATTGGAAGTGCATTATTCTTCATGTGCAGAAGGGGTCAGTATCTCTATCACTTCCTCAGAGCCTCTTACAGGCACCAAGATGCACGTATTGACTTCTATAGCAGGCAGTCTATGTGATCTAACTGAGCCTGTAGTATCATAGCATGCATGAGCAAGAAGTCTTAAAAAGTTATCTTTGTCTATCATGGTGAACGTTCAGGGTCCCTGTATCCTGAGTCTTGCCTTTAGAATGCCAGTAAGACCCACTTGTCATATCTCCAGAGGCCTGCCTCCTGTCTTTTATATCACCATGCTATCAAAAGCGCAGTTTTCATCCCCATTGCCTTGGGTATCAGGAATAAATCTCCTTGTTTGTCATGCATTTAGGAAAAAATGGCATATTCACCTTTTTTTTCCTCTGTAGTTCCTGATTCTTCTGACACTTTCGTAATTTGGGACACCATATGAAGAGCAGAGGAACACAGATAGATTAAGCAAACAGAAGGAAAAGCAATACGTCCTATTCCCAGTGCATATATCAGAGTCTCATGTGAACGAAGTGAAAGCCAGAAGATATAAATAGGTCTGGCGCAATATAAATTGGCTCGGCTTTGTGAAAGACTTGTGTTAATGTCACTTTCAGGGGCACACTGGAACCTGGTGAGACACTCTCAGAGTGGCAATTCTGCATCTTCCATATGAGTGTAACTTGACACATATTATTGTCAGAAACCTCGGCAATCTTGCAAAGACCCACTGAATGGAGTTAAGTATGGTTCAAAGCAGCACTGTTTTGGATTGCACTGCTAATCTAGAGTCCATTATATGTATTCAAAAGTGAAAAATGGGATGAACATTTTATAAACAAATTATAAATTTGGCCTGTAAAATGAGCACAGGGGCCCCCCAAGGCTGTGTACTTTCACCACTTCTCTTCTCTCTGTATACCAATGACTGCATCTCAAATGATCCATCTGTTAAAATACTGAAATTTGCAGATGATACAACAGTGATTGGTCTCATTCGAGACAACGATGAAACCGCATACAGACGGGAGGTTGAACAACTAGCCTCGTGGTGCCACTGGAACAATCTAGAACTGAACACACTTAAAACCGTAGAAATGGTGGTAGATTTCAGGAGAAACCCTCCCATCCTACCTCCTCTCACAATACTAGACAACACAGTATCAACAGTAGAGACCTTTAAATTTCTAGGCTCCATCATATCTCATGACCTAAAATGGTCACCTAATATCAAAAATGTCATCAAAAAAGCACAACAAAGAATGTTCTTTCTGCGCCAACTCAGGAAGCTCAAACTGCCCAAGGAGCTGCTGATACAGTTCTACAGAGGAATCATTGAGTCTGTCATCTGCACCTCTATAACTGTGTGGTTTGGTTCTGCAACCCAACAAGATCGACACAGACTTCAGAGAATAATCAGAACTGCAGAAAAACAATTGCTGCTAACCTGCCTTCCATTGAGGACCTGTATACTGCACGGGTCAAAAAAAGGGCTGTGAAAATATTTACTGACCCCTCGCATCCTGGACATAAACTGTTTCAACTCTTACCCTCTAAACGTCGCTACAGAGCACTGCACACCAAGACAACTAGACATAAGAACAGTTTTTTCCCAATGCCATCACTCTGTTAAACAAATAATTCCCTCGATAATGTCAAACTATTTATTATATATTTATTATATAATTACTGCACTACTTTTTTCATCATTCCTATTACCCATCTCCTCCCAATTATGACTGTATGACTATAGCCTGTGCTGACATTTCATTTTATTTTATGATTTTACATTTTATGTTTTTATTACTATTGATTGTTTCCTGATTGCTTACTAGACCTATATGACAATCATTAAGTGCTGTACCTTATGATTCTTGACAAATGTATTTTCTTTTATGTACACTGAGAGCATATGCACCGGAGACAAATTCCTTGTGTGTCCAATCACACTTGGCCAATAAAGATTCTATTCTATTCTATTCTATTCTATTCTATTCTATTCTATTCTATTCAAACACTCCTGCTAAATTCAGCCTGTCTAAGTTACAGGTGCTTGAGCAAGTGTCAGTGGACAGGGGTTAGCAGGGAATGCTTCCAAGGCTATATCTAACATATCTAACATAGTAACCAATAGACAGTGAGCAAATGGTTCTTTTGGACAGATTCAGAATTGACAAGAGGTAATACTTCTTTACAAGAATGGTTAAAATGTGGATAGGAATTTGCTGCCAGAGGATATGATGATGGCCATAGCCATAGACAGCTTCAAAGGGGGATAGGCCTATAAGTGGCTACTAGCCAAGGTAACTAAAGAGAACCCCCACATTCAGAGGTAATAAATCTTGAATACTCATGCCAGGATGCAATATCATGGTAAGTCTTGGCCTCTATGTAGGGTTGCCAGCTCCAGGTTGGGAAATACTTAGAGGTTTGAGGGGTGGATCCTGAGGAGGATGGGGTTTGAGGAAGGGAGGGACTTCATTGGAATTTAATGGCATAGAGACCACCTTCCAAAGTGGACATTTTCTCCAGGTGAACCGATCTCTGTCTTCTGGAGATCCGTTGTAAAAGCAAGAGATCTCCAGCCATCGTCTGGATACTGTGGCAACTGTACTTCTATGCCTAGGCTGAAAATTATAAAACACAGAGGCAAAAACTCAACACAATGAAAAATTTAAGAGTAGGGGCCATGTAGTCTATTGCTGAAAAAGAAGTATTGTAGTGCCTCAAAGACTGATTTGTTTTCCCATAAATTTTCATGGATTACCAGACGTGTGAAGAATTATTTTTTATATTTAACACATCTGAATAAGAGGGCAGTAGTTCATGAAAGTCATATATGTGTGATTTTCTGTAAAGTCCCATAAAACTTAGCTAATACCCTGGAGGGCAGAGGCAGGATTCAAAATGATCTGAACAAATTAGACAACTGAGCCAAAACTAACAAAATGAATTTCATCAGAGATAAATGTAAGATTCTACACTTAGGCAGAAAAAATGAAATGCACAGATATAGGATGGGTGACACCTGGCTTGACAACAGAACATGTGAAAGGGATCTGGGAGTCTTAGTAGACCACAAACTGAACATGAGTCAGCAGTGTGATATGGCAGCCAAGAAAGCCAATGCAATCCTGGGATGCATCAATAAGAGTATAGTGTCTAGATCAAGAAAAGTAATTGTACCACTCTACTCTGCATTGGTCAGACCTCACCTAGAGTACTTTGTTCAGTTCTGGGCACCACAGTTTAAGAAGGATATTGACAAGCTGGAACATGTCCAGAGAAGGGCAACCAAAATGCTAAAAAGTCTGGACTCCATGCCTTATAAGGAGAGACTTAGGGAGCTGGGGATGCTTAGTCTGGAGAAGCGAAGGTTGAAGGGGGACATGATATCTATGTTTAAATATTTAAAGGGATGTCATGTCGAAGAGGGAACAAGCTTGTTTTCTGCTGCCTCAGAGACTAGGGTTCCACCTAAAAAGAGATTCCACCTAAACATTAGGAAGAACTTTCTGACTGTCAGGGCTGTTCAACAGAGGAATTCACTGCCTCAGAGAGTGGTGGAGTCTCCTTCTTTGGAGATTTTTAAACAGAGGCTGGATGATCATATGTCAGGAGTGCTTTGATTGTGTGATCCTGCATGGCAGGGGTTTGGACTTGATGGCCCTTGGGGTCGCTTCCAACTCCATGATTCTTTGATTGATGCCTTGTTGCTGCATTTTAGCAGCCAAACTAGACACAGTCACAACTGGGCTTTCTCTAGCTTTTTCCAATTGGGGGAAAAAAAACCAGTTCCACCGCTCATGCTTTGCATCCCAATTTTTCTATGCATTTTCTCATCCAGCTCATCATAATATACTGTCTCTTCTGTTTCTCTGCCCATCAGGGACTGATAATTTCTTTTAGACAGCAGCTGAACAAGATGAAGTTGACAGTCCCCAACCAAGGTAAAAATGAGGCTGCAATGAATGTGTGGCCACTTGCGTGGTGTGTACTTTAGGAACTTGAGAAGAAGAAGAGAAGAAGAGTTTTGGATTTATATCCCCCCTTTCTCTCCTATAGGAGACTCAAAGGGGCTTACAATCTCCTTGCCCTTCCCCCCTCACAACAAACACCCTGTGAGGTGGGTGGGGCTGAGAGAGCTCCGAAAAGCTGTGACTAGCCCAAGGCCACCCAGCTGGTGTGTGTGGGAGTCCACAGGCTAATCTGAATTCCCCAGATAAGCCCCCACAGCTCAAGCGGCAGAGCTAGGAATCAGACCCAGTTCCTCCAGATCAGAGTGCATCTGCTCTTAACCTCCTACGCCACTGCTGCTCCCAGTGAGTTGGCCAAGTGAGGAACTGTTGCTGCCCTAGTGGGAACTGAATCAGCCACAAGAGTGGACTGCAGAGGTCAAAGCTGACCCAAGTTGACCTGGAGATATAGAAATAAAAGCCTGCAGCATAAGTACTGGATGATGCCAAAGAAAGGAGCGGCAGCATTGATGCTCACAAGAAAAATCCCTGTCCCTGCATCTCCAAGGAAGCAACAGCCCCCCTCTGCTGGCAAAAGAAAAAGTCTCCAATTGGTACCTGTTAGGTGCCCCATTAGGCACCATGCTTTCTCTGTAGGTGCCCTGACTTTATGGAATGAGTCCCCACAGAAATAGGGGCAGCACTGTTCTTGGAACCTTTTCAGAGGTGCTATAAAGTTGCTCTATTTCCCAGAGCTTTTAATGGAGTGTAAATTGCAGGTATTTTCAGAGCAATCCTAAGAATACTTTTCTTGAAATGAAGCCCCATTGAATAGACCTCAGTAGGATTATAAATAGACCTGCTTAGGATTTTTCTGTTTTGTTTCTATTAAAATAAGTCTTTTATTTTTACTTGCCGAACCATGGGGATAGGTGAGATATACATATTTTAATAAATGATAATTTGATATAGTTGCAGCAGAGCAGTTTGACCCCCAGGTACTTTTTTTAAAAAATGGATTTAATTTGGGTATATAATTTTCTTTCTTTCATTTATGTTTTTTCTGAAAATTCACTTTGAGTAGGTTGTGTGCCTTCTTTTACCCACATTGTACTAATTGTGCCACTGCAAAATTGCTTGGCAATGTACAGGATGAAATTGTACAGTTTCACTTAATGTACTTTTGCTAGACCGGGAAATTTCTCTTTCGCCCCAATCCTATTTCTATACTACTTCTATTCTGTCCCTTGAAAAGAGCAGGATAACATCAATAATCCCGAATAAGAACTCTATTTAGTAGTATAATAATAGTAAAATAGTAATTACAGAATGTACTACAGGGTTAAAATAAGATGTTCTTTAGTAACTAACAGTAGAGCCAGCATGGTGTAGTAGGTAAGGGCAGTGGACTTTAATCTGGAAAATGAAGTTCAATTCCCCTTTCCTCCACATGAAGCCAGCTGGGAGATCTTGGGCCAAACACAGTTTTTTTCAGAACCCTCTTAACCCACACAGAGGAACGTGTGTCTCATTCACATGCGTGATGTCCGAGACCTCCCAGGTGTTGCCAAGGGTGTCAAGGATGTCCTGCTCCTGGGCTACCGGGATGTGCAGAGACAGGCTGTTTGGTGCCCCCTGTGCAGCCTGGGGGGAGGCAAGCAGGTGGCCCAACAGAGGCTTCCCCAGGGTTAGTTGGCTGGTGAGAGTGGGACAAGGAGGGGCTGGCCCCACGACTCCTCTCATGCCTGCGCTGCCCACCTGCGGGGCTTTCTCTCTGGGGCTGGCTCCAATGGCAGAAGCCTCGCAGGGTTTGGGGCCAGGCAGTCCCTGCAGCGTCTCCCCCCCCCACACCCCCCCCAAGAGAGCCTGGCCGGACTGATCCTCACCTCTCCACACTCCCTGAGCAACCCCTGCACAGGAGCAACCCCAATCCAGCCCTGCCCCTGATGAAGAGCTTCAGGGACTCCCCTTGGGGGCTTACTTTGCTTCATCATGAATGATTTGCATGTCAAGAGAAAATCTTTGAAATAAGCATGGGGAAGGGGAGGTTAAATGTGGGTGCTGCTCATCCAGTCCTGGGACTTGAAAAGGGCCTTCCTGATCCTCCTAGGACAGGGTTGTGTGGTGCTCTCCTCCCTTGCCAGTCTGATGTGGGCTCATTTATTTTTTCCTACGCCCTGCAATTATAGGGCTGGAGTTTTTTTTAATGACTGGTTTGAAACTTATGAACTTTGGAAAAAATGCCGGCTGTTTTGAAATAGTGCATCCCTCAATCTGTTATCACCAAAGGGCTTTGTAAGATTTGGAAGTGGGAAGGAATGGAGAAAATGATGGGACATGTTCTCAGGAGGGCCCAAAGCAGCCTTGGAGAAGTTATTGGTTTCTGCTTCTTGACTCAAGACAATCTTGTGATCCTTCCACACACAAAAGCTTTCCAGAGCTGCAGCACAGAGCCCAGCTGTGAGTCTTTGGTGTGCAGTGATGGGCATCTTATCATAAAATGCCCCAAGTGTGGAGGAGAACAACGTCTGCTCCTGGCCTGCTTTCCCCTCCTTTCATTTGCCCCTTGCGGGTGGTTGGTCCAGAACTGGTCCGGGAAGAATCCACAGGCCCAGCTGGGCAGGCTTGGGAGACACAATAAGAGCTTTTTAAAAAAAACATGAATGGTGCAAGCAGGTGCGCCTCAGCACCAGATTCCTCCCTCTCGGGATCCTGGCCTTTGTATTTTCCGCTCTCCATTTAGAAGTGGCTTTTCAGCCGCGTACTCCTCCATCCACATTCTCACAATAGCCCTGCGAGGTAGAACAGGCAGAGAGTTGGGAATGGGGCCAAGGTTTCCAGGAGGGGTGCCAGTTTCCAGATGGGATTCCCCAGAATTACAGATTATAGAGACCATTTCTCCTGGGTAAAAATGGCAGCTTTGGACTGTATGGCACTTCACCCAACTAAGCACCCTATCCTCCCAGATTTTGCCCCCCAAACACCAGAAGTTTTCCAATCTGAAGGTTGGGGGGGGGGGCATATTGGGTGTGTCTGGGAAACTCAGATTTTACCCCGGGCTTCATTTTCCCTAGATACGCCTCTGGGCGTGGGCTTGAGATTTGGTTGACATGCCTATATCTGGTACAATAAAGATAAAGTTAACAAACAGTTCTTCTACCATCCCATTAGGTTTGCTTTGTTAAGAATCTGGAAGAAAAACAGACAGAGATTGTACCGTCATTTGCTGCTCTGAGTTTCACCACATGAAGCACTGTTTGGTAGATGTAAGGCAGATAATGACAGTTGGATAAAATACTTAGATGTAGTTGAAAATCAAGTAGGACATGGAAAATTAGAATACAGACTAAATTCACAGGAGGAGATCAACATATCAGGGAGAAACTGTGATTGATAGCTACATAGACAGCTTAAAAACAGTTTTTGTCAAAGATAAGATTTTTTTAAAGATGGTAACAGACACAGATGTATTAGAGAATTACTTATTGAAGACAAACTCACATTTGATAAAAAGGATGTATGAAGTCTGTCTAGCATTAGACACAGAAAGTGAATATAAAGGACTTTATGATGTTGGGCAAAAAAGGTGGGACATGGTATTATGATAGCCATCTGGGAAAAATTATGGACCAAAGATTTAAACTTCACAAAGAGCTATTATAAGATATTTTTTCATTGGCATGTAAGCTAGCTAAGATGAAACAAGGTTCTGGCAGGTGTTGGAAATGTAGAGAGGAAATTAGGTACTTTATTTCATTAGTGGTGGACCTGCAGGAAGGCTTAAGTTTTCTGGCAACAGATACATAAATATCAGAGGTCTTAAATTATAAGATATAAAGCCTGAAATGTCCTTGCAAGGAATTCTAGATGTTAAGAAAGAATAGAGATATGCTGATTTGTTTAGATACCTATCCACTGCTGCAAGGATAATTTGGGCCAAAAATAAAAAAAAACCTTCAAGGATTCCAGCAGGGCAATAATGGCATCTCAAAGTCATGGAGTTTGTAAGAATGGCTAAACCGGCTGGTTATATTTTAAGCAACTCTGATATGGAATTCAAATTAGAGTGGAAAGAGTGGGTAGATTATACTTGACAAGGTAATAATAATGATAATATTGCAGTAGGTTGTGTAATTATGTTAATAGATAAGTATATATACAGTTTGAAGAAAGTTGGTGAAGGTAACTAGAAGTAATGTTCAAATGTTAATTTTTAATTGATTTTTTGTTAGGAATGTCAGATAGTGGTATTGTCATGTAATATATGTTACTTTTTCATAATGTAATGTCATGAAAAACTTATGTCAATAAAGGATGGATTTGCACAGTATTTTCTAAAAAAGAAATAGTATATCAAATAGTGAAAAAAATGAGACCAAGAATAAATGGGTGCATTTGAAAAGCAAGCCTATAAATATTCAGGCAAAGCATGTATCCATATGCATTTTGTGTTAATGTATTTCCTCTGTGGAAAGGGAGATAGTGTGCTGTGCTTGAACTATGGTGATTTTAACTTTAAATTTCACCTTTCTAAGAGATTTGCAGTATCAATCTGGCTGAAGAGCTACATGCCCAAACTCCAGCAGGAAGAGACTACAAAACTGGCTATCTATGTTGCCTGTCAGCTAGATAGCAAAGCAGAGCTCTCTATCTCCTTCCCCTCTTGTATAAACAAAACTAACAGTTGCCTGTTACTAACCCTTTAAGCAAGTATCTTGAACACAGCAGAGTAGTGTCTAATAGACAGCTGGGCTGCACAGCCCTACTTGTTGAGTCCCGTGCTATTTTTTGCTGCTTTTTCAAAGCACCTGCTGCTCATGGGTATGCATCAAGAGCAAGAGTGTAGCATCTCCCACCTCACTTTCCATGCAGGCTTAGAGGAGCCAATTAGCAAGGGACGGTCATTTGTTGATATAGATCAGGGGTAGGGAACCTGCGGCTCTCCAGACATTCAGGAACTACAATTCCCATCAGCCCCTACCAGCATGGCCAATTGGCCATGCTGACAGAGGCTGATGGGAATTGTAATTCCTGAACATCTGGAGAGCCGCAGGTTCCCTACCCCTGATATAGATAATTCCTTTCCAGCACAGACAAGTTCAGAGACTATGGTTCTTCCTCTTTTTGTAAGCTCAGTGTTTGCTGCTCAGTTGGTCTGCCACCTGGAATTAAAAATCATTCTTACTCAGGCCTGGGAAAGCTGAAGACTACTGCACTAAGGGAATGTCCTCTTATCCAGGCTAACCTGGACAGATAAGGGGACATTTATCCTCAAACCATTCATTTGAATTAGCATTTGAATTGGCTTCCCTTATTAGCTAGTACAAGCTCTTTGTGTTGAGGACTGACTTTCAATAGATCACAGAAAGGAAGCTGCTTCGCTACATAGGATCCAGAATCAGGTCATTATGAATGATTACGGAAGCTCTTTGTTTTCATACAGACACTGTCATTTGCAACATATTGATTAGCCCATGGCATAGGGAATGAATTGTCATCATCATTGTCACAAAATGGCGGCTGGCAGCCCCTCTCAGGATGCCTCTCAGCTACCTTTGCTCACCCCCCACCCCAACCCAAAAGCCACCACGAACATCACATAGCAGGATGATCAGAGACTTCTCTGGCATGGCACTCAGGCCCCACCAGGCTTCCCCTTCCTCCTCAGGCCAGGAAACCAGCCCCCACAATCCTCAAACCCCCATCGCCAGCTGTAGCAACATGACAGGCCCAAATGGTGTTGGAGGAAGAATCGGTGAGGTGTGATGGAACTGCAGTGCCCAAGGAGGCACAACAGGGCAAACTGCCAGGCAGGACTGCAGGGCTGGAGCAACGGGGAACTGTGCTGGGGGCACGCAGGCACCCTGTGCTCCTGCCACGCCCCCAGCCCGGACCACCCCACCACGTTTCTGCACCAGCGCGTGCCCAATGCATCAAGCACTTCTGCCCCCTTGGCGCTACACTACTGCAGGACAGCCCTTCATCACAAGAGGCTGGCTGGTCCACAGGAGTCCCAGGGTGGAAAAAGAGGGGCAGAAACCAAGGAATAAGTCAACGCAGGCAAGACGGCTGCAAAAGGGCAACTCGCCCCTGCAGGCTTTAGCATTTGAGGCAGCCTGGCAGACGGAGCCCTCAGCAGATCTAGGAGGGGGAGAGATCAGACTGGTCAACCTCCCAGGCACAGAGGTGAAGGGCTAGGGATAGAATCTGGCAATGAAGTTAGGTCACAGGGGTGCGGGGGTGAGTGTAGTAGTTAACAGTCTGCCATGCAGTGGTGGGATTCAACAGGTTTGCACCACTTCTGCAGAACCGGTTGTTAAAATGGTGCTGGTAAACAATCAGTTGTTAAATTATTTGAATTCCCACCACCGGAACCGGTTGTTAAATTATTTGAATTCCACCACTGCTGCCATGGTCTAGTGACTAAGAGCAGTGACCAGGTTGGAGTCCCCTATTCTTTCCATGAGGCCTGCTGGGTGACCTTGGTCTAGTCACAGTTCATTCAGAACTCTCTCAGCCCCACCTACCTCACAAGGTGTCTGTTATGGGGAAAGGAAGGGAAAGGCATTTGTAAGCCTCCTTGAGTCTCCTTACAGGAGAGAAAGGTGGGCTATAGATCCAAACTCTCCTCCTTTTCTACCCCCGTAAAGAGAAAAGTCAAGGAGCCCGGGGAGGAAGCTGATGGCTTGATTCTCGCGGAGTTGGGGAATCAGCACACTCAGAACAAGGAGGGTAACTTTACCTCCACTTCTGAAGTCAATTTGCACAAGAGAGATCTGGAGCCAGGCACAGGGTGCGGGCCCAATCAGGGTGCCAGCCAAGAGGAGGTACTCACAATCATTTTCCCAGTTATGAAGATTTTAGATTTTAAAAAGAGGCAGACGGTAATATATTTTCCTCTTATGATTGTACCTGATGCTTAGGTAAGAGATGCATCTATAGTGGCTAGAGCTACTGAAGGACATGAAGTAATCATGGATTCACTTCAAAGTTGGATGCTGTAATGTGCCTTGAAAAGGACTGTGGAATCTCTAGACGGGCATAGTGCCAACGTGGCAGGGTGGGGCTCGACACCCCAGGTGGAACGGCAGCAGAGGCATGGCCAGGCCACGGGAGGGGGAGTGGCGGGGGCGTTCCAGTGAGGGCAGCGCCCCAGGTGGAGTTTCCCCTTCCTCTGCCTGGCTCTAGATATGAAGTCTTGCTTTACAAAGTCACTAAACCTAAACAAATACATCCTAAATAATCCCTACTTCTAATGTTACACTGTTCTGTTTCTTTTCTCTTATTAAATAAATTATTTCGTAGAATAAGAATTTTGCCTACAGAGTTGCAGAACTACTTAAGTTGGAAAGATGCTAATATGTGCCACTGTTTGTATTTCATACTGCAACAGTGCCCAGATAAGCAAGTAGTACACAGAACTGTGGTTGAAAGTGACCCCGAGATCTCAGGCCTTAAAATATTATTCCCCGTAGGACACCCACAATATACCGAAGGAGCAGTATATACTGGCTTGGTTTAGTGTCAGCCTGGTATAATGGTTGGAGTGTTGGATTAGGACTGTTAAGGCCTCGATTCAAATTCCCCATGAGGCCTTGAAGCTCACTGCTTGGCCTGTTGGGCCAGTCATACTCTATGAAAATGGCCTATCTTGCAGGGTTGTTTTAAGGACAAAATTAAAACAAGGAGGATACTGTTTGCTGCTGTGAGCTCCTTGAACGGGCAGGTTGCAAATGTGAGAGAAGTGCTCATATCTGCCTTTCCCTGCCACCATAGGGACAGAAAACCTCTGGCAAGTCAGAGGAAAAAGAGTTTCTTCTTGCTTGAGGGAAGGAACCATATCTTTGTTTTACTGCTGATTAGGGCTATTTTTTCATCTATTGGTATTGGAAGGAAAGCAATATGTGAGCAATTTTCTTCCCACTTCTTTGACTTTCAGGGGCTTTTCCACCTTCATGCAAGAACTGGGGAGGGTGAAGAGCAAGCTACAGTCTTCCTTGCCTCATAGGGTGGTTGTGTGAGAGCAATTCTAAATAGTTAACAGCCAATGGCTTTCCTAGGGGTGCCTAGTGTTATATATATGGAAAGTAAATGGCTAACGTGGGATGTTCAGGAGTAGTCTTGGTAAGCAGGCAAATAGAAATACAGTAACTTTTTCTCTTTTGAAAGTATGCTAGTGAATGTTATGGCTAGCACTGAACCAGGGCAGCTTTTAACTGCAAATAAACAGAAAGATGTTTTGAAAAACCAAAGTGGCTAATGGACTGATTGGCAGCTTCTCGGTATTCCCAAGGCCCCCACCATGGCAACAGGGGAAATGTCACCAAAGGACAGATCTGTTGAACATGTTGTCTGCAGACACAATGAAGAGATTAAGATCTCCCCTCCAGGCACTTCCTTTAAGTCCTGTTCCGGTTTCCACGCTGGTCCTTCTCTCCTGCCTTGTTGTGACAGGAGATAGAAACTAACTGCGAATCTGTGGCATTGGAAATTTTGGCAGGTCAAAAAATCCTGAGGAGAAAAGAAAGGCAGGAAAAGCATATTATAACAAAAGAGGTTTGTAAAATCATATTCTTCCATGGCCTCAGTGGATACCCTTGCCTAAGTGAAGTTATTTCTCTGCCCCCTAGTGCCCAAACCCAAGTAGCTGCCTCATTTCACTACAAACCAGAAAAGCACTGCTGTACTGTAACCTCCAGTCTTGTTACATTTGGTAAATACAGGAATCCCATGCAAGCAAGTCCTGCCACACAAGAATTAAAAAAAAGTATTGGCTGGTGAGTTTCTTTCTCTCCCCCTCTTCCAGCTGCCATCCTACTTTTGTTCTATGGTATTTATTATTTAGCTTACTATCCTGCTTTCACTCTGGGGTCTGAGTGGCTTACAGCAGTTTTTTCCCCCAAATTCTTCTGCCCCATCATCTATGTCAGGGTATTTTAGAATTTAATATCAAATAATATTTCTATTGACTGAAATTTGTTTTGAATATATTTAGGAAGTTCTCTCTTGCACAAGCCTCATCCAAGTGAATAGGAACTGCATAAGAACATGGTAGGCTGTATCAGCTATATTTTGTGCAATGCTCTTTGGAGTGGATTGTTTCTTGCACAGCTTCCATCACAATGATGCTTGTTCAAGCAGCCATTACAATAAATTGTGCCCCCCTTTTAATAACAGCAAATTACAAAATCAGGGGCAAATGCAGTTTAGATCGTTAAACACCAATAGGAGGAAATAAAATGAAGACGAATATACTAAGAATGTTATCAATAAAGCCCAAAATGTTAAATATACTATGAAAATGGGGGCTCTTTGGCAGTTTTCCACTTTATTGAAGGAAAGAGTTCCACGGAGCACTTCAATGTAAAGCTTTAGAAATGTGTGAGTATAGTGTATTGTGTCAGTTCACTTTACCTTGTTGACAGTTGACATTGCAGTTAGAAATTCAGTTAAAGATCAGTATTAGCTATGCAGATTGCACAACCCATTTTTTGACTTCACAGTGGGTGGAAATCGCTTCTTCTTTATGATACACATTCCATGTGGTGTTCTTGTTTCTAGCTCAGTGCCAAAATAATAGTGTGGAAGGCAGCCAGGGAGATGTGTCAATAGACACAAGCAGGAGGTTTCCAATGCCCTATTTTTAAGTGAACTAAACTACCTTCCTAGTAGGGACTCTCCTCCATATATTTTTACCTGAGGAGAATTTTTGTAGCCAAGGACCAACCAGACTCTTTAAGATAACTTTTCATGTTGAACTGTACTTTGTAGTCAAAGACCACACAATATTTGTGTAAGATTAATACAGCCTGTTATCGTGGTTCCTAAAATCTTACTAATGAAGTACAAGCAATATGGGTGGTGCGAGATTGTCTCTTCTCTTCTGTGCCCAAATATTTATGCATGCCTTAACAGGACTAGGGGATAGTGTGTCCATCAGTGCTGGGTTGCTTTGTATCCATTCTAGTTACAGTATTGACAAGGTCAAGAAATTGTCTATTAATATTATCATTTTATGAAATCACAGCCACCAGATCTTCAGCTGGGGCTGGCCTTCTTATGCATCAACCTCTTCCCCAAAACCTAGGATATTGTAATGTATAGGTGCAGCATATGTGTGGATTGATAGATGGAGATTGTATTAATATGTGGATGGTTGAAGCACTGTCCAAGATTTTTTGGTATGGCACCCTGTGTGCCAATAATCATTGGGACCATAACTGCTGGTTTGTGCCATAATATCTTGACTTCCATTGTCGGATCTTGTAATTTTGTCATCTTTTCCCGTTCTTTTTCTTCAATCCTGCTTTCACCAGGTATTGCTACATCAATTATCCACACTATTTTTTCTTTTCAACCTCTGTTATTCTGGTGTATCATGTGCCAATACTTTATGAGTTTGTATTTGGAAGTCCCACAATTTTTTGACCTATTTGTTGTTGTTGTTATTAGTCCCTGATTACTCAAATCTTATTTCTCTTAATTTTTTTTTCTTCTGTGAAGAAGATATCGTAGAGACCTTAATGGATTCCACACATCTGTACTGCTTTTGACTTTGAATTAGAGTGAAAACTGACCGACTAGTTTTATGTCAGCTGTAACTCAAAAATTGTCACTGATTATTTCAATGCTTTTTGAATATTCTCTTTGGTGGCCCACGTACTTGACACAAGGACAGCTGTTAGTCATATCTGTAGAGCTGCAGGGAAGCCTCAGGTTTGCCATTTCTCCAGCCCATGTCCTTGCTTTGTGCACAGGCTTCCATCCTTGCGGATCCACTAAGAAACTTGGTTCAATTTTTAGTGTCCATTCCCTCTGACTGATTTCAGAGGTGACACATTGGCTCCAAATTCACCCCATGAGAACTGGGTCATGATTTCTCAACCGTTGGGGTGGAGAAAGTAGAAGAAAATTTTCTCCCTCTTCTGGAACTCAAAGATACCCAATGAAATTGGTGGGCAACAAATTCAGAATAGACAAAAAGAAGTACTTCTTCACTCAATGAGTGATTCTCTTATGGAATTCAATGGATGCAGGCATGGCCATTAGCATAAGGAGCATTTGTGAATATGCAGCGACAAAACTGGAAATAACTTCCCTCCCAGTGCTGTTTCAGCATGGGAAAACGGCAGGGGAGGGAGTGGGAGCCATTATAACCATTCTGTACAGCTGCTGTGTGGCTGTTGGGAACCCAGACCCAAACGTTATAAAAATCTGGTTTGGTCCTAAAAGATTAATGCAGATAGGTTCATCAGTGGCTACATGCCATGATGCCTAATGGAACGCTCCACATCAAGAGACCATGAACTTCTGACTATCAGGAGCACCTTGTCTTTTGTGCCTGGTTTGTTGGACCTCTCCAGCAATTAGTTATCCTGAATGCACTAGATAGCCCACTGTCACATCTGACAGGGTACCTCTTTATGTCCATTTACTTTAAAAGTCTATGTCAATTTATTTGAAAAGTTTAGCAAAAGCATTTTGGATTTTCCTTTCTCAAACACACTTGCATGTCACTGGGACTTTCCGTGTTTTGCTGCCATGCTGATTCCTCTTCTTCATGCTTCATGCTTGCTATCCATACAACCTCTTGACTTGCTTTGTCTCTCCTTTTGCTGGCTGTTCCCTGGTGCCATAACCCAAAGGAATGCCTTCCATTTTTTTTCTTCTTACTTGACATTTCTCTGATGTTAAGACTGCTTTTTAAGCTTGTCCTTTTTCTAATCATCCTTGTCAGCATCACTGAAGCAGATCTTTAGGAGCAGATTCAGGAGAACTGCAAATGGTTTGGCAAATGCATCTGATTAAATCCACTTTGCAAATCAAATTACAACGAAAGAGGCTTTGGCAGTAAATTAGAGCAGAAAGACCGTGTCAAGTCTTGTCGAAGGCTTTTACAACCAGATTCAACTGGTTGTGGTGGGTTTTCCGGGCTATGTGGCTCTGGTCTGGTGGATCTTGTTCCTAATGTTTCGCCTGCATCTGTGTCAAGTCTGTTTACCTGGGGATGCCAAAGGAAACAATTCTTCACAAATTCCTCCTATGAAAGTGTAGGTCTAGGACCTGCATATCTAAAGTACCATCTCCTCCCATGCAACCACTACATTCTTTGGACCAACTCCTACTTAACGTAGTCTGCCAGACATCAACTAGAACCTGTTTTTTCTTCATTGTTGCTCCCATGTTGTGGAACTCTTTTTCTGACAAGGTGAAGGTAGGCACTATCATTAATAAGGTTTGCCCGGAGGGTGCAGTATTCCTCACCATGGATATTGGTGCATTCTACACCAACATCCCACATGACGAGGCAGGAGAGTTCATTTTGGATTCTCTCAATAAAAGACACAAGTTCTCTCCCACTCATTTCTTGATTGGTGGAAGGTAGAGGATAGAACACAAAGGGGGGGAGGGAGAGAGGGGGGGGAGGAGAAAGACAGGGTTTGAGAGGTGGAAGGAAAACAAACCCAGGCAGAAGTAGAAAAAGGAGGAGAAAAGAAACAGGCAAAGCATAGGAAGGAAGGAGTGGGACCCCTGGGGTCCATTCAGGGAGGGAAACTGTGAGATCAAAGGCAGCTGGGCCCCTCAGCCACCCTGTGTCCAGTGGCTCCACAAATCACTGCAGCCCCCAGTACCTGGGGCAGAGACTAGGTTGAACATCACCCGGGAAGGGTTAGAAGGGACGGTTCAAGCCCCGGAGGGCAGCAGTGGGCAGGAGGTTCGCCACACACCCCATCCGGTGATATCACTTCTTTATGCCAAATAAAGGCTAAATGAATGAATGATATCACTTCAGGACATTTCAGATGTGGGCACTACTGGGCTTGTGATTTATCAGTGGATATCAGAGCCTTTGTTCACCCCATTACTAATACCATATGGTGATTATCTCATTTTTCAACATGTGCCACAAAACAATGGGTATATGTCCTTGTATACACATGTAATAAATTATATGTAGGAATGACATTCAGAATGATATGCACACGCATGCTTGAGTACACATCTAAGATTAGCCACAAGTGCACAGAAGCCATAGGGACTTTAAGTTCTGTATACCATCTAATTACGAGGTAAAACCACAAGTAAGAATAGACATAAAAAGGCACTTAAGATAGGAAGCGCAGTGGATTTATAAACTTAACACATGTTCAGAATGGAGTTTGAATATGGGAAATGATCTGTCCAGTTTTTAATGAAATTATTGAACATTTTTGATTTTTGTATGCTGACCAACAGGATCCTCCACCGACCTATAATGGAAAATATTAATATAAGTGCAGATGTAGTTATATTGGACTTATCAGCTGGACTAGATGGACTCTGGTCTAATCCAGCTGGCTTGTTCTTATGTTCTTATTACCTTTAAGACACACTAGGGAGCTGGCTACAGCTGCTTCTCATCAAGGTCTTTAAATAGATCCATGAACATGCAGCATTTCAGCATGAAACTGTGTGACCACTGAGGAAGGCTTTTTCTGAAAACACTATTTACTGCAGGTTGCATTCTGCATCTAGCTGCCCATTCAGTGTATTTGGCATATTCGTGTCAATTTCACCAGGCGCTTACTATGGGTACCAGCAGTAGAGGAGGAGGAGTAGTAGTTTGGATTTATATCCCCCCTTTCTCTCCTATAGGAGACTCAAAGGGGCTTACAATCTCCTTGCCCTTCCCCCCTCACAACAAACACCCTGTGAGGTAGGTGGGGCTGAGAGAGCTCCGAAAAGCTGTGACTGGCCCAAGGTCACCCAGCTGGCGTGTGTGGGAGTGTACAGGCTAATCTGAATTCCCCAGATAAGCCTCCACAACTCAAGCAGCAGAGCTGGGAATCAAACCCAGTTCCTCCAGATCAGAGTGCACCTGCTCTTAGCCACTACACCACTGCTGCTCCACTATGTGGAGAACCTACTTAACGGTCACTCAGAGGGGCTGACAGAGCATGCAAGTGACACACACAACTATAATATTGACTGGTGAATGAGTTGAATTTAGTGCCTGTCATCCTTTTTCTCAACATGAAGTTTAACTCATGATGCTTCTGGTTGTGGCTTAATGTGCCTCGGTATAGGACTACAGGTCCACATTGTTGATATACTGTGTTATACAACTGTTGGTTTTCTGCACTTTTTTCATGATTGCACTTTATTAAATTTCACATTCATAATTTATAATTTGTGTGGCAGCCAGGGCACAGTGGATTCTTGTTCTGTTTTGGTTTCTACACTGTGCCCATCCTTTCTTTTTTATCCTTTGGCGGTTTGGATTTGGAGAGCAGTCAGAGAAGTTAGGCAAAAAACTGTGCTGGCTTAGCAACTGTTCCATTTATTTTCATTTGGCGTGTTCCTTCCATGATTGAACCAAACTTATTCCAAGTAGGATAAAAATATTTTTGTAAAATGAAAACAGTGATGAACATAACCCTCAAACATTCCTGCACCTCTAATTGGACCTTCAAAATCTTTCCTTGTTTTTTGCCCTTTTAGTCCCTCATTTCTTCTTCCCCCCTCCTGACATCCCTGCTTTATGTGTTTTTCTATTTATACGCAGCTGTTTTCCTTTCCTGCATTAGGTTTTTCCTTTCTCCCATCATTTACCATCCCTAAAAGGCACAGTTGCTTTCCTTTATTCTTGCAAACACAGATCTGTTTCCATGGATGATTCTACAAGATTAGCAGTTCAGTCCTGAGCTGAGTTAGGCCCATCCACTCCAATTGACTTTAGTGGATTTAGGAGAGTGTGACTCTGTCGAGGATTGTACTGTTATCCCATCCTAATCTAGCAAAGCACTTAAGCATCTGCCTCTCTCTCTCACACACACAAGACACAAGTGGTCCCATTTGCATTAGTCATGCCTTTTAAGTAAAGGGCAAGGTACTTAGCCAGGTCAGCCTGCAGTTTTCTTATATACAAGCAAACATAAGCTCAAGCTCAAAGTGAGAACAGCAAGGCTGCACAAATTACTTGCTGCACAAATTACTTTTTTCTATATCCACCATTAGAACACAAGTGGTAACAAGCTGTGTTATAAACAGAATCTTACCTTTTTGCTCCTGGTTAATTAACCTAGACTACACACCATCTCCCAGTGCCATACTCACAAGCACTTAACAAATATAGAGTCGGGCACATATAACAAGCATGCAACAAGGAAATCTAGATATTTTACTGTTCTTTACTTATTATGAATAGGAAAAAGCTAGCTAAATGATGTCTGACAGGTATATAGTCATTGCTGAGTCTTGTTTCTGTTTTTATAACTTCTTACCTGGACAGAGAAGTGCCTGCATATATTACAAGCTTCTTGAAAGCTACCACATGTTTTCTGGATCCTTGTCCTTCCTGATTGCTGAAATCATGTAAGGACCTTATAAATGAGTCATTGATGTCTCTTCTAAATAAATCACTGAATCTATCCCCAACTTTCTGGAAAATTAGATACAAGGCAATAACTTCCCCCAATACTGAGTCATGGCAAGAGGGAAGTAATAATGGCTGGAAAGCCAGAGATCCTGAAGGACACTTTTGGTAGATTTCAACTGACCCTTGCTTACTTGGTTGAGAGCCTAGGGCTTATACTGGACTCAGCATTACTGCTGAAGAAGCAAAAGATAGCCTTCTATCTTGACTTGGCTGATCTGGCCACCTAGATCCACACTACAGTAATATTAAGACTGGACTTCTGTAATGCACTCAATATAGATATCTCCTGAAAATCAACTTGGGAATTCCAATTAGTGCAGAGCATGCAGCTTGGTTCTATCAACTAAGCTGCTACATGCATACTAAACTCATTCTGCAGTCACTCCACTGGCTGCTTATTAGTTTCCAAGTTCAATTCAAAGCAGTGGCCATCACATAGAAATCCCTTCATGGTCTGCATATCTACATGACTACTTCTCCTCCTATGCCCTGCTATGGCACTTTGCTCATCTGAACAGGGCCTTCTAGAGATGCCACGTGAAAATGGGCAAGATCAACAACTGCTCATATGTGGGCACTCTCTCCTTGTGGGGCATGGATTCCAGACCTTTTACAATTTTGGTTGCCCTCCTCTGGACCTGTTCCAGCTTGTCAATATCCTTATTGAATTGTGGTGCCCAGAACTGTACACAATATTCCAGGTGAGGTTTAACCAATGCAGAATAGAGAGGTACAATTATATCCCTCAATTGAAACACTATACTCCTAATGAAACAGTCCAGAATCACATTGGCTTTCTTGGCCGCCACATCACACTGCTGACTCATGTTCAGTTTGTGGTCTACTAAGATTCCCAGATCCCTTTCGCATGTAGTGTTGGCAAGCCAGGTGTCACCCATCCTGTATCTGTGTGTGTCATTTTTTCTGCCTAATTGTAGTATCTTATATTTATCTCTGTTGAAATTCATTTTGTTTTGGCCCAGCTCTCTAATCTGTCCAGGTCATTTTGAAATCTGGCTCTGTCCTCTGGGGTATTAGCTATCCCTCCTATTTTGCTGTCATCTGCAAATTTGATTAGCAAGCCCTCTATTCCATCATCCAAGTCATTGATAAAAATATTGAATAGCACTGGGTCTAGGACAGAACCATGTGGCACCCCACTAGTCACTTCTCTCCAGGATGATGAGCCATTGATGAGCATACTTTGAGTTCTGTCAGTCAACCAATTACAAATCCATCTAATAGTAGCATTGTCTAGTCCACATTTCACTAGCTTACTTGCAAGAATTTTATGGGGCACCTTGTCAGAACCTTTACTAAAATCAAAGTATGCTACATCCACAGCATTTACTTCGTCTACCAAGCTTGTCACGCTATCAAAAAAAGATATTAGTCTGGCATGACTTGTTTTTCAGAATCCCATGCTGACTTTTTGTGATCACAGTATTCCCTTCTTTTTACATTACGTAATCCACCTGTAGTCTCAGTGAGAAAGGTAGACTATAAATAAAAAGGAACTAATGAATAAATAGTAGTGAGGGATGGGGTCTACAGTCTTAATTGGCGAACAGACCAGACAAGTCTGTAAATACAGAGTTAGATGCCCCTACCTTTCATGAGTCTTTTGTGGAGTGCAAATAACTGTCTAGCCTCTTTTTGCCAAGAATTTCCATACTAGGCAGATAAAGTTCCCTTGATTTGACTAAGAAGTCATCTATTCAAAACAAGGGCTAGCTAATCTACAGGAAGTTACTTTTAGTAAAACACTTCTAGGTGTACTACTGGGAAACATTTGTGATACCCAAAGATGGAGATACCAACACAATGTGGGCAGTAATGGAAAATTTAAAAAGAAATATAAAGTGGAAGGCAGCAAGCAACCTTTCTTGAATCAAGGGGAAATGAGGAAGTATTATTCTTGCCAGGGGAGTGAAGCTATTCAACATAACGCATGGCCAGGAAATAGAAGCACATTCTCCGTCTCAGAGAACATAGATCCTTTTTGCTTCTTTCTTCCTGCTTGGGAACTACAGTGAGACAACAAGGATAATTTGATTCACAAAGTAGATGTGGCCTTCTCCCCCCGCCCCCCCAACCCCCAAAACCCTTGTACCAGGGCATTAGCAGGAAGATTTCCATTATGGCTCAGTAGAAATTGTAATGTGGCTAATTCTGTTGGTAGAAGCAAAACTTGGTGCATAACACCAAGAAGCATAAGATGACCCAGTGATAAATAATGTTCAATACTGTAATCAAAGATTCTTCAGTATTCTCAATATGTAAACATGGTTGACCCGGACAGCTATTTTCTGCCTTATTCTTGCACAGTTGCGATCCCCTGCTCCTTCGTTATTCAATTTTCTCAGGTGGTCTTTCAGGCTCTAAACCCAGGATGAACAGCAGATGGGCAACCAGCTCCTTCTTGTTGATTTTCTCTACAGTTGCATCCAAGAACAAAAGGTGTGACTGCAAGGGAAATAATCCAAAATATCTAGAGGCCAAAATTCAACATTCCTTGTACACTCAGGATTCTCAAGAATAGAATGGAAAACAGGCAAAGAAATATTATTCTGGGTATGTTTTGGGCTAGTATTCACATAGGGTGTAGGATATTTATTACAGTTTTTAATGCTGATGTTACATCCATTGAAAAAAATATGGATGAATCCTACCCTGCTGATCATTTCTGTACATTTTTTTTTGGGGGGGGGGGGCAATAATTTTAGAAGATTCCTCCCTTTGGTGGCAAAACAACTTTCCCTTCATGCTCATCTGAGGGAGGGGTCTCAATCCCTTAAAAGCAGCATCTCAGGCTGCTTCAGGAGGAAGATTTTCAGCACGATCCAAGCCATGGGAAGCATATAGGAAATATCTTCTGTGTACCTGATCCAGATCAAACAAGCGTCTCACGTAAGGAATGAGGCACTCCTTTGTCACTGGTGGATGATCTTTTCACTTTTTGTACTGCAGTTCTGTTGATGGTTACACATAATTAGCATTTAGCAGATATCAATAAAGACCCAGATACTGATGAGTTGCCTTATGTAAAAGTTTGCTAGCTAAAGGGGTAGGGCAACATGGAGAAAAATAATAAACATTGTAATACACTGTGTTGTCGAAGGCTTTCATGGCCGGAATCACTGGGGTGTCTTGGGGTTTCCAGGCTGTATGGCCATATTCCAGTAGCATTTTCTCCTGATGTTTCTGTGGCTGGCATCTTCAGAGCATCTGATGGTAGTAAAGCAAGTCGAGTATATATACCTGAAGAATGTCCAGGGTGGGAAGATCCATTTGCATTGGTTAATAAGTATAAAGGCTGCTATTAACAAGTGTGATTTGCATGTGTTGGTTTTAAAATATGTAAGCAAGTGGAATCCACCCATTTTGAGGTTGCATAATCAATTAGTGAGGTCATCTGCATAGTAGTTGCCATTTGATTGCTTCCTGCCTGGAGTTGCCATTTGATTGTTGCCATTTGATTGCTTCCTGCCTGGAGACATCCTGTGCCTGGGAGGTGTTCACTAACAATTATACTGCACTGTTACAGAATTAAAGTTGTCTCAGCACATAGCTATCTTAGTAATTATCTGTCCTAGAACCAAGAAAACAGGTTAACTTTATTACTGCTGGTATACTTGTAAACAGATATGTAAGCAATGGATATACAAACTGGCCAATAGCTAATCAATAGGATAACTCATTAGAATGTGACCTCAACATCATGTTTACACATAAACAGATAGTTAATGCTTTCATGACTGGTTGTGACAAACACTTGCAAATATCAACAAACCCCATCTCAAGTGTTAGTCGCACAAGTCATAAAAACAGTTTATTACACAAATTCTCAAACTTCATTTTAGTAAGTGGCCTAGTAAGAGTGTCTGCCATCATCTTCTGAAGAACAGTACTGGACATCAATAAGTCTTTTCTGTTGTTTTTCTCTCACAGATGCAAACTTGATAACCATATGCTTGCTTCCTTTCTTGACACCTTCACTCTTCATCAGAACAATGCAAGTGTAATTGTCCTCTAACAAGGTGATTGGCTTGAGTTCATCTGTGCCAAAGTCCTTCAGAAGATGAATGATCCATTCCAGCTATTCGCATACATTACAGGCAGATATGCATTCAGCCTCAGTAGTTGATCTATCAACTATTGTCTGCTTTTGACTAGTTTAGCTGATCAAATTGCCTCCATAGAGGAGATATCCACTTGTTGACCTGTAGTCAGATTTGTCTTCACCCCAATCAGCATCCATGTACCCCACTAGTTGTGAATTGTCACAGGGTTTCATTTTAGGTCCACAGTCTTTATCAGATATCTAGCTAGGCATTTTACAGCATTCCAATTATTGTGATTGGGTAAACTTGTCTTTCTATTCAGTATCCCAACAGCTGCTGACACGTCTGGTCTCATGACAGTACTCAGGTATAGAAGCTTTCCAATTGATTCCCTATAGCAATAATTGTCCTCCAGCAAATCTCCATCTTGGAGGTTTTAGTATATGGGATCCAGTGGAATCTCATGCCTTTAGCATTCATCATATTAACTGATTCTATAAAGTCTATCACTTTGTGTTTCTGACTAAGAAATCCATCATCTGGGGTTCTTTCAATCTATTTTCCTAGATATTGTTGTGGTTGCCCTAATTGCGTGACTTCCATGAGCTGATTGAAGATGTCAGCAATTTCTGCTGCATCCTCTTTATTCTGGCTACACAACAGTACGTCATTCACAAACATAAGTATCATATAACATTATTCATTTTTTCACTCTTGTGAATAAGAATGGTTTTCCTTGTTGAAATCCTTGGTCTTTCAGCAATGTTGTCAGTTTCTCATTCCATGATCTTGCAGCTTGCTTTAATTCATACAAACTCTTTTGTAGTTTGCACACAAGCTGATCATTCTTGAATTGCACAATTACAGGTGGTAGTTCCATGTGAATTTCCTCTGACAATTCTCCAGTGAGAAAAGCTGTTTTTATGTCCAAATGCTCTTGAAGCTGTGATGCATAATAGTGTCCTGATGGAGGTGTATCTAACAAATGGCGCAAAGGTTTCTGAGTAGCCATATCCGTGTTGTTAAGAAAATCCTTTCACCACCAAATGTGTTTTTTTTCACACTTCCATTAGTATTTTGCTTAATCTTGAATACCCATTTGCTTTCCACCACTTTTCTTCCAGGTGGTAACTTGTTGAGGGTCCAAGTCTGATTCTTTTGTAACGAGTCCAGTTCTTCCTTTACTGCTGCCATCTACATGTTCTTTCATGCATAAATATCTGCATCATCTCTTCCCAGTTTGCGGGTTCACACTGGTTCCTGCATTTGTATAGCAGACATAATCAGTGTATCTCTTTGGTAACATTCCTTTTGTAGTCTTTTTAGACCTTCTCACAGTAGTAACAATCTTTCCTTCAGTTGGCCTGACCTTCCCTGCTGCCCTTTCTAAGGAGCCTTTAGTTGAGTTGCAGTCCCAGCAGGTGGCCCACTGACCAATTTTGTGAAGGTGACCTCCTCAGCGTCATGGCTGGTGTTCTCTACTGTGGAGCCATCTTGTATAGAAGCATTTAGGATATTGCCTTCATCTACATAACTAACATTGTGCACTTCCACTTCAACGGTCTCAGGATTCATGACTCAATATCCCTTTGAATGTTGATTGTAGCCAACCAGTATGCCAGGCTTTGGTCTGGGGTCCAGTTTTCTGCTTATTTTCTTGGAAATGTGGGCATAGGCTCTTGCCCCAAAGACTTTCAAATGTTTTAAGCTATGCTTCGTATTATGCCACACTTCAAATGGATTTTTCCCAATAGTTTTGCATAAACTTCTGTTGTGGAGATAAACAACTGTATTTACAGTAGAGGAGAGAATATATATTGCTTTTGCATCATCCATTTTAAACTTGAGCTCTCCTTTCTCATCATCCTCTGGGGAATCTTGTTAAAACATATTCAACATTTTGCATGGTCAGTGTTTGTTTTACACAGCACTGCCAGAGTAGAAAGTTATGCTGATCAAGTTTTCTGAGAGGACACACACTGGGACATGCCAACAGAAAGAGACCACTCATGATTACAGCCGTTGCAGAGGGTGAGGCATCTCCATCTCCTGTCAACATCTTGCAGCCTCTCAAACCCTTTTAAGTGTCTCCCTTTTGTCAGGCGGCCAAATAGCTGATTGTTACAGCCAGCAGAGAAGAGAAATTTAAGTAATCCACAAGGAGCAAGGGGAAAAATTCAGCATCTCCCCTTTTTGGCTTAAATCTAGCAACTCATTGCTCAAAAAGGGTCTCTTTTCACAGGCAACCTGGGCAAACATAACCTTTGTTGGTGGATATATATAATTAGCAGAGTTAAGCAGATACCAATAAAGACCTAAATACTGATGGGTTGCTTTATGCAAATTCCTACAAGTTCACACTGCAGTTTTTGTATAGAGGTACTTGTGTGTATAGCATTCAGCATGGGATCTAGATGATTGTTTGCCTGTTCACAATGGACTGGCAGTTGTTTACATACAGGTGAAATAATAGAGTTATGGGCATGATAGGAGACTATGTGTAATCTTATAAAAAGGTGTTTGATTTTGCAAAGTGCCTGCTTTGTTTGCTTTCTGTACTTCTGGCTTAGTGCACAACTGATGAACCACAAACTAAGAAGCCACTGTCTGCTGCATGTCTCTCTTATATACTGCCTGAGAACTAGTAATTTTTCACAAAGACATTTAAAGTGGTGGATTTCGTCTGAATGGGTCTCTAAGTTAGCAGCAAATGGTGTTGAGCAGAAGCCATTAAAATTAGTTCATTTCCAGATCAGGGTTGGAACTGCTTTTGTTCTCTGTTTGAAATCTACGTGGGCATGATGCCTAATTTTTCAGATAGTGTTTGCTTCACTTCTTAAGGAGCCAGAGGCTGTTGGACACTGATGGGCATCTGAAAGAAAAATTATGGGGCTACATTGTGATGAAACAGAAAAGGGTTGAATATGCTTCCTTCCAGGAGCTTTTGCAGAGAGCACTTAAAATAATAAAACTCAAACGACTGCCAATTATAATGAAATAGTACATGGTACCATGGTACATAGCTTCATTTTTTATGGATCATTGCTTTAATGTCTTAATACAAACCTGGAGATTCTTGTAAGTACCATTCACAAAGAGATAATAATTCCAGAAGGGTAGTTGTGTTAGGCTGTTGTAGCAAAATAAAACTAAAGACCTGTGGCAGCTTAAAGACTAACAAAATGTATTCCAGAATAGGTTTTTTGTCAGCCATATTCAGTGGTGGGATTCAACCTATTCACCCCAGTTTGGTAGAACTGGTAGCTAATTTTTTGCCTAGTTGTAATCCCACTACTGAGTCCTTTCGGAACTGGTTGTTAAATTATTTGAATTCCACCACTGGTCATATCAAAAACATTTTATGTATCTGTTCAATTTATACTCCGCCCTCCTCCAGCAATGCTAGGCTTAGGGTGGCTTCCAACAAGATGCATTACAGTATACAAATATATATGCAATATATAATATATAAATTAAAACACACAATTACTACAAATCCTAATTTCACTTCAAGACTATACTCAAAATACATACCTACTATACAATAGTAAGTACAGTGGTTAGTTTGTTTGCAATGGTGAATAATGGCTGACAGCCACTCAGAGCAAACACATCTTCCAAAGAGTAGATACAGGGAGGGAAGAGAAAAAGGGGGGAAGGAAAGGGGGGAAGGGAGGGAGGCCAGCTGATCTACTTAACCCTGGCTGTTTCAACTTTCAGGGCTCTGGTCTCATTAGGCAGAGAATTCCACCAGGCAGAGGCCAGAGCTGAGAAGACCCTCTCCCTGGTCGAGGAAAATCCGATGGTTTTGGGGCCAGGGACCACTAATGAGTTATTTCCCAAACAGCGTAAAGCTCTCTGGGAGGTATACCAGGAGAGTCAGTCCCAAGGATACAGACCATTTAGGACTTCAAAGGTCAGTACCAAGGCTTGAACTTGATCTGGTATATATGCTCACCATGGTGTCCCTGTAAGGATCTGCGCTGCCATATTTCAGGAGCAACTTCAAAGGCAGCCCTGCATAGAGTGAGTTACAGTATTCTGACATAAAGGTGACTGCTCCATGGAACATTCTGGACAGGTCAGTGCAGGTCAGATAAGGGGCCAGCTGTTAGGCTCAACAGTGATGAAAAATGCTGGGTTGGTAATTTGGGCTTTCAATGTAAGGTAGATCCAATGTAAGATCTAAAATCACCACCAGATGCTTGACTGCAGGAGCTGGTACCAGCTGCATTCCATCAAGAGTCGGGAACTGAATCCCCTGATCTAGGCCACCTCAGCCCAGCCACAGGATCTCCATCTCTGAAGGGTTCAGTTTCAGGCAGCTGGGGTTCATCCACACCACCATAGCTTCCAGGCATCTGGTATGATCTTCCAGGATGTAGATCGGCTGGCCATCCATCACCAAATACAGCCCAAAACTCTTGACTAGATGGGCGAGGAGGTGCATATAGATGATAAAAAAGCAATGGGGAGAGGTGCACAAGCCAAAGGATGTTGTGTTGAAATCCTCTCCCCTAGGACCACCCTCTGTCCCCAACCCTGGAGAAATAAGTTCAGTCATTGCAGGACTGTCTCACTGCAGGACTCCAGTGGCAGTGTGGCAGTGGGTCAACAGACTGTGATTAACTGGGTTAACTGCTGCTGAGAGATTTAATAACACCAGCAGTACAGACCCGCTCTGATCAAGTTTTCTGCGGAGATTGTGAGAGCAACCAGCACAGTCTCTGTCCCAGGGCAAAAGCTGGATGGAATGGATTTAAGTCTGAGGTAGCCTCCAGGAAAGCCTGGAGCTGTTCTGCAGCTACCTGTTCAACTACCTTACTACAAATTATAGATTTGAGACTGGGAAGTAGTTGGCAAGGTCAGAAGGATGTAGTGTTGGTTTCATTAGCAGTGTCTCACCACCACCACCACCTCCCTGGGAAGACCCCTGTATTCAGAGAAAGATTGATAATATCTTCCAGGGAAGCTTGTACGCCCTTCTGGTTTTAACCAATCAGAACGTGCATGGATCGAGGAGGCAGGGGGTCAGTTTAACAGTAGACGGGACCCTGTCTACATCAGTTTGAGAGAGCATCCTGAATTGATCTAATACAGGATTCAAAGACAGTCAATGGGCCTCAAGTTCACTCATTGTGTTAACATTGTTGAGGAGTTCATAGGGGAGCAACAAAACTTTATCCATAAAAACACTCACAAAAGCCCCACAGCTAACAGCCAAATTACTAAAATTTTGAGAGTCCCCTAACTGTCAAAGTGATCAAATTACCTTAAACAATTGCATTGGGCATTAGCTTTCAGATGGAATGAAGGCCTCACAGGATCTCATAACCGTCCTATAGGATGTTCTTTCAGCTTCATCAGAAGTCTGCCTGCAAACTCTCTAGTCATCTAAGCTCCCACTTCTTCTCCCTCAGTCCCCCTTGTATACCAAAGAGACAATCTGGAGTAGGGACAAAGAGGATGTCAGGGAGTGATCCTATTGATAACTTCAGATAGACGATTATACCAGTCTTCCACCAGCTCATCTAACAAAGTGCAGGGGGATCCCACAGCGCATTCTGGAAACCAGCTGAATTCATGAGTCTCTTTAAGCAGATTAAATAGACTTGCTGCCTATGTAGGAGGCAAGCCCAGCAAGCCTTCAGGACAAAATAGTCTGAGCATGGCCAGAGACTTTATCCAGAGACTGGGACAATGTCCATACCCATCGAAAAGATCAGTTCCGGGAAATGGTATGATTGATGTATGAAACCTGACACAACCTGGGAGAGTTCCAGAACTGTTATGAATGCCGCTAGGTCCAATGCCAAAGAAGAACAGGACAAAGAAGAAATGGACATTGAAATCTCCCAGGACTATTAGCCCAGAATACCTCAAGACCCAGTCAGACTGCCTTCATTAGGCTCAGTAGGTTATTTGCCAGTTCGCTAGGCAGAAGGTACACCAGCAGGATAGCCAAACTCTCCTCAGTGTCCAACACCAGGTGTACACTATCAATGCTAGAAGTCTCTGAGGTGAAAGATTCCCAAATGGATGCTAAAATAAATTTTGTGAAGTCTTTTAGGTGCTACTGAACTTCTGTTTAATGTTGGACCAACTGCACAATCTCAGCCTAACTTACCTCACTGGGTTGTTGTGAGGTCAAAATGTGTGAATGGGGGATGGTAGGGATTACTTGCTCCATCCTGAACTCCTTGAGAAAGGGTGGGATAAAATGGATAGACAAATATCAGAATGGTTCCAAATTATCTCAGCAGTGTCATCCAAAATATCTAGTCTAGTGAGATAATACTGGGGATGTTAATGTGGGATGGATCCAGTGGTGGGATTCAGTAGGTTCGCACCACTTCGGCAGAACCAGCTGTTAAAATGGTGCTTGTAAACAATTAGTTGTTAAATTATTTGAATCCCACCACTGGAACTGGTTGTTAAATTTTAATCCCATCACTGGATGGATCTGTAATCTCTAATGAAGATTTCTCCAAACAAAAGGTGCTAGAATACTACTCTGCTCACATTATCAGAAATAAGAATGAAACATCAGAAGTTTTATTGGAACTATGCTTAAGCAGTATAGAGAAGGATCACATTTATAGATTCTGCTTTAAACATTTATAGATTCTGCTACTCCCCCCCCATATCTTTCCCAAGCGTTTCTCATCTGAAGTATACATGCTTAACTAGAATGCTGTTCTTCTTGTAGTTACCAATATATTCTCTAACCATTTTGATCATTGCGACAATAAAGATGTCCCTTGAGTATTATTTTTCCCCACTTGGTGAAAGTCAATGCATCCTTGACTTTTTCCCTGCTTCTTCTCCCCTGCTTTTTTATTTCACACCTCAAAACTTAAAGAAGAGTTCTGTGTAGTTCAATATTTCACTTTCCAGGCTCTAGTTTGTGTGAGTATCTAATCTGTTTCATTTCTTTTTTGTTCTATAGGACAACCCACAATGCTGTGTCTCTAACTCAGTGTGGCTTAATGTGTTTTGAAAATGCAGGCACATATTTTGTGTTTGTGAGACACTGTTTAAAACATACAGATGCTCTGTGATATCAAATGGTGTATTGCCTTTCTGGATTACAGGAAGCCTTGTTGTATAGGCAACATGGCAGAATTCTGTCTGGCATGCTGTCTGGGAATTAGGAACATCAAACATATGTTCAAGAGAGAAAGTTAAGGTTTTGTACCTCAGATGTGTTTAAACCCTGAACCAAGTGTGGGCTTTGGGGTTGTAGCAGCTCAGATCACAAAAAAGGGTGAAAAATCACTGAAATGTTACAACAGCTGTGAAACTGAAATGGAATCATAATTAAGGCTTCCTTTAAGAAGGCAATGTGTACTGATTTTTCTTTTAGAGCACAGTTAAAATACAGCATTTGTTTCCTACTGCTTTCAATTCGAAAACTTTAATTATAGTTGATGGATTTACAAGTACGTTCACATTGGCTTCTTACGCATGAGGCTTCCAAAGCTATAAAGAACTTTTTCACTCTGTTTGCACATAGCACAGTTGGCCCAAAATGTTTTAATTACACTTATCTGACTACAAAGTGAGAAACACAGCCATTGCCTAATCCAGAGTACTTGTTTAATTAACTGTCACTAGTTATTAATTTATTGTTCACTGGGCACATCCAATGCATACTGTGATGAATAGGTTCAGTTATCAGGAATGTATATTACAATACATTTATATTATAATATGTATATTACAACGTCTATTACAATATACATTAGCTCCGAGTGGAGTACAGGTTCAAAGTTTTGGTACTCACCTTTAAAGTCCTTAACAGTCTGGGGACATCATATCTTTGAGACCATCTTTTCCCTGTGTTCCCTGCAGATGGCTATGATCAGCTGTGACAATTTCTGGTGAGTCCTGGCCTGAAAGTTATCAAGTTAGTCTCGGCCAGGGACCAGCCAGGGCCTTTTCTCTCTAGTGCAGTGGTTCTCAACCTGTGGGTCGTGACCCCTTTGGGGGTCGAATGACACTTTCACAGGGGTTGCCTAAGACCATCAGAAAACACATATTTCCAATGGTCTTAGGAACCGAGACACAAATAATTTTATGGTTGGGGGTCACCACAACAGAAGGAACTGTATTAAAAGGTCGTGGCATTGGGAAGGTTGAGAACCACTGCTCCAGTGAGACCTAGCCCCTGTGGGATCTGGTGCCATTCCACAGGGCCTACAAGACAGAGCTGTTCCACCAGGTATACAGTTGAGGTTACTATGGTTTTTCCATTGATGGTCTCGTTCCTCTATTTTGTTTGACTTCTGCTTTGATTTCCCTCCTGTTTATGATAGTTTAATTCCCATAAGAGCCAGGTGGTTTTTAATATATTTTATTGTATTTATTGTTTAATATTATAAGCTGCCCTGATCCCATGAAGGGTGACATATAAAACTAATTAGTTAAATATCGGTACATAAAAATAGATGAGGCGCACACAATGTGGGGCTGAATTTCATAAAACTGTAGAGTTATCAAAGGAAGGATGAATTGAGCTGTATGAAAACATCACACTGTGAAACAAAGAGCAATTCTTTAAAAGACAGTTCAGATGAGTGGCAAGTTAGCTACAGTAAAGACAAGACTTTAGTTTCAAACAAAGGGTATCCCTCAGAATAAGGGGCATCTGACAGACCATGTACAAAGTGCAGCGGCCTTATCGATGCCAATTTGATTTCTCATTCTAGAGAAATATGTAGAGAAGAGGATATAATTTGATATTGGAAACCTATATGGGCCTGTGCTTTCAAGAGTATTGATAATAGTTAGCATTTATATAAGGCTATTAAGATTGCAATCCTGAGCTAAGAAATCCTGCTGAAATATATGGTACTTACTTGAGAGCAAGCCTGCTTAGGATCATGTTATAAGAATTTTTAAAGTATCCTCTCAGCAATCCAGCCAATGCCTCTGTGAAAGAAAGAAGCGTAAGGGATGTCAAAGTGAGATCAGCGATGTCCAGTTCAAATCCTTCCTGGGCTGGTCTCTCTTGCTCAGCCTGGCTGATCTCAGACTTAGACTGTAAAGTAGAGGATGTCGCTGTGACTTCCTTAGAGACAGAGCAGAATAATAAAGCAAAGATAAATATTAAGCGAGCTTATACTTAGCCAGACCTTTGGTCCATCTTGTGCAGCTCAGGCTGTTCTGAGTGACAGCAAAACCTTTACATGCTGAGCACATCCCCAGTTCCTGAGCTTCAGTCTCCACTATTACATTACAGCTACACTATTACATTACACACATTACAAGATGATGGGGGTGCAGGGCCAAGGCAGGATTTGAACTTGTAGCTCCAAGCTTTCAGTCTTTAGACAGCAGTTCCTAAACAGGTCTGCTCAAAATCCTATTCAGGTCTATTTATTGGAGCTTACTCCCAGGGAATCTTTCTTACGTCTGCCTCACTAATCCCTGCATAGTGCTGACAGTATGCTAACGTGAGGCCTTGTTTATTGGAATGTAAAATAAAACTGTTATTATTAACAGTGCTGTTACTGTATTATCAAAGATTTTCACAACTGGAATCATCTAGCTGTTGTGGGTTTTCTGGGCTGTGTGGCTGTGGTCTGGTAGTTTTTGCTCTTAAATGTTTCACCCATATCGAAGACTAGCATCGTCAGAGGCATGTTACATTGAGATGACATGCCTCAGAGGGCCACTACCCACTTACCTCACCAAACTGCAACGCCGCTGCGACCCCGCATTGAGAAGCCTCCGTGGCTTCTGACCACGGAGACATTTGTTCCCCACACATTTGCCATTCAGGAAATAACGTGGGCAGCAAAGAGCGGGAGTTCCGTGGCAATGTGGAGAATAGAGTGCTCCGATTGGCGGTCAAACGTGTGCGTCATGAGTTACGTGAAAGTGGCGGCCAGCCGAGGGCGGGTCTCCATTGTGATTGGCTGGGACGAGGTTGTTTTTGATAGGTTCGCACGTGCGTACATGCGAACGTCATCAAAGAGGCACTGGAAGCCTTCTCTTAAGACGTCGGCACATGCTGACGTCAGCAGTAAATCGCTGGCTGCGCTTTCTGTGGTCGAGACACGTCATCAGCAGTCGCCAGGCAAAAGCGAAAGCCACCACTACTTTTCTATTTCTTCATTTGCTCGGTTCGCTCTGCTGCGCTGAATCGTTTGGCCTTTTCCCCCATAATTAAGACGTCTCCCCGTCTTGTTGTGCACACGTCTCAATTTCCGCGAAAGTGCAATGAAAAAAGGGTGTCGACACGTGTCTACGTCATCACTACGCGCACTTTCAGACGGGGACAACCCCACTTAACAAGATGGCGCTTCCTGTTTCCTGATTGGCCGTGAGCTGCGCGTCACAGCGAATCAGCCGCGCGCAAACAGCCAAGGTTCCCCACAACCCCAGGTTTTTTTTAAAAATGTTGCTCTTTGCGGAGGAGCTAATTTGCCGCGCGGCCAGGAGGTGGGAGAGCGGCAAATTCCGGGCAGCTGCGCAGTGAGCGCCGGTGATGTGGGGAGCATCCTGGACCCCCGTGGCTTTTAAAGAGGTGACCCCGCGGCTTATGGTGAGTGGGTAGTGACCCAGAGTCTGAAGATGGCAACCACAGATGCGGGTATACTTACCGGTACTTACAAATCCAGGACCAAAAACCACCAGCTCAAACCCCCTTTAAACTATTTCTGCTCTTACCTCCTTTGACCCCAGGGACAATATCTGAAATACAGGGCAACTATAAATTGGGAAGGGTGGTGGTGATGATAATCTGCAAAGGCGGAAGAGTGGAATAATATGCAAGGAGATGTTTTTTGTGTAGCAAGCCATAGTCACATAGAAGAAATGTAACAGATATACTTACTTACAAATCCAGGACCAACATTTGGAGGGTTTGGTCTAGAAATCTGAGGCATTAGGTTCCCATCCTTAAAAGAAACAAAGAATATTATCATGTGGTCATGCAACTCTAATTTATAATTGCCCTGGTGAGGGTCTCCATTACCTGCCGCTGCCAGTTTGTTACTTGGGACTCACCAAGAAACCGGGCACACCTTTACACCTGAAAAAAGCCATCAGCGCCCGCTTGCTTGGTCACAAGTGGACTTTGCAGGGCGGTGCGTGGGAAGCAGTCCAGTTGCCTCCGGGGCTGCTCCTTCCAGCTCAACAGGCTCGGGTTTTGTTTCCTCTGCCCTACAATAAACCTCCACGCCTCAGCTAGTTTTGCATCATGTGCGTCTGGGTGAATGGAGCGAGCGCCTCCGCGCCTGCCACTATCAGTACCAGCCGCGGCGGCAGCAACATCACAATCCCAGCGCGTCTCACCACCTGGTAACTAAGCCCGCTCTCCTCTTCCCGCCTCCCCTCCACCATCCTGCAGCAGGGCAGCGTGTTTCCACCGAGTGTGCGTCGCGCTCCCTTCTCTAGGGGTCGCGACTCCATGTGAATCTTTTTGCTTTCTTGCTGCCGCTCTGCTAGTGTACCCTGGTTTGCTTGTTGAAAGGTGTGGGTGTGATTTTTTTTAAAAAAAACACGTTGAATTTGCAAGCTTGCATCAGGCTTCGCAAAGCTTGGGTTAAGCAGCCTTCAGATATTTTCCCAAGCAGATCTCTCAGTGGAGCTGCCCTCTCGCTACCCAGTGGCAAGAAGCAAAGTTTGCGAGCGACCTGCCGCCGGCCCCGTGCAGTAACTTTCGTTTCGCATGGCCCACCGCTGCATGCGTTCAAGGTGCCTTTGATGTTTGTGTGCGCGCGGATAGTAGATTAGCTTCTGGGAAGCGGACTGTTGCTTCCCCCCCCCCCCCCCTTTCATCATCCCTCTTCTCCCGCTCCTGCTTGCAGCCCACACTCAATTTGCTGAAGGACTAAAAAAAAAAAGTGGCAAAATTAACCAGAAGTGGTAAATGTAAGATCAGTTTCCCTTTCGACAGAGATTACAAAGAAGAGCTGGGGAGGGGGAGGGGGAGAGCCGATCGCAGCCCGCCCAGCCCCTGTAGAGCTCAGGAGCTTGCGGGGAGGGGTGGGGAAGGGAGCATTGCCGCTGTCGCTGCTAGTGGCTTGAGCGAGAGCTGCTTCTTGCAACCGCGAGGAATTGATCTAGGCACCAACGGGGTGCTGGATGTTAGGTTGGGTGTTCCTGCGGCTGAGAGGCGACATGCGAAGAGCTCCTTCTGATTGCATTTGACTTGCAATGCCGGCTTCTCTTTGGAATGCAAAACCGTGCACAGGATGAAATCAGGTTTGTTATGACATTCTCTTCTCTGTGGGTCCCCCCCCCCGTTCCCCCAGATGTCAGAAAGGATCATAGCAACAAGGCAGTGTCAGTCACCTCATTACAGTCTCTCTTGTGCTGTTCACTGGAGATTTTTTTTTAAAGGGAGATGATGAATCTTTTATGCAGCTGGTTTCTTGTATCCATACAGGAGCTTTACAATTTGCACTTGATTGCAGCTAAAACCTCTCTTCCCCCCCACCCCCAGATCCGCTTTCCCTAAACTGATGGAAAATAAACACAGATGGGAGAATTTGGGGAGGGGAGGTGATACAAACTGTAATGAGGCAACGGATGGGTGCTGTTCTTTCCCTCCATCCTTTACAGCATTTTCTCCGAGCAAAAAATAAACTAAAATAAAAATGTGAGCCATCAGTCTGCAGAGCAGTTGGAAGGAGCAGATGAGATCCACCCTAGGTTTGTGTACCCTTGAAAAGTGAAAGGGGTTCTCTTGTGCAGTATCTGTTGCTCTGCAGATTAGCTTTCTTCAGGGAATGGAACTGGAGAATGCCTTGGCAGCATTCCTTCCTATCCTTTTTGCTAAAGAGGAATATCTTGTTTCTTTTGATGCCTTTCAGGTCACTCTTCCAGAATGCCAGAGGAAAGTTCCCCAAGGAAGACTCCCCAGAATGTCCCATTTCAGGACCTTCCTCATATGGTTAATGCTGATGGGCAATACCTGTTCTGCAAATACTGGAAGCCTGCAGCCACACCGAGGTGAGCACTATTGAATGGTGCATTCATTGTGTGTGAATACTTTAAACCTCATTTGTTCAGCTTCATTGCTTTTTGTATCACCATATGGAGAATAGCACATAAAGCAGGTGCTTTGCACAACAGATTCTTGCCTCAAGAAATTTCCCATGCAGAGGCGAGCACCTTGATTTCTCTGGGTTTCTCTGGAGTTGTTGGTTGAAATACTGCACTGGTGTGCAATGGTAGACTAATTCCAACAACTTGCATGCTTATATAGTAGCTGTGAGGGATTTAGTCTCTTCTTTATATCAGGCCTTACTTCATGCATGGAAAAATGCAATTTATGTGTAAAGTTTTGAGGCTTTGGACAATTCACCCAGTGGAGAAAAAAAGAAAACTTGAGGAAAAACCTGTGGATCATGTATCTTAACTCCTAACTAGACATTCTAATTGAACACTGCTGGTTCTGAGAGTGAAGCACTTGGCATGATATGGCTTAGCCCTTTCCATGATTTTTAGAACTAGCAAACCAGAACTTCAGAGACCTGTTTTAAATTGCTATAAATCCCAGTATAATGACCAGGGTTTCATATGTTGTATATCATTTACCTCTTCCCAAATTTATAGCTTTACTTAGATGACTCTTCCTCTTTAGATTGGCTGTGAGTTTTCGATGAGCTGGAACAGAGTTCCAAGGATATGTTCAGATTTATAGCCAAATCACTACATCATCCTTTTAAAAAACAACAACCACAACTAACAAATAATGACTCTTTATTTGGCTCGTGTATTTGCATAATCTGTTGTATTCTGAAAGAATATATCTTTTAGATTCTCTTTCATTGTATGCTATTGCTGTCCTTTTGCTGGCCACCATAGATATACTGACATACTGTTAATAAATACGAGCTTTAGTTAGGAACTGTAGTTACATGTGGGAAAGGGTGAGAGGATTGTTAAGTTTTTTGTCTTTCCTGCAAGCCAACAGGATAAGCTCTGTTTATTTTTACATTGCCAGGCAAGAAATCACTTGTGGAAAATGGCTACCCAAGGAGCAGTAGGAAATTCAGCTTTCCTATCTCAGTGGATTTTATAGCTGTCTAACTCCAGTGCCTCAGAAGCCTTGAATGTTGTGCTAAATGACTGATTTCAGGCAGAAGATAGAAATTTAAAAGTTCCATATGTCAGATCCGTGATCCTTCTGTCATAGTAACCTGCCTCCAACATCTTGGTAACCTGTCTTTCATAGCGTAGCTTTTTCAATATTATTGCCTACTTCATAGAAAAGAGGAAGAGTAGCTGATATAGTTCTGACCTGGATGGCCCAGGCTAGTCCAATTTGGTCAAATCTTGAAAGCTAAGCAGGGTCAGTCCTGGTTAGTTCTTGGATGGAAGACCATCAAAGAAGTCCAGGATTGCTATGCAGAGGTAGTCAATGACAAACCACTGCTGTTTGTCTGAAACCTTGAAAATCTCTTGGAGTCACCAGCTGTGACTTGTCTTGTCATGGATGGCCCAGGTTAGCCTGATGTTGTCAAGAACCTGGTTGATACTTGACTCTGGTTAGTACTTGGATGGAAGTCTACCAGGAAAGGCCAGGGTTGCTATGCAGAGGCAGGCAGTGGCAAACCACCTCCGAACATCTCCTGCCTTGAAAACCCCTGATGGGTCACTATTAGTCAGTTATGACTTGATCACACTTTCCCCCCACAGCTAGAATAGCACAGAGATGAATCAGTTCATCTTCGTGGTAGTTGACCTCAATTTTCAGCCTTCTTGTAGGTTACCTGTGTGCTTCCCTATCCATGTTCATTAACTAATTCATACTTGGAAGACTGGCCACTAAGCTTGATGTATTATTGTTCTGTTTCTTGGTTTATGTTTATGTTAGTACACGGGAAACAATTTACAAACTTTTGGAGTTGCTTGAAGAGCCACCAAAGTGATTCTTTGAAGAAAGCATAGTCCCGTGATAGCGAACCTTTGGCACTCCAGATGTTATGGACTACAATTCCCATCAGCCCCTTCCAGCATGGCCAATTGGGGCTGATGGGAATTGTAGTCCATAACATCTGGAGTGCCAGAGGTTTGCCACCACTGGCATAGTCCCTCCCGCACCTCATAGGCTGCTGTCCTTCCACTCATTTCCCAAACTTTTCATGAAAGGGATCTGATGAAAGGGATCTGCTAGCATGACTTTTATTTTAGTGCCAGACCTGCTTTCACCTTTGACCTAGATACAAAATCTTTAGAGTCTCAACACCTTGAAAAAATGGCTCTGAACTAATAATGCTGCACATTTCATAACTGTTGCTTCAGTGGCTTGCACTGTGTCACATTGTGAGCATGTCATGTGAGCATGTTTGTCGGGGGACAAACCTGTCTAGTAATGGTGTTGTCTTTGAAGCCATTATCTTGGCTTGCCCACGTCCACTTGATTCAGGCAGCAGTTCCAGCAAACCCAAGGGGAAAGGTCCTGGCGCTGCCTGTAACAGTTCTGGCATCAATGTAAAGATTGCCTCTAGTGAACAAATCCCCTATCAAAACAAGCTTCTTCTGTGAAACCAGCCTGTCACGTATTATAATGCTAATTAATCATTAACTGCCCACAGTGTTCTGCAGTGAGTTGCAGAACCACATTCCCCTTTCATGTTTAATTTCTTAGCAAATTAGTGGTGTTCACATGAGTCTTTGATCAAGAAATGAAAGGATGATAACACCGTGAAAGTCAGAGCTTGCCTTTTTCATTTCCTCCTGGTAACTCGCCTTTTTCAGAGCCCTTCTCACCAAGCAGTTGAATGAGAGCAGGATTGCCCTAGTTTTGTGACGGGATCAGAGCTGCTCACTTACAGGTGGCTCTGAAGTGTGTGGACCCATTTATTTTTAGCCCCCACTGTATTTTGTTTTGTATGTAAGAAAAAGAGAGATTGTAGGCTGCTGCATAATTTGTTGGCCACATTTTAATTTCGTGAGATAATCGTGAAATACTCATTTTGTGGAGCAAACTCATTCCTCACTGTCTTACAAATCACCCTTGATTTTGATTTAGAATCTTCCTAGTTAAGGTCAACTTTAAAATGATAAACAACAATAATAGGTAGCTTCCTTGAATCCATTTAGAGTTTTGTTACTTTAATAGGGTTTTAATCCTGGAAGAGGACATCTATATTTTTGTTAGTTGTAATGGGTTCACACTTACCTTTTTTCTCAGAAGTACAGGATTGGACTGGAATTACTCTGGTGGTTATATGAAAAAAATAAGGTTGCTAGGTTTCAGGCATCTTCTCAGGTATGGGAATTTTTGAATTTTTCACACCACTTCACACAGATACTTGTGTGAAAAATGAAGTGTGAAAACAACCACATGAGAATTCTTCCAACTCAGTGTCTTTATTACCCATCATGCCTTTCAGGAATGTTAAATATCAAGATATTCAGGTCTAGTCTTCAAATGCATAGCACAGAGAAACGTAGACCGTGTGAAAAATAGCATGTTCCCAAATCCCATTTCCTGCTGTAAGAGAACCAAAAATATATTCCAAAAGCACTAGCAAAATAATATAATTTTGCTTAATTTGCACAATTTATTTTAGTAGTGTTTCAGAATTTGACATTCATATGAATGAGGGAGGTTAAGCAAGAGAAGCAGTTGGAATACAGGATAAAGATCTGTGGAGAAGGATTTAGGTCTGAGGAGCCACAGCCTGAACCTCTCATAAGCAGAAATAATGTACATATTTTTCTGTACAACCACAAGAACTAGAACTTTTTTTGCTTTGATTCCTATGAAACCAAACTGTGCTTCTTCCAAATAAATGTATTATCTTCACGTCTTATTATCCTTTTGACTCATCAAACAGAGCTGACATCAAGTTTGGTGTGGTGCATAGAGAAGAGATAGAAGGAATAACAAAATTGTATTGCTAGTCAAAAAGACTGGTGGAGATGGGTTGAGTTATTGGGAAAAGATGACCTGTGTTGTGGTGAGAAACTTTTGAAGTTTAGCATGTTGCTGCTGAGGCAGAGTGAAGAAAGGAAGAGGAAAGGAAGACTGCCAGAAGGGATGGGAAGAAGGAGTGATGTGCTAGGTATGAAGTAGGCAAAGTGTAGCTGAAAGTAATCTCTGCTTCATCTAGTTTTTCCACACACCTGTGTGAGCACACCTGTACTTGCTGAATACCATACTCTACATTCCCCTGCTGCATGTGACAAACACAGATGCCTTTGACGCCATGACTCCCAAATTACATGCAATATTGAGAGATCTGTGAATGAGATTTTTTAAAAGAAAAGAGCTGCAATGCAGGGCTTCTTTTGAATCAGGGCTCCATCAGAAAGGAGGTGTAGCTGTGTTCTTGGTAGGCTGCTGTTTGCCTGGTGAGTGGAGGTGGGGAGGGGACACCAATTTATGCATGAAGGAAAAGCAGCTCCTATAGCCTGAGGTCAAAAAAACCAGTACTGGGAAAGGCTCCTTCCCCAGCTGTTTACTCTTCCAATATCACATCTGTTTCATCCTGAGAAACACAGTTCTGTTTTGATGGTGATTATGAGGCAGTGGTACACAATATAAGATAGGCTACATTGATGGAATTTGTGACTTTTTCCATTAAGATGAACCCCCCCCCCCCCCCCCCCTGCTACATGGCAGAGGTTGTGGGTTTGGCTTATTGTTCAGCTCCGACATCTAAGCAGATAAATATAAATGCATTTATCTACCCACGCAAGCTGTTGGACTTGTTGAACTTGATTTGTTGTATGCCTAAGTCCTTTGAAATGCAAAAAGATATACTAGTAGGTGTGTAATATGGGATGGGACAGGTGACACACATTGATTCACTTCTAAAGAAATAGTGTTTTGTTTTTTAAGAGTCAATTTTCTGGTAAGAATTTCATTTCATTTCTTTTATTTATTGTTAGCCTTTCTCACTGAGATTCAATTACATAGTCTAAATCAACACAGTCAATAGAATGATATGACTAATAAGCAATGTGATAGGGTTACAGAAATTTGAAACAGTCTGAACAAAACGTTAGTATGAAACATGAGAAACATGACACATTCAACAATGCAGAACATGGTATTATGAAAGAAGGAACACATTGTGTTTCCTTGGAACAATGTGTTATGATATAGCTCTATTTCCTTTATTAAAATTCCTTCCTGAACAATCCTGTTTAACATAGTTTGGAAAATGCCTAGGGCATTGGATCCTGTTTTAAATAGTTTGGAAAATGCCAAGGGGTTGCGAGAGCAGCAGTGGCATAATGGTTAAGAGCAGGTGCACTCTAATCTGGAGAACTGGGTTTGATTCCTCACTCTGCCACTTGAGCTGTGGAGGCTTATCTGGGGAACTAGATTAGCCTGTGCGCTCCAACACACACCAGCTGGGTGACCTTGGGCTAGTCACAGCTCTTTGGAGCTCTCTCAACCCCACCCACCTCACAGGGTGTTTGTTGGGGGGGGAGGGGAAAGGAGATTGTCAGCCCCTTTGAATCTCCTTACAGGAGAGAAAGGGAATATAAATCCAAAACTCTTCTTCCGCCTGACCTCAGGCTGACCATTCCATTCTGTATGGGGGTCCATACAGAGAAGAAATCTCGATGGGCAGTTGTTCTTGCTCATTTACACCTTCAGAAGACTCTGCTCAGATGAGTGAAGCTGGGGTGGAGAGGCATAGATGGAGAGGTAATCTTGCACATATGAGGGTGCAAGGATATGAAGGGCTTTCTTTGTGGTAGTCAATACCTTGAATTTTGCTCAAGGGGAGCCAGTGGAAAGACTGTCAAATGAATATAATATGTATGCTTTGCCTAGCTACCAATAATAATTAAACTGGCATTCTGCACTAGCTGAAATAACTGATTTCAAGGGGAAACCAAGGTAAATTCTAGTCTTGTTACCGTAGTATGGGTCCAGGTGAGTTCAGGTAAGGAGCCATCCTCCAGGATGTCGATGTATTCTGTTGCTTCTCCAGCAGTAATGCTGGGTCCAGTCTAACTCTCACCTGAGTCAGCAAGGGTCACTTGAACCCCAACAAAAGTGGAAAGTATAGTGTCCTTGAACACCTCAAGCTTCCCAGTCAGTATTACCTCTGTCCTGTCAAGTTTCAAGACTACCACATAATCACGGGATTTGGATAGAAAGATATAAAGCCGGGTGTCACTGGCTTATCATTGACCTCCAATTCCAAAGCTATAAATAATTTCTCCTTAGGGCTTTACATAGAGGTTAAATAACAGAGGATAGGATTTCTTTCTTTCTTTCTTTCTTTCTTTCTTGGATTTGATATACCGCCCCATCCCCTAAGGGCTCTGAGCGGTGTACAAGTCAACAACAAACAAAATCAGCACAACCACAATAAATAATAAATTACATCTTATTAAAAACATATTAAAATATCAAATAACTCCAACCTTTCACTCCATGGAACCCCACAGGACAACTCCCACACTGAAGTGAACTGTTCTCCAAAGGTGATCCTCTGAGTCTAATCCATGTGGAATAATTTTAACTCGTCAAAGGCATATCCCTCCAAATACCTCAGTAGGATGGAATGAGCTACTCATCAGAAGCTGCCAATATATCCAGTAGAAGTAATAAAGAATCATGGCCTTAATTTGTCTTCAGATATACATCATTTATGTATCAAGACTGCCCATGTTCCATAGCCCAGCCTAAAACCAGACTGAACAGGGTCCAGAGCAGACACATTATCCAAGAAAACTTGGAGTTGGTGTGCTACTTCTGTCAATATAGTTATGATATAATCACAGCTGCAGCTGCCCAATAAAGGAACATGTTCAGGGAAGTACATCATTGTTTGAAAGATCAAGTAATCATTAATGCAAGAACATAGTTAAGAGAACTGTACCATGCTACTGAGGAATTATCATGGTCATTCTTTGTTAAATATAGTGGTTTCCCCTCCCCCCACAATAAGAACTATAAGTTACCTATTTGTTGTGTGAACAGAAACCTGGCATCAAGTTCAAGTAAAATATCAGGAACTGAATACACTCTACTCTTGCTTCCCATTTCAGTTATTTTCTCTACTAGCATTTTTTTTGCCAGAGTTAATCAATTAAGTATACACTTTCAAAAATAACAGCACATTTTGTGATCATTTTTGGTCTCCAGAGGTAAAAATGTGTTTCTTTTGAAAACGGCTCTGCTGGCTTAGGATGATCACTATCCTAAAATGAAGTATTACAAATTGGTTGTTTTCTAAAACGCTTTGCAAATAGATCATCTGTGTTTCTGCAGGAGAGGCCCTGGCCTAGGTTCCAAAGGTAGGGTGTTGTATGTGCTTTAACCTTATTTGTCAGGTACAGTGCCTGTTTTTAGTACCTCTAGTACCTCTCCCTGGTTACTGACTCTTCCTATTTTTTTGCTTTTTGAGTTAATGTTCTGTTTATCTAGAATTCAACTCTTTCAGCAAGATCTATAGAAGTTAAATATGAGTAAATGCAGGGGTAGATAAACCTTGCTTCTTGAGCGCCTTTTGATAAATGCACGCACACAACCTTCCCTTTCACATCCTGAGATTGCTGAAGTGTGCCATGATAACATATAAATGAGCAAATTAGGGGTGGTGCCATGCCTTTATTTTTCTCCCATGAAATGTTGGAATGTATAGGACTGTGCCAGGCTCCAAAGACTGACTACTCTTCCCTCTTCACCATTGTAGGCATATCTCCTTTGAATTCAGAAAAAGTTTTCAAAACACAAGTAATTCCACTTCAGGAAAGCTAAACTACTTAACCACCTTTTTACTTGAAGATGATATAGTGTGATTGGAATTGGATTGGTTCTAATGTAAGTGGAGCTCTATGAAGAAAAAGACAAGAGGTGTTCCTGTTATCTGTAAAATATCTGTAACAGGAGTAGGAAACTCCTGGCATATATACCAGACAACGTCATGCCAGACTATTTTATTCTCACCTGGAGCTAGTTTTCCAGTCATGTAACTGAGGTGAACCTTTGAGGCATTGGCATAAGTAATGGGGCTGGCTGGGAATGACTTATTCCAGATATCCTAGTCAACTACCAGCTGGCCCCAAGATGAGCTGTTGAGGTCCTATCAGCACCTCCGGGATTTGGCTTGTACCTAATGTGTTTTTCCCCCATAAGACTTTGTTCCTAGCATTTGGGCTGAAAAGGTTGCCTGCCTTTGCCCTGTACATAAAGTTGTTCTACATTGGCAGGAATTTATTATTCAGTGTATCAGGATTTGAAAAAAAAAACCCATTAAACATCGCCTTCAGTAAATTCTTGCTAAGACCCTGCTGAAATGAAATTGGTCATGGGACAATAATGTATGTTTGATAGGTTGCACACACTGAGAAATTGACAACCCAGTTCTTATTAACACAAACAGATTCTGTTTCATTCTTTATCCCTCATGTATCATCTATTTATTCATTTCCCGAGTGTTAATGCATTCTTTTGCAGCATGGTGTCTGCTTCATTAATTGTCAGTGGGACACTCTGTTATTAATTTTTCCTACCCCAGAGGGGGGGAAATAATCCAGCTTCAAATAAGCAGGTATTTTAATAGATAGGCCTTCTGCTCTTTTAGCAGTGGATGATTGAGACATCTTTTGTTAGTTTGATTTTTTTCTAGAACGATCCATAGAAACAAAACCTTTGTTTTGCACTAGGAAAATCAGTGAAAGAAGGCAAACAAGATGGTTCATGAATAGTTATTATTATGATCAGATTATTACCACACACTTCAGCCCCTTTTGGGTCATTTAGGATACCCAGATATGCTGTCCTGTTGAATGCTAAATAAAAATTTAGAAAATTGATCATGACAGTCCAGGATCCAATTAAATTAACTATGCTACAAGGAATCCACCAAAAGCTTCAGCATTTAAAAGAAAAAGATGTATTTCTAATTATCTGCATCCTGCTACACTGGCAGGCACCTGCTACATGGGCAGGCACCTGAAATAAGAAAGTATAAATGGAGTTCTTGTAAAGAAGATGGAGAAATTAATATTCAGCAGTATTAAAAACCAGTTTCCAGTCCATATTAATGCAGGAAAAATGGCAACTGCCAGAATTTCTTCCTTGGATAAATAGCAGAGAGAATCTGAGTGAAGCTTCCAATTACTAGAAGTAAGATAACGTTACGCGATGATGTACATATCATTTGTTCCCTCATCCTTAGTTCTCCCAGCTGCTCTGAGCCCAGCGTCAACTGGGAATGGGGTAGGGCATAAATATAATATATTAAATTTTAAAATTCTGTATTTAATTTTGTTTGCTGTATACTATCTCATTAGCCAGTACAGGTTAAGAATGCAGGGTATAAATGCTAAATATTACTGTATGGTTTAAAACTTTATAAAAGAACTAGCAGGGCACCTGTGCTTCGCGATGCATACTTCATCACAGGCTCTCTATGAATTTCAAGGTGACATTCAACATACTACTTTACAGCCTGTTTGTGAACTTTGGGGTGACATGTAGCATATTTCCTCACAGCCTGTCTGTGGACTGATGGGTTTCGCATATTTTGCAGCAGCTTCCTGTAGTTGTCTTTTTATAATGCAATGTGTTATTGCTCTCTTTCACCTGGTGGGCTCTCAAAGACGTCATGTGGAAGCAGCCATTGTATTTTTGGGATACAGAAAGGAAGTATTCTGTCATTGGATGCTGATGAAGAGGTTTGTGAAGAGGTTCAGGGTAGGGTTGAAGGGCAGGGAGCTGGACAGTACCGCCACTGCAGCACATTCCTGGGGACTCATCCCACCACTTCAGAGCACGACATCAAGCACAGGGTGATTGGAGGCCGAGAGCAGTAAACTTGTCTCGACAGTAATAAATCTGATGTCCATATGCAAAACCCAACAAATGTTTAGTAGTCCAAGGTGATAGTGTGGTTTGTAAGGTATGTTGTTAGTATTTGGCTGTAGCGGTGTTGTTAACGTGAGGGTGGGTGGAGGAGTACTTTTTCACAGCCTGTCTGTTAACGTTGGGGTGACATTCAGCATACTTCTTTGCAGCCTGTTTGTGAACTTTGGGGTGACATGCAGCATATTTCCTCATAGCCTGTCTGTGGACTGATGGGTTTGTTTTCGCATATTTTGCAGCAGCTTCCTGTAGTTGTCTTTTTATAATGCAGTGTGTAAAGCGCTTTCTGCGTTTAATTCCTCTTCTCCCTGTAGCGGTTTCAGCAGAAGGGATAGGTTTGCATGTGTTGTGGAGGACTCTTTAAGTTTGCCCACCCTGCTGGCACATATAGCAGTGGGTAGGTCAAACTAGGAGGCGGGCGCCATGGATCTCAGTGGCACCTGACCTGAAAGAGATCCCGGCTCCCAGACCTGGGTTGATGTCCTGGGGGGAGCTGACTGACTGGGTGCATTCCCAGGGTGGAGACAACTTTAGTCAGCTTCCACCAGGCTTTGGAGCCAGGAATGCCCCTGGCAGAGCCCTTGGACTTATGCCGTCCAAAAGGGTGTTTTGAGCTATGGAGGGCTTTCAGGCAGCCAGGGGAGTTTCTGGCATTTGTTGCTTCTAAATAGATCTGATAAAGGAATAGTAACAATGGTAGGCAGGCAGCTTGCTCACCCTTCTCCCCCTCCTTTCAGCATCACCAAGCTTTCCTTAGTACTTTCTGGTAGATTGCTAACTTGGTCTCTGTGTCTACCCTTTTCATAGACAGGAATAAGAAAAATCTGAGTCTAGCCTATCCAGATAACTCTGAAAATATTTTAATTCTGTTTTTCAGTTACAAAAATAATTCATTTAAAATGCATATGATGAATGTAACGTACTTTGAAAGTATGATACATGTACTGGATATTATTTCTTAATATTTTTGTTCTGCTCTTCCTCCAAGGAGAGCATGATGGCATGCACAATCGTTTTATCCCCACATCAACCCTGTGAGTTAATGTAGCCTATGAGAGCCTCACTACGCATTAAAAAGTCCTTGTGTTTGTTGGTGGATGACACAAGGTCTTTGTAATGTGTAGTGAGGCCCTCTGAGAAGCCATTCAGTGAGGTTGTGTGGCTGAGGGGGTTGTTTTAATTTCCTGGACTGAACTGGGCAATTGCTTTGTCTCTCTGCCAGCTGTTCCACAGAGATGGCTTGTGAAGGGACCCAGCATGCATTCATTCATTCATTCATTCATTCATTCATTCATTCATTCATTCATTCATTCATTCATTCATTCATTCATTTATGGGATTTCTATACCGCCCAATCCCCAAAGGGCTCTGTGATGGCATGTGATGTTTGTTTTTAGATTTGTTTGTTTTTAGATTTCTGGTCTGCCTGAGGTCCTGGTTGCTTGAGCTGAGGACGGCTGAGCCCACTGCCAGTCTCCTCAAGTGCAGGGTTTTTTTTCAGTGGAGGCGACAGTACTCAATTCCATCAGCATCTATCCTGCTGCTGCTTGGGAGTTGGAGGCAATAACCCTCCTTTCTCCCTAGAAGGCAGGAGAACATCTTGAGTGGCTTATTCCCACCCCTTGGTGCAGGGTAGCAGGAACAACTTTTTTCTTCTGCTTCCTGTTCCTGGTGGGAGTCGCCTTCTCTGCTCCTTTTCCTTCCTAGGAGAGGGAAACAGGAGTTTGAGTAGGCTCTGTGATTTATTACATTACTTCTATGCTTTTCTTCTGCCTTTTCTTCATATCCTTTCTCTAGCCACCTTAGTTTGTCTTGCCCTCATGATAGTGAGCCCCGTGTCCAACAAAATCCCAGTAAGGGGATTGTAGTTGGCCCACTAAGGCCACCAGGAAGGCACAAGTCCTACCCTTCCTTGGGAATGGATTCCCTCTCTACTGAGGGGGAGGAAAGGAAAGAAGGGGAGTTCTCCTCTGATAATGAAGTTTCCCCTGTGGAGATTCCTAAGCAATCCTTAATTTCTCCTACTTACTGTCTAAGATGCTAGTAGCCCTAGATTTACAGGAAGGCCCTAGGGAGAAGCCCTCTACCAGTCAAGATAATTTCAGGGGAAGGCTTAAGAAGAAGAGGAGGAGTAGTAGTTTGGATTTATATCCCCCCCTTTCTCTCCTGCAGGAGACTCAAAGGGGCTTACAATCTCCTTGCCCTTCCCCCCTCACAGCTGACTTTTCTGTGAAGGTGGGTGGGGCTGAGAGAGCTCCGAAAAGCTGTGACTAGCCCAAGGTCACCCAGCTGGCATGTGTGGGAGTGCACAGGCTAATCTGAATTCCCCAGATAAGCCTCCACAGCTCAGGCGGCAGAGCTGGGAATCAAACCAGGTTCCTCCAGATTAGATACACGAGCTCTTAACCTCCTACGCCACTGCTGCAACAAGGAGGTTTTTTCCCCATATCTGAAACTCTGGAGCAAGCCTTTCCATTCCCTGTCTTTTTTGAAAATCAGATAAAGAAGTAAAGGATCAAACTCACAGCTAATGTTTGTCAAGAAACTTTATGCTTTGATAGAATCTGGATACAAGCTCTTACAGGTACCCCTGGTGAATGTCCCATGGCAGCTCTTCAGTTGGAGGATTGGTCACCAAAGATGGGAAAGGTTCCATCAAGGATTCCACGGACAGGAGATCCAGTTTCTCGCAAAAGAAGACCAATGAAGCCACATCCAAGGCCATCAAGGCTTCAGCTACAGCCTCCATAGTTTTACACACAGTGATAGCATGGGCCAGAAAACTATTACAACTAATTCCAGAAAACATCACGATCATCTAAGATTTTATTGTGTAGCCTTAGGCCTTTACAATATAGTGTAGAATATAAAAATTAAAAAATAAAAATACGGGTTTTTTTTAATCGAGATAATTTATGGAGAAGTATAAAATCAACAGTCACAAGGCTCCCACTTTAAAATTCTTCCCAGTGGTTGAATAGACAACATTAAAACCCTTTTAACGGTGCACTATCAAGCTAACAGGAGGGTTATTCTTAGTAGACTGCTTTCTCTGAAACCTGCTTGGCTTTGATTTTGATGTCTGCCTGTGCAAACAGGGCCATCCTATAGGATACAAAGGAATCAGTGTCTGAAAGCAAAAAGTTTAGTTTATTGAAGTCAGAATAAGACTGTATCCCCTTTAAAATCCTGGAAAGAAATCTAAACCTTGGTTCTACATACAGAGGGCGACATACAGAGGGCGACATACATCTGCGACATAGTGAGGTAGATCGTCCAGTGCTCTCTCACAGATCAGAGACACTGTTGCAGTGAAATTTGAGAGCAGCATCTGGCTAAATACTCAATTGACATTGTTTGGAAACATAATGATGTTAGTGTTTTTCTTATGTTATGTTGTGAGATATCCACCAGATAAGATGCTCTGAGGGGATCTTTTTTGATTACTCCATTCCAGGGAGAGAATTTGGATTGTATAATTGTATTTTTTATCAGTTAAGGTATCATCCTTGAAGACCAATTCACACAGGTCAGAATTATTTGCTGGCGCATGCATTAAATCCTCTGGGATGGTATAATTAAGCAGAAAGTTATTGAAAAACTCAGTGCGGGTCTTGGTATTAGCAAATGGCAGGCTTGTTCGCCACTCCCAGCAGCTCCCAGCTCTCTCAGTTCTACACTGTAAAGGATTCTATGGTGTTGATGTTCAGGACAGCCGCCTGGCCTTGACTGAGTTCCATAACCCGGGCGATGGGCCAGCATCTGCGGCGGAGACTCTGGCGGAGACCTTATCTCTGTGAGAGAGATGAGAACTCCGTTCCCATGGGAATCCGGGAGGGGGGATGGGATGGACAGAGTTATAACCTGTGCTTCTGGCGGGAGACTTCATTCCTGCCACGTCGTGTACGTGAGCTTTCTAGGATGTCTGAATAAACGGTCTTTTACACCAAAAAGCCTTTTATTTCTGCTTCTATGGAATTCCTTACATACACGAGGTATTACCATCACTCATTGGAACCAGTGGATACCTTATGTGCCTCTTGGCCGATAACTCCATGCATAGCTTCCAACCCCTGTGATCCTGAACCTCCTGAGATGGATAAGATCTCCGCAGGCGTCAATTATACTAATAGCCCCATACTGGCCATGCAAGCCATGGTACTCTTCCCTTCAAGAAATGTCCACAGCCCCACCTCTCAGCTTACCATCACAACCTGATTTTCTACACCAGGGCCCCATATGTCATCCTTGCCCCCAATGGCTAAAACTGACCACATGGAAGTTGATTGATCAAAACTGCTGAAACTGAATTACTCTTCAGAGGTGATGAACATCATGATGGCCTCTCATAGACCTTCTACCACAAGCATTTACAGCTCCACCTAGAAGACTTTCCACAGATGGTGCCGGAGATATTAATTAGACCTTCTCAGACCTATCTTTCCATCCATATTAGAATTTTTACAAGATAATCAGTCATCCAGGCTGAAGTTGGCCACTCTTGCTACCGTTCTTTTGAGATATAATGGAGAGACCATAACCAGACATCCTAATATCCAGTGATTCATCAGAAGTTTCCAGATGGCTCCACAGTAAGTTTACAGATTTCCGACATGTAATCTCCCCGTTGTCCTGTTGGCACTAACAAGAGGCCCTTTTCAATCCAGTGGCTGAGGTGCCTCTAAAATGGATCCACGTGAAGACGTAATTTTCTGGTTGTCTGAGACCAGTTTAACCAAAACTCTCATGAGAGGAAGTAATTTTGCGAGAGTTCAAGAAGCCTTATCCAGCTACAGCAGTCCTATACAGCTGGAGCAGTAAAAAGGCAAGGTGGGTTATCTGTGGCTTTTGGGTGGGGATGGCAATAGTAGTGATGAGGCATGGGAGGAGGTAGCTCGTGGCAGCCTCATGCAGCAGAGCACCCTGTGTTGCCACAAATTGGGTCCTTCTGTATGTTGCCATGGAAGCAGTTGTCAGAGTCACCTATTTTGTGGGGCAGAGCCCAAGGGGTAGGAAAAGAAGGGAAGGAGAGCTGCTTCCTTCCATCTGCCCTTCCCTCCCCTAGATAGATGGTGACTATTCACAGTTCCCTTCTTGTCTGTAAATTGAGGAACTTTTTTTATGTATGTGGTCACAATGTTAATGAGGTAATAGAAATAAAGCAAAACCCATCCAGGAGATTTGTGAGGTGGGGGCTTTTAAAGCCTCCCCGAAATAAAATAAAAGGAAACCACTGTGACCAGTGACTCAGCTTCTAGCAACAGGGAGCCAAGCAGCACACAAGCCCAAAGTGCCTGACATAGTGAAGTTTCCTCAAGGAAGGCTTATTGCTGAAGTGACTCAAAATGTTATTTCTGCTTTGCAGCTGGAAATAAATGCAAGATGATACAGATCAAGGAGTGCAAGAAAATATACAGAAGTTGAAGAACAGACAGTTGGCCAAGAATGGGTGCTTATTTGGGATTTCTTCTAATGCCTCCAGTAAATCCATCTATAAAGTGGTTTTGCACTCTGTTAATGTGCAGAGATGGCTGAGGCCAGATAAGAAGAAGCTGCCAGATAAAAACAAATTACATTGTTTAAAGATAAGGAAGATTAGTACCGTCTTTTGAGGAAAGTTCCTGACCTAGCAAAATTAGAGGTGACTGTATTTTACGTATTTCTTCAGGTTTGAGGCTCAATGGTGTTAAAAATGTGACCCTATCTAAAAATGGAAAGCAGATGTAATTTACTGGTTTGGTCGGTTTATGGCTTGCAAGGGGAGATTTTAATAAAGTTTTCCTGCTGTTATTAAACACCACTATAGCAATTGCACAGAGAGATTTGGTATCTTCATTTTGCTAGGCTGAAGGAGTGAGGAAGCATAAATAATTAAACTCTCATACAGATAAGCATCTCGTTGACCTAGTCGTAAATTTTGAACAGTTAAATGCAGAATTAAGAATTCCGTCTTATACTCTTGATTTGTAGAAAGAATAGATAGCAGTTGACATTAAATTTAGCAAGGGCTGCCATAAATTTGAAAATACCATATATTTCAGAACAAGTATGTTTTTCCATCTACCAAGCACATCATAGGGCAGGTAGGACATCGTGTTTACTTCTGACTGGTAGGGTGGCATTGCACAAAAGTTTAAATTGCACTTTCATAAAATATGGCAAATGCTAAACTATGTTGTTAGATAATCTATGTTGCCCTGTGATTCTGTGATGAAAATGTTGTCTTTGAATGTGAAAAAATTGAGTCTAACTGTGTGTACAGAGAGCATAATTCAAACTAATTTTAGATATTAAAATTCCATAGAAATCAGCTGGATTTACAATCTAAGCCCATTAGTCTACTCAGAAGTAAGTATTGCTGTGAAATTGAATTTCCTAATAATTGTGCACATGAATGCAGCTGGTAGCATTTAACTATGTGCTTAACATTCCTGTCCTAAGCACACACGTAATTAGGACTGAGTGCCACTGATGTTACTGTATTTTTGCACAATGAGGCAGTTCAGGTTTTTCAAGAGTATTTTTTTCCAATCTACAGAGCTAGAATTTTTAAATTTAAAGGAAAAGACTTGGATTTTCAGAATCGAACAGTGTACTGCACAAGAATGCCTTAGAGAAGAGGAGGAGGGGAAACAAACCTGGTTCATCAGAGTCCACCGCTCCTGTGCAGGAGAAGAATCAAACCCAGTTCTCCAGGTCTGATACTTTAAGGCATGCCCTCAGTACCACCAACCTCAGCAGAGCAATTGTCACTGATGAGCACCCCAAGGAACTTATTTTTCTGGTGCTGCTATTTTCATACTGCAGGAGAGTAATCCTAATACGTTAGAACAGGAAAGGGACTAAATGCTAGTGAGGCCAACTCTCCTTTCAAAGCAGTTCTGTCAGTAGCCCCCACAGAGATTAACCCAGAGGTGGGATCCGACCAGTTCTCACCACTTCTCTAGAAGTGGTTACTATTTTTTTCTGAGTGCCGAGAAGAGGTTACTAAAGCAACCTCCCTGCCCGATAGCCCCATTGGCGCTACGCCACTGTTTGAATCCCACCACCATCGGAACCTGTTATTAAAATTTTTGGATCCCACCATTGGCTTAACCTGTATACTCCAGAGCATTGTATGCCACAGGTGGAAACAGAAGTGTTGAATAAAGATTCTAGCAGGGCATGTAAGCCAAGTCAGCTCCGCAGAAGGCTCCCCTCCCAAGCTTCTGGTGGCAAATCTACACAAGTACCAAGGTGGCTGCACCATTCAGCATCAGCCCTCTTTGTTCATCACTATCAGCCTTCTCTGACATTTTTCCTGTTTAAACAACATGCTTTCAAGTGCAAGAATTGCCTTGCTGAATCTCATCTAATCCAGCATCCTGTTTCCATCCTTAGCCAGCGAGAAGCCTCCAGAAAGTTCAAAAACAAACTTTCTTGAAAACTGTATAAGCATCATTCTAATGGCTACAGTCTGCATAGAATTACTCACAGGCCCCTTCCGCACATGCAGAATAATGCATTTTCAAACCACTTTCACAACTGTTTGCAAGTGGATTTTGCTGTTCTGCACAGCTTCAAAGAGCATTGAAAGCAGTTTGAAAGTGCGTTATTCTGCATGTGCGGAAGGAGCCACATATACAAAAGTCATTAATATACACATGTGTGCAAAGTTCATCGCGGATAATTTCTTTGAACTTCCAGTGAACCTGCATTTTTCTTATTTAAAATCATTGGAATTTACAAATATATAAGTACAGGAATTATAATCACTGTTTTTATTCTTGCAATTATTATCATTTTCACCATTGTGGCATCAGTGCAAAGAAGTTGTGGGATGCATTGCAGGAGCAGTTCTGAGGATATTGAGACATTTGCACAGTGCCTTTTAAAATATGCTATAATTTCTCTGCCATAAATGAAAGAGAACACCAATAAAGCACAGTTTTTGTATGAACGAATAACAGCTTGAAGCTTAGACTAGAATTGTTATTTTGGCATTGCTGTAGGTATTCATGTATGTTTTGGTTCAGTAGTTGCCAGCTGAAGCAAATCAGGACTGATTTCCTTTTCTATTTTCAGTATTGGATGCAGAAATGTATTTTTATATTCTTTGAGTATTGATTACATATTAAGGGGCTTTTCTGTCCTTGCTGGTTCTTTTGAGGATGTCCTCTTAATTGGTGGGTGATTTTAGTTTTTCAAGATTAATTAACTAAAGAGCATGAACTAGATCTGAAATCCCTACTGGCAACATGTCATCCATCTTTCTGGCGCCTGGTACAGCTTTTGCCCAGCAGATCTTTTGATTGGGCACTGGAGATCTGATTGGCTGCGTTGATCAGAAGGCATCCTGCTTCCTGTGGCAACCATTTTGTCTTTGACTTCACCTCCTGAAGCAGCTGCTTTGTTGTTTTGGCCAACAACTTGTGTCAAAATACCGAAGGTGCCAATAGGCTTAAGAAGGCTGGAAATCTCTGGATTAGATGGACCACTGCAAAGAAAAGAAAGAAAATGGGTACAGTGCGGGAACCACAATGAAAACAAGGCCACTGTGCCCTGGCTGCCAACGTCTGACACAGCACAAAGCTTGAGTGCAAAATTTAATAACGCGCAAAAGTGAAAAAGTTCAAAAAAGTGCACATACCAAATATTCTACACTGAGGAAAGCTTTTCCTGAAAATGCTGCTTACTGCAGGTTGCGTTCTGCATCCTGCCACCTATTCAACATATTTGTGTCACTTTCACTGGGAGTATATTACGGGTCCCAGCTGTATAGGAAACTGACTATTTGAATAATCTTTCCAGGAGTCTATCTAAGGGATTAACAGAGTACGCAAGGAACATATTAAGTTAATGGCTACTTATACTGTATCATAGGATTGTGGAATATTTGATTTTTGCACTTTTTTGTACTTTTGCACATTATTTAATTTTGCACTCAAGCTTTGTACTGTGTCAGAAATGGGCAGCCAGGGCACAGTGAAATTCTGTTCTCGTTAGATGGACCACTGCTCTGATCCAGGAAAGTTCTTCTTTTGCTTGTATGAATTTGTTTACCATTGACCATAAAGTCAAGAACACAATCCATGTAATACCTTTTATGAGAACCAGCCAAATGACATGTAACACTGAGCAAGCTTTTGAGTTCCCCAAACAGAACTCTTCATCGGACCAGATTGTACAAAATTAAGAAAGAAAACATTCAAATGGTAGTTTAGGATTTAGCCATGGGATACTGAGCCCTGTTTGTTGTTAGGGCAAATGCTTATTCACTTTTAAATATTCTTGAATACATAAATTTTCTACAGTTGCCACTTAAGGAGAAAAAAACCTCCCTCAAATTCTCTGTGTGTATATAGCGCGCACTCTCTCTGTGTGTGTGTATGTGTATGCTTTTTCAGCTTTTGAATCAGGATGAGCTTTACTGTATATTGGAACTTAGTATCTAATATAAGCAAAATGAAATGTCAAAGAAGTTGTAGTCCTGTAAACTATGAAATCATGACTCAGCCTTTAAAGCATATGTTGACTTAGCAGTCAGCAGTGTGTACATCATACTTGTGTTGTCTTTCAACATTTTGTTACTTCTTGTGTGTGTGTGTGAAATACTGAGTTACATGAATGGATCATGCTCAGCCTCTAAGCTTATGCTTTCCTTGTGACACTAAAAAAATCACAGGGTATTTCCTCATACTGTTGCTGACACTGCCGCTAATCTACCCTTTTACAGATGACTCACAAAGTATTGTATGGCAGTGCTAACATACTGGTTCATGTGTGTGTGATGTTCCATAACTGGAATTCCAGATATGTAATCCAGTAGATTTGGGAGGAATGTCATCTGATCTGGACATTGGCAAGTGCGGGTAACTGCCCCCCCCCCCCCTCTGTATTTCACTGATCAAATGGGTTCCCATTTGTTTTTAGCCCTGGTAGAGAAAAAAGACAGGTGCGGTATGGATAACCTGCTTTGTCCTTACGAGGACTTAAAGTAGCTGTGGAGTAAGGTGAGTATTTTTGGTTGAGGTAATAAGGTGGTGGCAGTGAGGAAAATCAACTGACTCTTCCATTCACAAGTTGTAGCTGCTTTTTGAGAAGATTGTTTATATGCATGATGAGGCAATTTAAAAATGTTCTACTGCTTTTCTCTTCAGACATAAACCAATACTTGAGAGCTGGTGTATGTTGCAGAGGACGTCAACAGTGTATTGTTATTCCATGTGACATTGCAATTCCGAGGTGGAGAAAATTGTGTTAGGGACATCGTATTTGTTCTGTCTGGAGTTAATTTTTAAAGCACGTCCTCCTTCAGACTCTCACTTTCTCATCTCTCTCTACCCTCTCACATGCACATATTTGTGTATAGACAGTACTAGATTGAGCATGAGATGTCCTTCAGAGGAAATAATGTTTAAAATCTATGAGATGGCTTTTTTAGGTTAGTGTTGTTTATGCCAAAATCACTGAATATCCCTAAACCACAGGTGTCAAACTCACGGCCCTCCAGATGTTATGGACTAAAGTTCCCATCATCCCCTGCCAGCATGATGCTGGCATGGGATGATGGGAACTGTAGTCCATAACATCTGGAGGGCCGCAAGTTTGACACCTATGCCCTAAACTAACCAAAACTGTTTCAGATGAATGTTTAAGGGACAAGTTGTGCATTTTCTAAATTGCTTGATCACTGTTGACCCACAGCTCCTTCCTGTGTCTGCCGACTAACTAAAGCAATTCCATTGTGTAGTGTTGTTGTGCTCTACATTTTTTTCACCCCACTCTAATTCACTTATTGTTGTTTGTGGGTGTTAGAAAAAGGCTAACTGCAACAAAATGCCACGTATGTACTTGAACTTGCCATTATTTCGCTATGTGAGTTGGTAATGGTGATACACATGAATCTGCCTTCTGTTGAATCAAACCATTAGTCCATATAAATCAGTACTGTTCACAGCAGCAGCTCTCCAGAGTCTGAGGCAGACATCTTCACTTCACCTGATCCTTTAAGGCTGGAGATTCCTGGGACTGAACATGGGATCTTCTTCATGCCAAGTGAATGCTCCGCCTCTGAGCCAAAGTCCTTCCCCTGTGCTGACTGGTTCAAAGCCCCCAAATCAGATGTTGCTGGCTCCAGTTCTACAACACTAATAATCTCCTTCAGGTAGATACTCCCCATGTTGGTGTGGCTCCTCCATTCCTGCTGATGGTATGGGCCGGCCCAGCATGAGCATGTCTGCAACGGTAACACATATAGATCGCCTTCCCAGTAAATCAAGTATAGATCACCGTCCCCAAAATCTTCACACTAATTGGTCAAGTTTGACATAAATCCACTTGAAATTAACCTTGGGCTTTGGCTAACTAACTTTTTCATAGTATGGGAAGGGTTTAATTTCCAAGCATTCAAATTGCATATGACAGCAGTGCTATTTTAAAATTGTTCCAGTTACAGCAATTAAACCGTTCATAGACATATAATAGGAGAGCATGGCTTCTTCCTCGCACATTCTAGGACGTAGCATATTCATAAGGTTACATAATAAAGACTCTGACCTAGAAAAATACAAAACAGTGCTCTCTGATCTCTACTCTGGACATTAATTTTTCACACATGCTGTGGGGCAATGCTAGCATAATCAGTTATAAGGAGCCAAGTGAGTGGAGAAGGCAACTGTGTGAGTGTAAGGATTTTTCTTACACATTTCATCTTTTAAAGGAGAGAGAAGTGCTTAAGAAATGTAAATACATACATCTCTGAGATGAGGCACCATTGGAGTGGAAGCTGAGGGAGGCGCCCTTGGGTGAAAGCATATGAGTAGTTGAGAAGAAAATCCCCAAGCAATGAAGGACAGAAGTAAATAGAAATCTGTCAGAGTGGTGGGGAGATGCTGTGGGCTGTCCAGTAAATTGTATTAGAACTGGTGTTATTTATTCACAAATGGTTTGGACTCAAGGATTAAGCACTGAGATAATGCTGTAGATGTTACAAAATGACCCATTGGATAAAATGACCCATTGTGAGGGATTAGAACACTTTCTCAATGTTCGCAATTTTTTTAAAGTGACTAATGAGATTGCATTGTGCAGGTTTCATGAAATTATGCATGAAATAGAGAATTTGTTTGGAGAAGATTTTTTTCTGCTCTGTGACCCTGCCCAGGCTCTGAGGAGAGCAGCAGTTGGGCTCCAGGGAACCTGAGGGAGGGGCAGGGCAGGGGGCATGGAGCAGAGTTCCCGCTCATCCCTGGAGGCCGGGGGCGGGGCGCCGAAGTACCCCCATGTCCCTAGGCTGGTACGCCTTTGCACTGGTGGATCAATTGTAAATCCATTTGCTAAATTGATTTTGGCTGAAATTATTTCCAAGTAAGCAGAATTAAAATTGTTGTCTATGGATTTACTGATTGTGGGCCAATATGGTGCTTTTAATCTGATCTGCAGCAGTTTCAGGTTGTTGTGAATTCAGAGTCAGTTCAAAAGGAGTGTACAGAGCTGCTTCTGTCTCTACCACACAGGTCTATAGCCAGAAAAGTTTTAATGGCGGGGATGCGGGGATCAGATGAGTATATGGTGAGGCATCCATCACTATTTACTATATTTATAGACCCATTTTAAAATCAGCATTCCCATATCTCAGTTAAATGCTCCTAGGACTTTTCATAATAATTCTTCCACATTGCAATAAGGCTAGACAGTCTCCTTTCTATTACAAGAACGTTTTGACTTTGTGAATAGCCGCGTTGAAGCTGCTTTTGTATCCATGATTTACTTATTTGTATTTTCCCTGCCTCCTAACACTACTTCTTCCTTGATTCTCCTTTTAGGGGCCTGGTGTTTGTGGCTCATGGTGCTGGAGAACACTGCTGTCGCTATGATGACCTTGCGCAGATGTTGACAGGAATCAACCTTTTTGTGTTTGCTCATGACCATGGTGAGTGCCATTAAAAGACAAGCATGTGGTCAAGATAATAGCAGAAGTATCAGAATTTCTGCAGCATCTAGAAACAGAGGCAACATTTCAATTCTGGATGAGGATGAAGCAGGCTGGCATGGTTCTATCCTATCCACTTTATCTTATGTGCCTGTGAAATTAATGGGTAGTAGTGTTTCGCATACCCAAAATATTGGGATATGTAATAGATCTGAATGCTTTTTTTCTAAGTATGACATTGACACAGAACTATGTGTGTTTTTGTTAGAGGGGAAGGCAGAGAAACTACTAGAAAGAAATTTAGATCTGTAAGAACCAGGGTTCGTCAGCTTAGCTATCAAGGAGCCTATTCTTAATGCATTTTTGTTCTCTGGTTGCTGATTTGTTGTCACTGGTACATCAGCATTCTAAAGGTTAGCTTAAACATGATACTGGAAATCCATGACTGCATCTCCTAATTTAAAAAAATCAAAGTGGGCACAGGGTTCTCTGAATTTCAGCAGCACTATTTCCCCAGTTCTGTTTCTCCAGCTCTTGTTTGTGCTCTTGTTTTTTTGCCCAGGAAGGGCTATTGACAGTGTTGAGACCAAGGCAGTTTAGGTCAGGGAAATAGTCTCTTTCTATCTCATACTGCTGTGAAAATCAATCACAATCACATACAATTTCACAACTGAAAGAGTGATAGGTCTTCTATCAACTTCTATTAAAAGCAGTGATGTCTCCATATGAGCTATGTTTTGGAGCAAAGGAAAAATTAAAAGATTTCTTGCCCTCGAAAAATAATTGTGTTCAAAGGTCATGTGGTACAGAGTGTATACAGTAACTGCGCCACAGTCGCATACTCTACCACAGTATGATATCTTAAGATACCTCCCTTGCAAAATGCTTGACAATGAGGGATTTACACATGCTAACATAAAAGAGCAGCCGGGATTCACCACGGCCGCAGTTGCTGCCCGGGATGGGCATGAAGAGGCCTTTGTCATCCGCCCTAGTAAGGGCAGATGAGGGCCTCTCGGCCATACCCAATAAGGGCAGGGCATGTCACCGGGAGGGGGGGGGGCGCCAGAGCTTACATAAGGCCAAGCTGGCCTTTGTGCTCCAACCACACGCCCTGGCTGGCCAACAACTCGCCCACCCACCTCTCCCCCTTTTTTGCATACTTTGGTGTTAATGCATGCTTCTTTGTGTCATAGCCATTCAGTGGTTTGGCACATGGGAATTGTTCTGAGGGGGCTGGGGGGAAGGAAGCTAGAGAGTTACCTCCGCCCCCTCCACTGTGGTATGAATGCTATGGCAAGAGGCCGACCGCCCAGCTGAACATTGCAGCAAAACCCCAATAAGAGGCCGACCGACTGCTGGAGTTCCGCGTCAACGGCAAGGGCATCCGTCAGCCAGCAGGCGGGAAGAGCAGCTTGCCCTGAAGGCACCCCTGAGGAGGGGTTGCCCAGTGTTACAAAGCAGATCAGAATCCCATACTTCGCCTCACGCTTCTTATTGCAATAAAATTGCAATTTTATTCAAGGAGATTCAAGATGGCGTCCGCGTCGGTGCTCGGCAGCAGAGCACCGCAAAAATTTGGACTTTATTTTTAAAATTCCCCCCACATTAACCTGAATTGAGGCTTTTGTCTGCTTTTAATGCATTTTGCAATCTTTGAGAAGAGAGACCTGGTGCCTCACGGCTTCCTCGGCCGACGGGGAGAGTGCAATAATCTTAGGACCAGAGAGACCTGGTGCCTGGCAGCTTCTTCGGCCGACGGGAGAGTGCAATAACTCTGGGACTCGAAGATTCTGAGGCTTTGAGATTAAGCTAAGACCTTATGACCCAGGACGACGGAATGCGGTATTTAGCCCTCCGTTTTTCTTACAGACCCGTCCGGCTCCGTCTGTGTGTCTGTGTCTCGCGGCTGGCGTTGGCGCCCTGGCGGAGACGTGGGTGCCCGATGGTGAGACAGCTTCCTCGGCACCCCCACTCTCAGAGCCTGCGGGCTGAATGCGCGAGTTTGGAGCCGAGGAGAGCTGCAATGGGTTGACAAGGGAGTCCCCTACGCTCTGTCGGCAAAAGACCCGGCCCGGGCGAGCGCCCTGCAGCCCCGCAGCTGGAGAGAGTTGAAACCAGAGAAGAAATAGAGGGCAGCAGCCAAAGTCCGGAACCAGAGGCGGAAGCGGCGTGAGGAGGCGGCCCGAGGAGGAAGCGCCCCGGCGGTGATAGCGGCATAGATGGCGGCGTCTCGATTAGGCGCTTAGCGGCAGCGGAGGCGATGAGCAGTAAGTTACTCTTTGGGGGTGGAGGCCGGTGCCGGGGGACCGGTGGCAGCGATTCCCCCGGCCTTTTCCTTTTTCCAACATGGCCGCCGCCGGCTACTGCTGAGAAGAACTACCACGAAGTTCCCTGTTCAATAACGTCATTGGCCGTACCAGGAGCGATATCACTCTCTGCCACAAGGTGGCAACAGAATGTCTGATCCTGTGGCCAACTCTGGTATTACAAGAGTGGATAATTGAAGTTTTCTACCACTCCACAGACGTAACTTTCTATTCTACGGACAGAGCCCCGGATGCTGCTATAACAGCGGGTCTGACCCGGCCTGTGACCTTACAAACTAGTAGAGGCCCTGGCAACATACTGGGCAGCCGGACGTTCCCAGCGGAGTGGCTTGCTACACAGTGGGGAGCTACTGAAATTCGAGCATGTGGTGCTTTCATTAATTTTCCTCAGTATATACACACCAGGTGTGAGAGAACTGGGTGTTTTATTTTTTGGACACTATACGTCCGCTGTGAGAGAGTTGGATGTTTTTATCTACTGATACTATTTATTTAGGACTGCTTGAAGGGGCCAGTGGCAGTGACCCCGGTTATTATTTGGTTATTATTAGGTACATTTGTTTGGCTCATCTTTTTAGTTTCATCCCATAATTCTCCTGATTATACGTAGAAGTGACACAGCTCCGGGGTGGTGTGAGCCCTGGATCCGCCGCCTATGTAATAGTTATTCCACCACAGGAGGACCTCTGTTATTATTACCCCCACTGATCCCACTGGGAACCCAGATGATAAAGAGGCCCCTTTGAGGAACGATCTCTCTTGGTCTTCTATCTAGCATCTTTCTTTTGTATTCTTTCTTTAATCTCGATTTGCTGTTGGTAACCAGGGTTACCTAGATCATTAATAGATTGTGTAATTATTGTTGGGTGTTAGCTGTATTTAGATTGTAATTTGGATAACTCCGGAGTTGTACCAGGGGTAGTTATTAGAGTTATACTAGAGCTAGTACTATAGCTAATAATTTGGCATAAGACCAGATTGATTAGGACTGAGCCTAGTTAGCTAATTTGGGGATTAGTCAGGTTTCTGGGAGGGAGGGAGGCTGGTATTGAGTCATGGGGGCCTGAAACCTTGGGGCTAGGGATCCCTGTGTATTTGATGGTAGGGTAGATATTCGCGGTAGGAAGCGGCCGTATGATAGAAGGCCCATGAGATGCAATCAAGATCGTCTGCCTCATGACCCCCGACCTATCCCGAGACACGATGGTGGTTGGGATCAGGGAAACTCTGCTTCGTCTTTGGTGTTAATCACTGCCAGGTCCATCAATAATAAGACCATAGTACTCCGGGATTTCCTCGGAGCCCAGCAGGTGGACCTGGCATGTATCCACGAAACCTGGGTGCGCGAAGGTGAACCCGTCGCCCAACTGAAGCTGAAGTCGCGCCCCCGGGTTTGGCGTGTATTCACCGATCACGAACCCAGAAGGGCGAGGCGGTGTTGCATTATTCATCCGTGATTCTATTCCCTTCAGAAGCCCCCGTCCCAGGAGTCTCCGGCATGGAGTGTAATGCGGCTTGGAGTGGTTGGCCCCGGAGAGGTTGGCTGTTCTCCTAGTGTACCGGTAAAAGCCCACAAGCGCGAGGAACCAACCTGCAGCGGCTGCTGGAGGTAGTGGCCCGGACTGGGCGTTCGCGGTTCCCCAGACTTATTGGCTTGGGGGACTTCAGCGTCCGCGCCCGGCGCTACCTCATGTCTCGCGGCAACCAGCGGACCTGGTGTCATCCATGGCGGCCAGCTAGGCCTCTCCTTGATAAATTCTGGCCCCACCCATGAGGGCTGGGCACCGGCTGGATTTGATCTTTGGGTCGGGGATAAAGCCTGGTCGTATCCTCTATTGATAGAGTGCCATGGTCCGACCATTTTGCCCTGAAAGGTCGAGATTGACTTGCCGCACCAACCCGATCTAGGCGGCCGGGCTGATTTACGCCATGCCCACGGAGACTCATGGATCCACTTGGTTTCCTGAATAGATATGCGGGACCCTGATCGCGCCGGCACACTTTCGATGAGCAGGTGGAGGATTGGAACTCCGGACTCTTCGATGCTATACCGCTGATGTTGATGCTCCCCGGCATCCTCTTAAGCCCAGCTCTCGGCGGCTCCATGGTACACCGAGGAGCTGCGCCGTATGAAAGCGAGGGGCTTAAAAGGCTAAATCGAAGCAGAGTGTGGAGGAAGTCTCGTGACGAATGACTTCTTGTGAACACCGCATCCTATAGGGCGGCTTATGAAAGCCTATGAGATGGCGGCGAAGAAGAATGAAGAGGACGCTTTCTTCTCCTCCTCTCTCGCGTCCGCTAATCTCGCTTAGCACAATTATTTGCATTTATAAAATTGGGTTTTGACCTCCTTATCGGGGAGAGAGATCTTCAAATCCTCAATTGGACATTCGCTAAAGGCGTTTGTGAGCACGCGGATAAGATCACGTCGCTCCGCCATGACCTTCCATCCACGTTAGCTACAATTAGTGAACTGGAGACTCCCTTGCCGTCTTCGGGTCCTTGTTGATTTTGACCCAGTTTTCCCTGCTTTCTCTGGAAATTAAGCTGTTGACAGAGCCTTGGCTGCTGTTAAGACCTACTACCCTGTCCTCTGGATCCGTGCCCGTCCTGGCTGCTTAAAACCCGAGGGGCGGAGCTACGACCCCATCTGGTGAGTATCATCAATGGTTCTCTTGAGCAAGGAACCTTCCCGGATGGGTTGAAGGGAGGCGATGGTCCACCCACTCTTAAAAAGACCATCGTTAAGATCCAGGAGATCTGGCCAATTACAGCCCCGTTTCGAATCTTTCGTTCCTGGGGAAGGTATTTGAGAGAAGTGGTGTTGGAGCAGCTTCAAGGTTTTCTGGATGACACATCGACTTTCGACCCCTTGAGTCCGGCTTCCGTGCTGGGCATGGGGCGGAGACTGTTCTCGTCGCCAAAATCACAGATACTCTCCGATATTCAGCTCGACCAAAGGCCGGATCGGCGCTGCTGATTTCATTAGATCTCACCGCAGCGTTTGGCGTGAATTAGATCCGCGATCTTTTGTACCGTACAAGCCGCCTCCGGAGTCGCCGGGGGCACTGTCCTTCAGTGGATAACCTCGTTTCTCCGGGGCCGGAATCAACAAGTGAGTCGCGGGGACCAAGCCTCCCGGAAGTGCCAGCTTCAATGCGGTGTGCCCCAGGGGGGCATTATTGTCCCCGCTGTTATTTTAACATCTACATGCGACCCACCATAAGCTGAATGCGGAGTTTTGGGCTGATTTGCCATCGATGCGCTGATGACACACAGCTCGTTCTGGCTGATGAAGGGTAGCAGCCGTCGCCCCTTCGGCTCTACAGCACTGTTTGGAGGCGGTTGCTACCAGTTCGGATTCGCGACAGAGCAGGTTAAAACTGAATCAGCCGAAGGCGGAGATCCTCTGGCTTGGCGGTGAGGGGGGGGAGGGGATTTTCCAGCCGCCGGTGTGGGAGGGAGCCACGGTAGGCACCGCGACCCCTCCGTTAAGCAGCCTGGGGGTCCACCTGGACTTGTCTCTCTCAATGGAGACCCAGGTGGCCCATACAATGAGCTGCTTTTTTCCACCTTCGTCAGGCCCGGCGTCTGGCTCCCTTCCTCTCAAGCCCGGACCTAGCCTCTGTAGTCAATGCAGCGGTCATCTCCAGGCGCGACTGGTAACAAACTCTACGCGGCCCTTCCATATCTGATCCGGCGTTTAAAACTGGTCCACCATGCAGCAGCAGATCTGCTTACAGGCAGTGGTTTTCGGGAACATATCCAGCCTATTAACTGCGGCAGCTACGTTGGCTTCAAGTCCGTTCAGGATCATTTTCAAAGATGTTGGTGTTGACCTTTAAAGGCCATTCGCTGACCTGGGGCCATCGTATCTTCGAGTTCGCGTCACTTATATGTCCCCAGGCGGCCCTCTCCGATGTTGGAGGAGGCCAATTTACTGAGTGGTCCCTGGCCCCTCGACAATCGCGACTGGCCTCCACCGCGAGACCAGGTCCTTCACAGCCCTGGCCCCGGCCCACCGAATGAACGCTCTTCCTCCCGCTGTCGAGACCCCTCTCGCGGGGACCTTGCAGAGTTCAGCGGGGGGCCTGCAAAACGAAGCTTCATTCCGCCCGGCCTTACGGCGGAAGAGATCCAACCGCCAATAGTGCCCCTGATATGGGCCCCTAACATCCGGACCGCAAATCCATCACTGTGACTCACCATGCCTCCCTTTATCGTAGGGAGGGAGGGATTTTATTTGATCGAGACGCTAGACGCCAACTAACTAATTTATATCTTGAATTTTAATTTAATTTTGACTTAGGTCTGTGTTTGATAAATGTACTAGGAGATTTTATTGCTGTTTTTATATGTTATTTTAATTGTTATTCAACTGTATTGCCTACATGTTGTACACCGCCCAGAGCCCTCCGGGGATGGGGCGGTCTAAAAATCTAATAAAATAATAATAAATAATAATAATAAAATGATTGGCTGTGGCCAAGTAATTTCCCCAGCCATGTGTGTTTATTGGGTAAAGGGCTCAGAGAAGAGGTGGTCCCATCCTCGGGTGGCAAAAAGCACGCCTATACTGCTGAGCAGTCAAATATGACTAGTAGCCAGGAAACTGACTTGATAGAAGAATACCAACAAATTGAGTAGAACAAATGTGTTGTGCTCTACAGATTGTACTGCTGTAATAATACCTAAATAAGTGTTTCTTAATTGTGTATAATTTTAGAATGTGTAATTTTAATTTTAAGTGAAAAAGCTTTCAACCAAGCTCATCTTCAAGAGATGATTCTACCAATTCAGCTCGGAAGGCCACCCCTGCTACACAATTGGGAATTTCAGAGATGGGCCATAGAAATTTAAGAAGGATTGAATCAAAGGACTCCCCTATTTTGTCAGTGCAGATATCACATCCGTATAAACTTTGTTCAGGGAAATAACAGGGAGGAATGGGGTAAATGTGCCCTCCCCTGGTGCTTTGATAAGATTTGCAGCACCAGCACCATCTGCCAATATGTGTTAAAGCTTTTGTTTTGTTTTTAATTCGGCTGTCCCACATCACGTGTGGCCTTGCCCATAACTGTTCTGGTAATACAGTTCGATTTTGGGGAGGAAAGGACAGTATCTTTCTCTGGAGGAAAACACAATATTGTAGTAGTTAGTTACCTAAAAACCTTTATGAGGAATAGCAAAAAAATCACTTTGAAGAAACCATCCATCCTGTCCTACTGGGCCATGCTGGAAACGTTCAGAAAGCAAACACCATCATTCACTGTTTCCTCTCCTGCTTCATCTGTGCTTGTATCTTTTTGTTTTGTTTTGTTTTTTCAGGCCCTCTCCCCCTCTTTTTTCCTTGTCCTTCTGATAACCCCACCATTACAGGGGAAGTCTGGCTTGTCCAAAACTCTGTACTGTTTTCAAAAATGTAAAGATGGCACATGTGCATTTCCGTGGGCCCCAGGAAACCCCAATCATTTCATTAGGTTATCTTGGGCCACAGCCACACAGCTTGAGCAATTAAGCTCATAATTCATCTTAATGACCATCTGGGAGTGTACACTTGGATCACATTCATGGCCCAGTATCCCCCCGCCCATGCTAATAACACTTAATAGGGGCTATTACGCTTTGAATGCTGTATACATTCTGTTTCCTGGTCCATCAGAAGTCTCCAGAACTGTCTTGTGAAGCTGCTGTTTTGTTGCTATCACTTCTTTGTCTCTGATTAAAGTAGGTTGTTAGGCAGTGAAAGCTACTTTGCAGGATTTTTGCCATTGCCTGTTGAAATGTATCTTCTCAACCAATAGGAGGTTGAAACTTGCATAATTCAAGATTCAAATCTTACACCGAACATACAAAATCATGTTAGATATCTAAGGCTGAAGTTCTTCAGAGAGTCTCCAGAGAAATACGACAGTGATGGCGAACCTTTTCAAGACTGAGTGCCCAAATTGCAACCCAAAACCCACTTATTTATCGCAGAGTACCAACATGGCAATTTAACCTGGACACTGAGGTTTTTCTTTAGAAAAAATGGTTGGCTCCGAGGCGTGTGCTACTCAGGAGTAAGCTTGTTAGTAGTTGGTGACTTTGCTTTGAAGCAACCATGCAACTCTTCCAATGGGTGAATCACAACCCTAGGAGTGTTTACGCAGAAGCAAGCCCCATTGCCAGCAACCAAGCTTACTCCCAGGTAAAGGATCACGCTTTAGTTCTTCGCATGAAAATCAGTGGGGTTTAACAGCACTTAACAGGGTTACCTACACTGCTTTCCCAAAACTTGGTCTTAGGTTTAATACTCATAATTGAGTCCAGGGGCCCAGGCCATCCTAGATGTGTGTGTGTGGGTGGTGAAGGTGACTCTGTTTGCGTGTGCCCACAGAGAGGGCTCTGAGTGCCACCTCTGGCACCCGTCCCATAGGTTCGCCACCACTGTGCTATGAGATAAATTGCTATGAACATTACATTACTTTTCTTCAGTTCTGTCCATTTGTGGGAAAAGTCCCTAAGAAAATAGAATGTAGATGAAACTGATGTTGAGATACCTGGCTTGATTTGTCAGGAACTTTAATTTACTACCTGTCAGCTGTTCTGCTTGTTTCAAAGTATGCCAGCTGATTTTATACCAGTGATAGCATTATAATTTCAGAGTAGTTAACTGATTCATGTCTTGCCCAGGTTGCAAGAAGGTGAGGCAGGATCATGCAAGTGAGGTATCTTAGAAAACGTTCTCGTCATTTGTAGTCCTTTTTCAAGAATGTAGGCTCTGCCTCACTGATAATACCCTGTAGCCAGAGACTGAATTGCCAGATCAGATTTTTGTGGGATTCTCCAAGGGTCTGAAGAAGCAAGGGTCTAAAGAAGAAGGCTAGGGCAGGAGGCTCTCCTTCACAGAGATTTGAACAAAAAGCAGCAAGCATTCTTGACTTCAGGGACAGAGAAAATGACAAAGGGTAATTTTTGTCCCAGAGGTATGGAGGGGAAAAGGCAGTAAGACTGCCAGCAAATGGCTTTGTCCAGTCTGAAAGCTTCATTCAAGCTTAAGGTTCAGTTGTGTTTTATTACAAAGTGTGCACCAGTTTGTTTCTAAGGTGACATCTCCTCCCCTAATTGCAGTTGTTATAGATTTTGATGAATTTATTCAGACTGCACAGGGACAGCTCATTTTTCTGAAGGAAAAGTTTAGCTTCCAGTGTTTTGGGGAAGTGCCAGACCTTGCCCTGCCTGTACTGCTTCAGCAGGATATTCATATTCATACCATTCCATAGAAACAGGGAGAATCCACCTGGCTGCTCAGGTATCCCTCTGACAGTTTAGAGAAGCTGCTTGTGAAAGTAATACATGCTGTTAGAGCAGCTTGTCCTACTTTTCCCCTCTTGGGCCGCATAAAAGTTAAATGAACCATTTTTTAAAAGTCCTTGGGGACATATGTGCTAGTCTAAGGGACAGAGGAAAATACCTGGATCTCCAATGAGACCAGCTGATGCGGTCATCTCAGGCTAGAGATTTCAGGGCTGGCAGCATACCTCCTACCTGCTTCCTGCCTCTCTCTCCCTTCCACTCCCACATTGCCTCTGCTTGTACTAGCCTTCTTTACTCCTCTTTGGTAACAGCCTGGCCCTTGCCACAGGGCACCAAAAAAGTGGCAACGGATTCTCATGGGAGGGAGGAACTTACATGAGATCATAAAACCCTATAGGCATGTGACACTTGCCACACTGTTCTAAAAGAACTGTGTGGGAGAGGGCAAAGAAGAACAGCTTGTCCAGTTCCAGCAAGGAGGCAGAGGTGAAGTGGAAGTTGGTGAAATAAGTTGTGTGTGAATAGATGAATAGGTTGGTGTGAAGCAGTGCTGTGACTGGCCTCATTCAGCATTATGGATTGAACTGGCACTGAGGGTAGTAGTTAAGCAGGCAAGACGTGGGGAAAGGAAAAAGAAAGCAAAGACACTGGGGAGGACGAATAAAGGAGTCTGGATGGTGATGATTAGATGAAAAGGAAGAGGATATGTGTGTGTGTGGGGGGGGGTCTTTATCGACAAAGCTGAGAGCCACCAGAGGCCACACTGTGTGGTTTATAAGACTGACAGAACTATTACAATACCCAAAAGCAGACACTCAAGAATGCTGCTGAGTTTTTAAGTGTTATAAGGATTGTAGGCCTCTTGTAACGTTGATTGCATGAACAATCTTTTGTATCAGCAGTTTCTAGAAATATGTGTAGATTCTCATTACATGGTTGACCAGAGCCCTCTTAGTTAACAGTTTTTGGCTCTTGTGGTTCTCCATGTGGGACTGTAATTGTTTCAATTGGCTTCCAAGGCCCTTTCCCCACTCACCTTTGCCCGAGGGGTGCTGCGGGCAATTCCTGGTGCGCGTCCTGGCTTCCCCAGAGGGGAAAAGGCGCCATTTCAAAAGGCACCAGGAATTCCGCGCGTCGAGGGAGCGGGAGAGAGGCAGCGTCGGGGCGGCTGCGTTCTCGCCGCCCCTGAAGTGGGGAGGGCAGCTGGACCCCGCACTACTTGAGGAGAGTAGCGCGGGGCTTAAGGTAAGTGGGGAAAGGGTCCAAGTTGAGGACCTGAGGTCACATTGACATTTGGCCCATTAGTTTGAATGCAAGTTATCGAAAGATCTTCATGGTCTGAATATGTCTTTTTTGTAAGAGTACCTTACATCCTTTTGGATCATGATCTTCTTATTTTTCAAATGTATTTATCTGTAAGATGTATCCATAAAAGCAATAACAGAATAGCGCTTTAGAGGAAATACAGCTGAGAGAATGGCACATATGGAAACTGGGAAGGGAAGAGAATTAAAGCAAAGATTCTTCCATTGCACTGTGTAAGGAGATGTGTGTCATTTCCCCCCCCCCCCCCAAGTATCTTGAATTTCTTTTATGCTAGAGAATAATGAATAGTCTCTTACCCAAGGATGATCATTGTGTGTGCTTTTTCAACTTTCTTTAACAGTTTCCAAAATAGACTATTAAGCATTTGCACCTGGTAATGCTATTCCATTCAGTAGTTTCAGTGAGTCAGGATGAATTATCGAGGCATGATACGCTCTTGTAGATGTCTTGGGATGTGTCATCCAACCCTTCTGTGTAATAAAAAGATTTTCTTAAAAGCAACACAGAAGCAAATGGCTCGAGATATCATTGTGCCTCTATAAATGTGCTGCAGCCTTTATAATAATAACAATTATTAAAAACTCCTAATAAGCCTGTTGGGATGGTAAGGTTCTTGTTGGTTTCTCACTGATTTTTCTCATTTATGCCGTGAAGCTCCTTGTCATGTATCCAAATTGTGTACTTTTCCAAATTTCTAAGTCACATTTCAGTTGGCAAAGTTAACATGACTTTGTTAGTTCCATCTGTTCAAATATTTGGGTTTATTTGAAGTTTGGTCTTAAATCTGAATTTGCTTGATGGCTGCAACAATTCCTATAGCTCTTACATCACTCCTACGTTCTCTTTAAAAGTCTTCCACGATTTAAAAATTCTTCTACAATTCCATGTGATGTAATTCCTTCCACTGCTTCTCCAGGTGAAATTACAACTGCCTTCCTTGTCGTCCTGAAAAAGTCCAAGGAATTTCTCTTTACTATACTCATTTTTATGTAGGGTGTGGTGCAGTCTAGATCCCGTAGGGTAATTGGAGACATCTGGCATTATCTTACAGGATTCTGTCATCCTGGAGCCTTGAACATGGAGAAGACCCACCCTCCCATTTGATCAGGTGTTCAGATGGAGTATATATAGATCCATATAGAAGTGAGTTACGTTAGCGTTGTTACTTCATGCATGGCTGGAATCTCAGGGATACAATGAGCCTTTTGTGCCATAACGTATATTAATTCAAAGAGGAAACTCGAATGCGCTTGTGCCACTCTCTGCAGAAATTAATGATCAAATCCTTGCAGAGATATATGCTTCTGTACTGGAAAAAGTTTATTGGATTATGGTGAGGCACATCAGTCACAGGTGTGGAGTCCTGTGTGAAAAAAGGCCTCCAATTCACTTCTTTGAGAGAATATTGAGATGTTCCTTTGAGAGAAACATCTTTATCCTGTCATTTTGTTGTATAGTTAAGAATGATGTTCATGAGAGTGTTTGTTTTCAGCTCAGTCCAGTTGGGAAAGCTCCGCAGTGGCTGAGGACGGTGCGAGGGAGAGGCACCGCAGCCCCTCCAGTGAAGCTTTGGGTAGTGCAGCAAGCAGCAAGGAATACAATGCCCACTGCCTCCTGGAAGACCCCACTGAAAACAAGTAACTTACATCATATGATTTTGTGGCGTAAATTACATACCGGGGCATTTATGACCCGAAAGTCTTGTAGAAGCCAACTACTGTTGGTTCCACCCCCAGGAATGTCCCTGACTCACCCTAGTCATGCCAGCATCCTCCTTTACACCGACACAGATCTGGGTTTCCGCTCACTGCCCTATTTGCTCTTATGCCAGTGGGGTGGGCAAACATGTTGGCATAGGCTTTTGCTGCTCCCACAGCTCATTCTGCCCCCCTAATTTAGATTGGGCTGTTGGTCCTCTTTATGTGTTATGTTAGGAAGAAAGATTGTCTAAAGCCAGCTGTGGATCTTCATGGGAGAGACCCAAGCTACAAGCTACTCACAAATATGTATAATTACAGCATGGCATCCCTTTTGAATAGAAAAAAACCCAGCTTTGTGTGCAGGTGATGGTTAGTATTACAGCAATGGACTGAGTGGACTCAACCTCTGTATTGCCCACTACCTACGTTCAATTCCTCCGCTAACTAAAGTTTTACTATAGGAAAACATATATTTAAATCCCTGCTGGGAGGGGGGGGGGGGAGATATCTTTTTGATTAGGGAAAAGGATTATTTCAGTTCTGAAACTCACAGTTTGCAGAAACTGTTTTTATTTTTAAAAAGGAACAATTTTAGTGGGAGAATGTCTGACTCTGTATTGCATTTGATTTGGGAATTTGCCCTCAAAAGGCCATGGTTAACAATTTTACCACAGAAAATTATTAGCAGGTACTCCTTGGTGACAGCTCCATGGAACTCCAGTCTTCTGAAAAGTCCAACATCGATTTGGTTCTCAGCCTGCCATTTCATGGTGGATGATCACATATATTGTTCTTGGAAGTGGCATGAGAACCTGGTTCTTTTGGGGCCTGATGCGTCACAAAATGGTATCATTGGCAGGGTGGATCCTAATATATTGATCCTATCATTGGCAGGGTGGATCCTATATTGAGCAACATTTGAGTCTTCCTCCAACTTAAGTGTCTCTTCTGTTGGAGGAAGGCTTCTTGGAGTATGGTTGGATTCAGTTCACCCTAAATAAAGGGGCTGGCCTGTGTGAGCAGCAGAAGCTTCTTGATGGATGATCCCTCCACAGACAAAGTTGGTGTCCCTGCATAGTTGGGGGACTCCCCAAGTATGCAGAAATAAACTTTGTAAACTGTGCTGACTTAATAGGCTGCAGAAGGGATGGGTGTTAAGGGCAGCTGAGTGTCAAAGGGGAAAATAGCTTACAGAAATCCCATAGACCTTACAATGCTGGAGGGGAGAGTAAATGTGGGGTAGGATTTCCTAAATGTCACTTTCTCTGGCAATCCTCTGCAGGACCTGAGCATGCACCCTTAAATAGTAATTTGGTTGGTTCTTATATGAATAATGAGTTGCAAAACCAGGCCACCCAGAGGCAAAGGGGTGATCTGCATGCCTGGAAGATTCTTCATATGTGGTGAAAAATATTATCTTGTAAATCAATCTAAAGAAAAGAACACCCTCCTGCTGAGGACTAAATAGGCTCCAAAAGGGAAAAAATATTGAGCAGCTGAATCAGTGAAAGGAATATGTAGCATAAGAAATCAGCCAGATCAATCTACCCAGAGCTTAGCACGGGAGCCCCAAACCTTTTCCATTCTGCAGTCACTTCTGGAATGGTAAGAAAGGCTGCCACTAAACATAGCTCTCATGGAAGGCATGTCAGTATTTTTTGTTGCTCTGGAGTGCACTCCATCTTTATATAACTATTTAAAAATGAAATCTCAATTAAATAAAAAGTTTGGAAGGAAAAATGAAAGACTTTGAAGGGTGTGAGCTTATTGATATTTATCCAGTTGAAATGGCCAGGGCAAATCTGTGCTTACTGTCAAATCTCCTGTTCTCTGGCAGCGAAAAGTGGTACTGCTTGTCTTAGGGAGGGTGGAAATTGAAAGCGGGGCTCGGGGAAATACATCAGTACAGGAAATCTTGTTGTGACGGACATTGACCCCTTCTGCACAACAGACACCTTGTGCATAATGGGCCTTTATCTTGAAAAGACAGCTACCAATGTTCCATTGTTTTTAGTCCACCTTGAAGCCACTGGAAAAGTGCCAGAGAAGGAAGGAATCTGAAAGGTACAAAGAAAAATATGAGGTAGTGTGAAGACAGAAGGGAACTTGAAGAGGATCATGTAGATGTGTGAAATAGATCCCTGGCAGGGCATTGGGGAAGAAATCAGGTTCTATAGGATGGTGTTCCTGGGTTCCAAAAGTCAGGGGAGACTTTAAATGGGTTCCAAATTTGCAACCTGTGATTTTTCATAGGCTTCTAGTTTGGTTTGTTCTAAGAGTTACATATGAGGAAGAATAAGAGGAATTAGTCAGTGTGTTTCAGTACCAATCAGGTTCCTCTATACCCTTTTCAGGATAAAGATGACAGGAGATTTGTGAATTCATCCACCATTTCCTGAATTGTCTGTTCTAGAATGCTGTGCTTGGGTTCTAGTACCTTGGGAGCAGAACTAGGTAATCACTAGAACCCAAGCGGAGCATTCTAGAACAAAGAAGGCTCAAGAAATGGTTGATGAATTCACAGATTTCCTGTCATTTTTATCCTGAAAAGGCCATAGAAGTCAGTTCTACAACATTTCTACTTTTCGTGTTCAGGGTCTGCACAAAATCCAGCTTTGGCCCCTTCTGCACATGCAAAATAATGCATTTTCAAACCACTTTCACAACTGTTTGCAAGTGGATTTTGCTATTCCGCACAACTTCAAAGAGCACTGAAAGCAGTTTGAAAGTGCATTATTCTGCATGAGCGGAATGAGCCTTTGTAAAGTCCAGAGGCATCCCAGCCTATTCCTTTGCAACACAGTTCTTTCCATTCAACATAAAGTCAGATCAAAGGAAAATGGAAAGTTGCTGCTTTTTCTTTTTCAGTTTTTAAAGGCCCTGCTCAGAGACTCAAGATATTTGCAACTAAAGTGCATAATTTTTCCCTCTAGAGAGTTACCATTCTGACATTTATGCTCCACATTCCTCATGAAGGAGCTCATCACTTAGAAAGTCTCGCTTTCTGGGTTTTTTAAAGAGCAGAAACAGTAGGAATTGTACATTTTTAAAATATTTGGGATTTTTCAGCAGGATCTTTGTTTTGATCTTGGGGCCATTGTTGCAGAAAGCAGGGAAGCTTTTTTATGACATATGTGTATATATAGCATTTGAAAGAACTGATTTTATAAGAGAAGGTTGAAAAGCCTAAATTTGTTCAAGCTGTGGAACAAGTGGCCAAAGATATATTTTGAAGAGCTCTAGTTCTAATTTGATCAGGAACATTGATACGCTAACTGCTAATGAGCAACATTTTCTAGTTGTACCAGGCAGTCAATTCCACATTATCATGTACCTCAGGTGTCCAAGAAAGCATTTAGCAGAGTATGTTATTTTATTCTGGATTAATTGATTAAAACAAATATTTTTGCTGGTTCTGCTTCCTCTGGTACATGAAGCTCTAGCTTCTTTGGTTTTTTGAGGATCTTTTCTCTTTTACTGATCATTGGCTAGTAATTACTTGCAGGTTGTTTTGTCCTTTGGCAGAGGACAATTTATTGACTATTGTTTTATGTCGCTGAAAATTCTGGTGTTCAGTTGACACCTTGGAAGGCAGACCGATCTGGTTGCCCTTGTGGCAAGGAACATAGCAAGTCAGGATTATTTCTGCTCTTCACATTCTGGTTGCTGTTTTGATTCCTTAGAATAAAGAATATGGAAGACATAAAAATATGTCTTTTCTTCTCTGACCATGGAAAAGTCCATTAACTTTCATGGTCTTCAGGACTGCAGCCAACAGCTGTATTCAGAGAGTCCTGCTGCTGCACATTCATCATTTTACTGTAGCAAGACTTGCACAAAGAGTCCAGCATAAACCTGTGGAAAAAGAATTATTCATGTCAGTATTGCTGATGACATCTTTTAAAAGGATTAGCCAGTTCATGGTGGATATGTCTTTCAATGGCTGTTAACCATTATGGCTAAATGAAATCCCCATGTTCATAGTCTTTAAATTACCCTGTTTATCCCATCAGTTGCCCAGGACAAAGCACATGGCTGCTACCTCCTGGGCTCTGCAGGTGAGCTTCCAGGGGTATCAGAGTGACAGCTGTTAAAATGCTGGGCTCAGTATGCAATTCTTGTGAATATAGGTAAACAGCAGCAGTACTTATCCAGTTATGGAGTATAGTAGTAATAGTGCTGGACGAAGCCAGGGAAGAGTGGATTTCAAGTCCCAGTGTATAGAAAACTCGCTGATTTGGCTTATAGACCTCCCTTCCCCTGATGGGATCAGAGCAGCTTACAACAGTTAATTAAGTAAAGCTTGCAGATATGAAGGCCCCAGAACCCAAACCTTGAACCTGATTTGGCACTCCACCTGGAGCCAGTGCAGCTGGAGGAGCACTGGTTGGATGTGTACTTGCCAAGGAGGCTCAAGCAGCTGCCTTTTATATCAGAAGCAGTTTCCCTATCAGTCTCAAGGGCAGCCCTGCATAGAGCAAGTTATAGTAGTCTAACTTGGAGGTGACTGTTGATTGGATCACTGCAGCTAGGGCAGTTTGGGACAAATAAGGCGCATCCTCGCCTGGGAAAGGTGGTAAAATGCCAGGTGGGCTACATTACCTGTATAAGGAGACATCCAGGATCTCTCCCAGTCTCCTGACAGTTGGCACTTGTGTTAAATGCACACCATCAAGAGTCAGGAGGTAGCCACCCCCATCTGCACCTTTCTGACCCAGCCATAGGACCTCCATCTTCAATTGATTTAATTTCAGCCAGCTCTACTTTAGACATTTTACCATGGCCTCCAAACAGCTGGCCAGACAAAATATTTGGGGAGGTATCTGGCCTGCCACCTATCAACAGATACAGCTGGGGGTCATCAGCATACTGATGGCAGCCCAACCTGAAGCTCTGGATCAACTTGGCAAGAGGGTGCATATAGATAACAACAGAGAGAAGATTGCCCCTTTGCTTGAGCCCTCATACTGACAAGTGATATGTATGGGTCATCTCCCTCAGTACTACCCTCTGTCCTCAGCCCTGGAGGAATGAGTGCAACAACTGCAAGACTGTCTAATGTACCCCAGCATTAGCAAGGCAGTGAGTCAAAATATCATGGTTGATTATCTATCTATGTATCTATCTATGTATCTATGTATCTATGTATCTATGTATCTATCTATCTATCTATCTATCTATCTATCTATCTATCTATCTATCTATCTATCTATCTATCTATCTATCTATCTATCTATCTATCTATCTATCTATCTATCTATCTATCTATCTATCTATCTATCTATCCATCTTTATGCTTATTACCCTCCCATCATTGAAGTCCCTGAGTGGGGTACAGTTACAAAACACAAAAACAATCTTAAAACCATCATAAAATATACTTTAAAACTATCCTAACCCTAACCCTCCTAAAAATACATAACGCCCCCCATAATGCCCCCTCATGCACTTTGAAAATTGAGCTGAGTCTGCCAATACGGTTATCCCTGGTAAAAAGGAAAGTAAGGTAGGGAGGCATCTCCCAGGAGGGATCATCCATATCCCTGGGTATAAAGGATGGTCTTGGCTAGGTGGCTACACTTCTGCAGAGTTGGCACCTGGTGGACCTCCAGGGAGAGAGTGTTCCAAAGATGAGGGCTACCTCAGAGAAGGCCCTCTGGGTGGTCCCCACCCCCCAAATCTCAGAATGCAATGGAGCTGCTTCAATTTCAGAAGGCAGTGGAGCTGCCAGGAAGCACCCCCTCCCCCTTGACTTTAGCACCTATATGGTAGTAGGCATTCCTTCAGATATATAGGTCCCAGGCCATGTAGGGCTTTGTCCATCAGTACTGGCACCTTGAATTGGGCCCGGTAGCAAATAGTTCCCTCAGGACAGGTTAGGTCGAATACTGCTGTCGGATCAAGCAGTAACAGCAGTGCTGACCTGCCTTAATCCAGTTGCCTCCAGAGATCATCTGTGAGGGCGAACAAAGCTGTCTCCATCCTGTGATCATGTTGGAAGCTGGACTGAAATGGGTCCAAGACAAATGAGTCCTCAGGAGCTGTTCCACACCCTCTTTCTCAACCACCCTACCTAGGAAAGGAAGACGGGACACTGGGCATTAGTTGGAAAGATCTGTTGGATGGCTTCTTTAAGAGTGGTCTTATCATGGTCTCTTTTAATCCCCTTGGACTAGTTATTCTCTCTCAGCCTACTCTACCTCACATTATGTTGTGAGGATGAAATGGAAGAGGAGAGATAGATGTGAACCTGAGCACCTCAGGGTAAGAGTGGGATGAAAGATGTGATATATAAAATTTGCACTTAGATAAAGTCTGAATGGACAGACAACATTTTAGTAACAGTCAGTAACATTCAGATGAACCATGACAAGAACGAGAGAGAACTCTGTTATTTCAAGAATGTGATGTACATGGTAGGTAGCCTTGCCCAAAATATTAGCCACAATTCTCATAAAGATGTGATGTCAAAATTATTGCTGAGGAAAATACCCCCCCACACACACACACACACCTCAACATACTCTACAGTGGAACCCACATGATTCTTGGCTTTAGTTAATTCTTTTCTGACTTAGCTCAGGAGGGGCTTGCATTTCTCCAGATTCATAGGTGCTCTCAGCTTACTCTGCACTGATTACCATTGCATTTGTTTCTGAACTGATTCAGTTGCATTCCACAGAGCCTATTACAGAAGCCAAACTTTGGGTGCCATGGATTAATTTTGCAAGCACAGTCCCCAAAGAGAGAAGAAGTCTCTCTTTTATAATTGTTGGGAGTAGGTGAGGTCACTAAGGCATGATCCAAGCCTCATTTTGGCCCTGTATCGCAGCACGATGAATTAATGAAGTAATAATGTTCTCCTTACTTCTTGCATCTATTACAAGTTCTGAGCAGGAGCTTCTAAACTAAGCAGCAGTAATTAGAATATTTTATCAGCAAAGGAAGCTTTTAAATAGGCAATTTACTGACTCGAGTGTTTTTATGGGAGCTTTGGAGCTCTGCTGACCGCCTGGGAGTTCAGTCCTCTGTTTCATCTACCTTTGTAAAAAGGAAAAGGAGTCACAAACACTTCCCTTCTTTTGGAATTGATGAGCAGTCAGAGGGAGCAGAAATAAGTTAAACCACCACTCCAGTTATGTCACTGTAGGGATATATGATCCCTAGCTCATCAGTCTTCACCTGGGAAATGAGATGAGGCCAGTACCTTCTAAGGCTGGGCAATAGCTGTTGTTTTTTTGAGGGAATACTTTGGTTGGAAGGTGAAAATGCAAAGCACATGTCTTTATATTACATTGCATGGTATCATACTGTTCTTCTCAAGAAGAATCAGAGGCAGAGACTCCCTCTGCAATAACCAGGAACTGAGTCCATTCAAGACTACCAGATGCCTGTACAGATTGGGATGTCATTTTCTGAATATTTTCACAAATGCACGCAAGTGAAGATCTGGTATTTACAAGAGCTTGAATTAAAATAGGCTTTTCATTTTCAATAAACCATTTTCTATTTTAAATTATGGTATTTGCTCTCCCCTAGACCTCCACTGTTCAAGCATACTATCTAAAATGGACATTATGGGAAGGAAGGCAGTTGGTTGCTAGATTGCTGTTTACTCCAGTAGTGTGCACACATGATAAACCATCTCTGTTGTAGCCAGTTGTTTGGTAGTCAATGTGGGCACTGGGTGGAGCCTTTAAATAGCAACATGGTAGGGAAGTGAGGAGATGCTGGCTCTCTTGGTGGGAATGTCCTAAATTGACCAGCTGGTGGAAGAAGTGCTAGGAAATCCCTCCCTCCATCAGTCAGGTAGACTGAGAAGAGTGGCATGTAGTCAGATGGATAGTCAGGTTGACTGCTAAGTGCCTTGATCCCTCAGAGGGCAGAAATAGAATAAATCATTCTGAAACATTAAGAGTTAGATATACATGGAGACCTGCAGTACTAGTGAGGGATCCTTTCTCCCTCTTAGGCACGGCCTCTGCCTCCACATTACTGCCACAGCTCCCCCTCCCATCTCTTCTGCTCCTGGCAATCCTGGCATGGCTCCTGCTCCCCCACCTCTTTTATTGCTGGTAAGCCCAGCACACTTCCTGCTCTGCTACTGGACCTGCCATGGCTCCCACCTCCCGACTCCCACCATCACTGATGCCTTTGGTCCTATCCCCCTGCAGTATTTAAAAAAAAAAACTTTTCAGATTTTTCTGCAAACCTGAAACATTTCCCCAGGTTTGCAGAACAGTTTTTTTAAGTCACCGTGGGCCTGATCTGTGGATTTAAGTGTCTGCAGATTGGCCCACATTTGCCTGTTAAAAGATCAGATTTATTATGCAAACACTACCCAATTATTGAGAAAGAGTGGAGAATGTTGGGGTAGCTAAGTAGATTGGACTTGGGGTGTAAGCAAGGGATGTGTTTACCTACTCTGTATAAACCACCTGAGCAAAATGTGCTGCATTCACTCTCCACAAAAAGACAGGTGTTTTCAAATAATTACAACTCTGCAGTTGTCAGTTTGGTTATGGCCCTGCACAACGTTTCACTTTGGCTTTCTGCCAAGTGATGTTTGGAATTCAAATCAAGGTTTTCTTCCAGATGCAAAAAAGGAGATTGCATTCATTTTTCCCCAGCCCATCTAATCACCTCTTAATAGCAGCTACCAAAGAGAAGGGAGACATTTTCCGGAGTTAGCTGTGGGCCAAGCTACATGCTACAGTACACCCCTAGGTTGAGTTGACAGATGTTGTTTGGGAGTGCCATGATCTTTGGCATGCAGGAGCCCAATAAAGATTGGGAATGTGGTGCACAGAGAGGAGGCTCAAGTCAATCATGTGGTTAGACAATGAAAAGGTCTGATACTGGAACTAGTCATTCTGCAGCACTTTAAAGCAAAGTTTTTTAGGTTTGTCTTTTTTAGGTTTGTAGATAGCTGAAAAAGTGACCCTCATCACATGCTCCTCAACTTTTTCCCCATCTAAGTGAGTGGCTATCACTCTTTTTTCCCATCTAAGTGAATGGCTATAACTCTTGTTTCCTATTTAAGTGAATGACTATCATATCAGATTGTTACCCCAGGTACCTCTTTGGATGTAGTAAAGATTTCATCCCCCGCCCCAAAAAAACACATACACATAGATACACACACAGTTTCTGCAGGTTCATGTGCTCATCTACCCAGCTTCAAGTGGGCAAAATCAACGATTCTCCATACATGCATATTTTCATCTGTGCATTTCATATATGTTCATTTTCTATTGTGGCCCCAACATTGTGAAAAAGAGTTCTGGATGAGATCAGCAAGGCTTCCATTCCCCTGACTTTCTGCACAAAATGGAATATTTAGGAGGGCCTTTTTTTACAACGGTTATACTATAATTAAATATTTCAGAAAGATGCTTTGGTAAAGGTGGGGACTGTGGCCTGGACTGCTGTTTGTTGCTGTAAGTTATGACCCTACTATGTAATTTCTAAATCTGTGTCATCTTGGCTTCATCTGATTTCCAGTTTCTACAATCCAAACCTTATTGCATGGTTTACTGGATGCCCCATTCTGGTTAATTTGATTGTGTTGCACTGCCATCTGTAAATCAACAAAATACATAATAAATAAGAACAGGTATCAGCTGAGAGATATTGATAATAAAAAAGTACAACTGTACTATGTAGCCTAGGCATAGTTCAGTCAGGGCTTTGAATTTAAAATCAAAGAGTGAGTGTTTAATCTACCACAATATAGGGAGTCAGCAACATTTGTGTGTGATTAAGTGCTGTCAGGTTGCTTCTGACTTATGAATTAATGACCTCCAAAATATCCTTTCGTTAACAGGCTTGCTCAAATCTTGTAAACTGAGGGCTTTCTTAACTGAGTCAATCCTTACATGTTGGGTCTTCCTGTTTTCATGCTGCTTTCAGGTTTTCCTATTGTTATCTTTTCCAGTGATACTTGTCTTCTCATTAATACCATATTTCCCCGAATATAAGACAGCGTCTTATATTAATTTTTGCTCCCAAAGATGCGCTATGTCTTATTTTCAGGGGATGTCTTATTTTTCTGTGTTCTGTTCATCAGGCATGCTTCCAAACATGCTTTGTTACGTCTTACTTTCGGGGGATGCCTTATATTTCGCACTTCAGCAAAACCTCTACTATGTCTTATTTTTAGAGGATGTCTTATATTCGGGGAAACAGGGTATGATCAAAATATTAAAACTTCAGTTAGTCATTTTAGTTTATAGGGGGAGTTCAGGTTTCATTTGATCTAGAACCCACATTTTGTTTTTTGGCAGTCTATATTATATCTGTAGAACTCTCCTCCAGTTCCACATTTCAAATGAATCAACATTCTTCCTATCAGTGTAGGGTAGGAATGATGTGATTGAATTTGCTGCAGTTTCCATGGGGATGAGATAGACTAGCCCTAAATCTTCTTGGGAATGACTTCTGAGTAAACATGAATAGGATTGACCTGCAAAAGCAAGGTTTGGAGGAGAGGCCCATTTTGATCCAGGAGTGAAAATGGGAATGAAGGAAGATTCATTGGTAGATTGTTAGGAACTCTAGGCAGTATCTCACCTACTTCAAAAAGAGTCCTTTTGGGCCTTTTCTGCAGATAGTATCAAGCAGATCTCAGCCACCCTGATCTTCACAGTCCAGCTTTTATCAATTCTGCTATGATGTACTTAGTCTGAATCTTGAGTATTTTCCTGTTGCTTCTTGTCAAAAGCATTGGGCATTTTTAAAAGGTTGAATCTTGACAAGTCATCAAAATGATGCTGAAGTCAGTCGTGAAGGCAGAAATGACCTTCTGTTTCCTTCATACACATACAAATGTGCCTTTTTCTCACAGTGTGTGATGTTCCCATGAGGCTTGATGGAGCAACATTGTCAAACCAAGAAGCAGCTGGACCACAACAAGCTAAAAATAAAAAGACAATGAAGCGGCACATACAGCCTCTGCAGCTGACAGTGGAATGGATTCTCAGAAGGCCTCCAGGCTTGAAGTATTGACTTACTCAGCATGTATTAGCTCCCCTCCGTTATTTTTGGCAGCAATCTGAGGCATCAGTTCCAAGTTTCCTGCTGTAACTACTTGATCCAGAGAGCCTTTTATTCACTCACCTTGCCTGGGGAATGTGTAGATTTCAAACATATATTCACACACTCTCCACTCCTTCACAGATGAAAACTGGGATATTCCTTTGAGCGTGTATGTAGCAATCCATTGGGATGATCTGGGCTCATCTAGCAATGTGACTTTGTTCTGGTTGTCTTTCTGCTTCTTTTGAAAATATGAAAGTAGTATATGCACAATATTCTGGACACAGTGAGGAAGAGGAAATGTGGGCTCATGGATTGCGTTTTTCTTTGTAAAGAAAATGTAAATAAATGAGATGGTATTATTACTTTCTAATCAGACATGTTTTGATGTGCAAAAAACGGAATACTTTATATAACCAGGCAGTAAAGGAGTAACCATCTCAAAGGCAAGAAGAGCAAGGTGAAAAACAACCTTGTTTTTCAAAAGGAAAATCAATGGAGGTATCATCCCCAAAAAGTTGCAGTTGCACGGAGTAGTTCAGGGGCAGAGCACATGCTTTGCAAGTGGAAGACTCTAGATTCAACCATTGGACTCTCCAGCTAGGCGGAGGAGGTAATAGAGCTGTTTCTATGCTTTCACTCTTGTTAAACAGTACTTGAGCTAGATGGACCAATAGCAAAACTTGCTATAAAGCAGCTTCATATGTTCAACATAGGCCCCTTCCACACATGCAGAACAATGCACTTTCAATCCACTTTCACAATTGTTTGCAAGTAGATTTTGCTACTCTGCACAGTAAAATCCAGCTGCAAAGTACACTGAAAGTGGATTGAAAGTGCATTATGTTGCCATAGACCCTTTTTGCACAGATCTCCTAGAACATTTGTGAACATTTTCAATCGCCACCCCCTTTTGCTCAAGCTCATCCCCTTCAAACAATTCCTGGCCACCATTTCATGATTTTCCCCTCCTTTTTTTTGTTTTGTTCTGTGTTAAATCAATTCTTTACAGCCTCATGCTGCATTCTATACTCCTCATATACTCAATACTTCGAAGATTGCCCCCTCCAAAAATAAAAGAACAAACAGAAATGATGCAGATAAACAGACGAGGGGGAACTGAGTGAGCTCAGAAAATGGCACCAAGGAGGATGTTTGGGGAAGCAGAGAAGTGTGGGAAGTGTAGTCAGTAGTTCACAAAGCAACTCAAAACATTTCAGCCAGGGAATAATTTTAAAGGGGGATTCATTTAAAACATTTTGAGGCTGGAAAAAAAATGTTTTGGGGGTAAAACAATGAGGAACTGGAAGAAATGTTTTATTTCTCTCCTCAAAACGTTTTAAATGAATTGTAAGGAAAAGCCCATATTATAATCAGCAGGTTATACTGGGGCCCACAGCATAGTTTTCTTGGTGCAGTTACCAGATGTGGAGAAGAGTTCAGAAAGTAAAACTCATGTTACAGGGTTGTTTTTCTGAGTCTGACTGGTTAAGTCCTCCCAATTAACTTCAGTTCACACTCTGAAATTTCCATGGTGATACACCTCTATCCTTCTGGGATAACATGAGAAAGAAATATTCATTCTTTTGTGTAGGGGCATGTCGGACTTATTAACACAGAAACACCTGACCTTACCTGTCCAGGGCTATTAAGCAGCTTTGCAACCCTGAAGGCGTTCAAGTGGAGATCTAATTAACCATTGTGTTCTCTGCTCTGATAACATGTTTCTCTTGATTCTGTGTGCTCATTGGTTACTTCTCCTTTCACTAAACAGTCCCCATGTTCAGAAGGTAAAACACCTTTGAATACCAACTTTGCAGGGAGGGGAGAACAACAGAAGCAGAGTGTCTTCTGTGGACCTTCAGGAGCATCTGTTCTCTGCAGGGAAGCTGGATGCTGGGCTGGATGGACAAATGGTCTCACCCAGCAGAGCAGTTCTTTGTAAGATTAGTAAAGAACTCATTTACAAGCCAACTTTCCATAGAGGGCAGATTCCAAACAAGGGGAAGGAATAATATACTTTGGGTCTCTCCCTTCTCTGTCCCATATCATGTGACCCAGATGAAGTTCTTGTGTGGTGTTTGATCTCTGATCCTCTCCTGCAAGCCACCACCTGACTTCTGCAAGTGATGAACATACACATGTGAACCAGTTTTTACCAGTACAACTTTGATTCAGTAATGTTTGATTTTTGTCATATTTTCATGTGGCGGTCTTTGTCTTTGGGGGTGAAGAGACTTCTCTAAAAAGAAGCATTGGGATTAAATAGGTCCCTGCAAAATGCTTTAAGGTACTCAAGGAAGAAAATGCTTTTGGGGGGAGAGGATCACTGTTCGACACTGTGGTGCTGATAATAATTGCCAGCCTGATCCTTGGACCAATCAAGGGATATTCTGGGAGAGAAGCAGGAATGCCTTGTTCCCCCTGAGGAAGTTTGCTTCATGCTTCAAGAGCGGCAACTCTAGGCGGAACAAATACGCACTGGACACAGAGGGAATTTTTCCCCCCACTGTACCTTTAATTCAGCTTGCCAGTAGCTTCTGTTTCACAGAACAGCCAAGACAAGGTCTGCTGTGGAGCTGGCCTGTTTTAGCAACAGCAGTAGGGGAAAAGAAATGACAGATTGTTAGGTCTGGCCGGCCTCCTAGTGTGTTTTATAATTATTCTGCTCTCAAGCATGCATGTAGAAGAAAAAGGCACAGGATTGTTCTGCAAGGTAAACGTCCTCGTTGCCAGCTGTTACTTGGCCTTGCCCCCCCCCCCCTTTTCTTGGCTCTTGAACGAGAGTGCCCTGAAGGTAGAGCCACAGGTATCAATAAAATGGCAAAATGCAACAAAAATGGGGGAGGGGGAGTTCTGCCTTTGAAAGCATAAAGCTTTTTTTACCATGCTGTTCTGTGAGCACGGTATCCTGGCTCCCAGTATCAAAACCAGAGGGTTATGTACCCCTTATTAGTGCAGTAAGACTTTAAAAAGAAGAAGGAGCAAGGGAAAATAAGCCTAAGTCAATTTGCCGTGATGTTTCTTTGGTTTCCAGGAGAAAAAGACGGCACAAATAGGATATGATTTCACAGGTAATTTAACTGGAAAGTAAAGTTGAAAGGTAGAGTTTAGAAAGTGAGCTCCATTTCTGTTAGTTTGGCCTATAGATCTCTGCTTGAAACAGATAAAGATATAGCAACAGAGAGCTGAATAAAAGGAATGTATGAAGAATCCAGAATTTGGACTTTTAGTGTATTCCTCCAATGCTGGCAGATTTCCTGGATTTGTATATCTGTTTATCACATTGCAATTAGGATTGTCATCTTGCAGTCTGGACAGATACACTTTTCATTAGGCTGCAAGGGACCTGCATAGTACTTCCTCAGGACAGGACTCTAACGCTGGTTTCCCTGTCTACGCTGCTTGAATCTGAGATGGAGGCGTGGTGGTAAATGAAGAGAAATGGGTATTCCATGGTTCTATACATTGTGTATCTTCCGAGAGTAGGGTTTAAGTCCATAACTTGGTGTCCCACTACTTCCTCACAAAACTAAAAGCTAGGTGATGGTGTTGCCTTCTGTGACCTTGCAACTCTGGTGTGCATTCTTTCCTGTTCAAATGTTGTCTCACTTAAGTGTGGGCTGTGTGCACATGATGTCGCAGCCGAAAGATGGTTTTATTATTCATGTGCTGCTCAGGCAGATCATAGTTCTTGGAGCCAGAGAATCTAAGCCAGAAACAGAACAGAAGTGCTTTCCCCTGCTGTTGATATCTGTAAGTGTGCAATCTGGGCTTCTCAGCTGATACAGCTTTGAATGCCAAGAGGGGACCTACCCAAATGCCACTCACTATGCAACAAGCGTGACTCCCGCAAGTGGAGATTTTTGCAGGTTAAAGAAAAGAACTGTTGAGAATTTAAAAGCCTTGACTTTCTTTTCCAGCAGAACATTCAACGGGCCGCACTGCAGAGGGTTATAATTAAGCAGCACTCTGCTCGGCCAGAATAGAGAGCCAGATTTTGCTTCCAGTTACTTGGCTATAATTACTGAAGTATTGTGGAGAATAATTCAAGACTGGTAGTCACCTGCTAAGATTGCCGCTGACCAGGGGGAATTGCTCTTGTGCCTTTAAGAATACATTGATCTATAAAAGTCAGCAATAAAGCTTTTCACATTATGGATATCAGCATTATGTGCAGTTCATTGTGGGCATATGAACAAGACTCAGCAGAGCAGACAACCCTACTGCCTGTGTCTCCTTCACTGTGACTATCCTTCCTTTCCCTTTCTGCTGTGACTATCCTGGCTTAGGTGCTAAAATCAGAGGCTGGTATTTAAAGTTTCTAACCCAGAAATACAACAAAGTGTAAGCCATTTTCTGTGTGAGCTATTTTCACTGTGTGCTCAAGTCTTACTTTTATAGATCCAGTAGGCATTTCTTTTAAAAGGCCCACAGGTGTTTCTGAAATCATGATGGTTTAATTTGGCCTGGTATGTGTGTGTGCTTTTTTCTATTCCTGAGAGATGCACATTATTTTTTCCCCAGAGGCATAGCAACTACGCTCTCCCACACTGGAAAACAGTGGATGTGGCATTTCTATGAGTGCAAGAAAGAAAATGTTTGAATGTGCATGACATAGGTTGGTGTATGTAATCATGCAGGTAAAGGAAATTAAACAATTTTGTTCATTAGTCTATATTTTTCTTCATAACACCTGCCAACCAGTCTCTAATTTGGGGTTTACATTGTAGATGGTTACATTGCTTTCATTTGGGTGAGGTAGAAGAAGAAGAAGAGTTTGGATTTATATCCCATCTTCTTTCCTGCATGAGACTCAAAGGGGCTGACAATCTCCTTGCCCTTCCCCCCTCACAACAAACACCCTGTGAGGTAGGTGGGGCTGAGAGAGCTCCGAGAAGCTGTGACTAGCCCAAGGTCACCCATCTGGCATGCGGTGGAGCAGTACAGGCTAATCTGAATTCCCCAGATAAGCCTCCACAGCTCAGGCGGCAGAGCTGGGAATCAAACCCGGTTCCTCCAGATTAGATACACGAGCTCTTAACCTCCTACGCCACTGCTTCTCCCCCTCCCCCCCAAAAACTGCCCAGAGACCTTGTGGCTACTGATTCTGAGAAAAGTTCTGAAGGACTTGTCCGATTGGAAGTTTCTACGCACTTACATACAGAAACGACCTTTCCTGCTTTCATATCACTGAGAACCGTAGCTGGTAAATGATATCTTTCTGTTTACCTATGGAAGTAGGCCAAGTTAAAAGTATCCCCTTATAGTGCATTTCATTCAGTCGTACCTACCGTAAGTTTCAGTAATTCGCTGTTTCTTATTTAGGAGAGGTGCAGCCTCCTCAGTTCCTTTTTAAAGAAAACATAGTTTAAAAGGTTGTATCTTCCTCTAATACAGTGGTGGCGAACCTTTGGCACTCCAGATGTTATGGACTACAATTGTTCACCGCCACGGCTCTAATAGATACTTTTGGTACAATTAATGAAGGAAACCATCCACTGTATTTTTTACTGAAAAGCCTAATTCTTATCCCAGTTGCATTATTGTATATCAAGAGTTTTTCTAATAAAGAAGTGCATAGTTACATAAAATGAATGTAAACATGTAGAGAGGCTGGAGGCAAAGGAAAACAAAGCCAATGTACCTTTAATAGCAATGTGAAGGAGGGGATATGCAACTCTCTTATCCCTGCGTGAAAGCTGTACTTGTCCTCTTCTTTGCAGCAATTAAAATATGCCACATTCTGTGTCCACTTATACCTAAGTGCTCTAGCAAGAAGAAAAACAAATCGGCATGTTACATTGTGTCGTAGATTCTCACCTGACAAAATGCTACCATATGATGCAGCCGACCTGACCACCTGGAGCCATATTGTGATTAGCTCGAGCCTAGACTATTGCAATGCGCAGTGCATGGGTCTGCTCCTAGACTATTGCAATGCTCAGTGCATGGGTCTGCTCCTAGACTATTGCAATGCTCAGTGCATGGGTCTGCTCCTAGACTATTGCAGTGCTCAGTGCATGGGTCTGCTCCTAGACTATTGCAATGCTCAGTGCATGGGTCTGCTCCTAGACTATTGCAATGCTCAGTGCATGGGCCTGCTCCTAGACTATTGCAATGCTCAGTGCATGGGTCTGCTCCTAAAGACAACTTGGAAGCTCCAGCTTGCACAGAACATTGCAGCTTGGCTACTGTTTGGCTCTAGGTGGAACGTTAGTGTCACATACATTCTTCAGACAAAACTGGTTGCTGATCATGAGAGTACAAGGTTCTGCTTGTTCTACAAAACTCTTAATGGTCTTGGGCCCACATACCTGTAGAACTGTGCTATGCCATAACAGCTTCGCAGCTCTGAGCAGAGTTTTCAGAAGGTGCCACCCTACGAATGGTAAGGTTGGCAATCAGCCATTTACGTCCACTCTCTGAGGTGGCTTCCACCTTGTGAAATAGCCTGTCTGAGGAGGTCAGGAAAGCCCTCACACTTCTGTCATTCTGCAAACTCTGTAAAACAGAATTGTTCAGGAGGACGTTTCTGTAAAGGGATTAGGTAAAAGTTGTCCCCCTGTGCAAGCACTGGGTCATTACTGACACACGGGGTGATGTCATATCATAACTTTTACTATGCAGATGGTGTTGGCAGGGTGGTTTGCCATTGCCTTTCCCAATTGTCTGCACTTTAAACCCAGCAAGCTGAGTACTCATTTTAACAACCTAGAACGGATGGGAGGCTGAGTCACCCTTGAGCTGGGTACCTGAAGCCAACTTGTCATGATTGAAATCAGTTTGTGAGCAGAGTTTTGACTGCAGTACTGCAGGTTACCACTCTGTGCCACAGGGCTCCTTAAAGGTATTAGAACTGCTATATAGTAGAATGACACAAAAGGTTGCTTTATGAGGGATATGTTTGTAGTCTGCTGCTTTCTTTTGTGCCTGTATTTATTTGGGATATGTATCAGTTAACATAGCAAAATTATAAAAACATTGCATCACATGCAGTAAATAAACTTCAACCAAATATATTGCAGAAAGGTAGATTCACTTCACATCCATGTTGCAGTGGAAAGGAGAGAGAGAAGCCTTATCTAAAGAATACTGTTCTCTATTACAAGTGGCCAATTAATCCAGCATCATGTATGTGCAAATAAGATGGCGTAGCTTCTACAGAAGAGAACTGTAGATGTCGTTGTTTACATTTAATTCATGCGTGTCAGTGAGAAAGGCGGACTATGCATCGAGTAAATACACTAAACTAAGCTACAGAGCAGTACACACAGCAAAAAGAAAACCTTCCATGCATTTTTGAGTAACCCAGAGCTACTCCAGTGATATGTTTGCAAAGCATTATCAGCTAATGTACATCACAGCAACTCTGTTGAAGTCTAGGAAACCTATTCACACCTTAGAAACTGCAGAATTTCTGACAATCCCATTGAATTTCTGACAATTCTGAGCATCCTCCTAATGATCCAGTGATAATACACATGGTAGGATTAAATCCCCTCCCCATTAACGCCAGGGTTCCCTAGCTTCCATAAACACACCTCCACCGTGGAAGAGCAGTAGACTCTGATTTGAAAAACTAGGTTTGATTCCCCACTCCTTCACTTGAGTGGCAGACTAATCTGGCGAGCTGGGTTTATTTCCCTGCTCCGACACATGAAGTCTGCTGGGTGACCTTGGGCCAGCCACGGTTCTCTCAGAATTCTGTCAGCCTCATAAGGTGTCTGTGGTGGGGAGGGGAAGGGAAGGAGTTGTAACCTGCTTTGAGATTCCTCAGTAGAGAGAAGCAGGGTATGCATTCAACTCTTTTCCTTACTGTTTCTCCCTCTTCACAATTTAAGGTTTGAAGTCTGATTATGGCCCCTTAGTCTCAGTAGCCCAGGGAAGAGTGACAAACATATTGCTGGTTCCATTTTGTGAGAATAGTCTGCTAGCACATCAACAGCATAGGCAAGATGAAAGGATGGAATGTTATATCTTCAGAAATGAAAGGTATATGATAGTTCTTATTAGAGTGTGTGTTTAATAATATGAGTATATAGATCCTCCTGCTGTTGGCTAGATTTGTGTTTCCCCTGTGGGCTATACTAGGTTGCATGTAATTAAATTTTAAATCCTTGGGATAGGGAAAAAAAATACTGTGTCCTTATGACAGACTTCTCCTGTTCAGAAAATCTAATTTCTTATCTTGGTCTATAATTTATGCAAAAGCATTTGACCAGGGTTTTTTCTTTTCCGTCTATGAAAATGGTGTTTCTCCATAGCAACAGCATTTCATCAACATGATTAATTATCTAGTTTCTCTATTGCTTTCTTATTCAGAATGTCTGATTTGAAAGGTTGGTTTTGTTTTGTTTTTCAACATGGCCATTGTCGGTGACTTCTCATGCATAAATGCATCTGGAGGCATTTGCCCTTTGCAGGAAGAAACAGTATAGCCAACAATCTTATCCTGCAAGGATCTAAAGTACACAGTGAACTTATTGAAAATAGGCAATCAAAAGGTACAATAATTGGGGCTCTCTTTAATAAAGAAGCACAGTTATAAACAGTACAGCCCTAATCAGAGTTGCACTGTTCTAAGTGCATTAAAGTCATTGGGCATAGAAGTATATAACTTTGCTTAGCATTGTACATAAAAAAGGCTACAAGTCACTTCTTGTATTCTGTACAAACACATGATAAAATGGTCTGGTTAATATGTTGTTCAAAGATTTTGGCAGTGCAAGACCTCCTTCAGTTGGCCAGAAAATTTCCGAGGAGCCTCCTCACATCCTTTTATGGTGCTTGCAGAAGTCAAGCTTGTAAACTCACAGCTAGCAATATGTCTCGCCGCTGGTGGTCCACTCCCTCACTGAAGCTTCTAAGAAGGGCAAGTGATGAGCCAGGGCTTTTGCCAGCACAGCAGCTTTAAGATGCCACAGATCACGGTGGGATGAGAACATAAGAACAAGCCTGCTGGATCAGACCAGAGTCCATCTAGTCCAGCACTCTGCTACTCGCAGTGGCCCAACCAGGTGCCTTTGGGAGCTCACATGCAGGATGTGAAAGCAATGGCCTTCTGCTGCTGCTGCTCCTGAGCACCTGGTCTGCTAAGGCATTTGCAATCTGAGATCAAGGAAGATCAAGATTGGTAGCCATAGATCGACTTCTCCTCCATAAATCTGTCCAAGCCCTTTTTAAAGCTATCCAGGTTAGTGGCCATCACCACTTCCTGTGGCAGCATATTCCAAACACCAATCACACGTTGCGTGAAGAAGTGTTTCCTTTTATTAGTTCTAATTCTTCCCCCCAGCATTTTCAATTAATCCCCCCTGAGCTCAGCTAGATGACAGCTGAGCCATTCCAAGATGAGTCATGCTGGGGCAGAGAGTCCCATCCTCCTCCAGTGTCTTCCAGGGGCTGCTTTCTTGGCATGATGCTGAAGAGTAGGATAAAGCTAGCCTGCCACAGTATTTTCTTTGCTTCCTATAAATGGCAGATATAAGCTCTATGAAATAGCACATTTGGGTCTGTGGGCAATCCCATTCTCTGTGGATGCTGAATCACAAAGCTTTTACCATAGTATTATTTACTTTCCCTTTAAAATGGATCCACTGTGTGGCTTCCAAAATAACCTGTGCCTGAACAGCCCATTCCAAATAATGGTATTGTTGGGTTTTTACTGTATTTACTGCATTCTGTGCTATACATGAAATGTACAGATCTTTCTGTAGTGTTCCTAACATCAGATCAACAGTGTTCTCGTCTGATCTAATCAAAATGCTCAGGAACACAAACCAGTTGACCACCTTACTTTTTCATCACTTTTTGTTGTATGAAATCAGGTTTATAGTTTGCAGTATAAAGTTATTCAGAGTATCTCAAGAATCTTTACAGCAATCGAGTAGCTATTATCTCCCAATGCTACAGAGAGTGCCTTGTGTAAGGACACCAGTTCATGGCTGCTGAATGACAGAATGCCAGTTTTACAATTAAGGCTGTTACCCGCTCCTATTCTGCAAGGCTTCTCATTTATCCTTGATTAAAATTGTAGGACTCAGTCTGCACTCTTTTCAGGGCTTCACTCTTTTCAGGGCTTGGTGAAACAGGCTAACTGAACAGCCACTTCTAATTCGAAATTGGTGTACACTTTGTTTTTTTATGTTAAAACCAGTATGTGCCCCTTAGGGGTTAGGGAGAAAGGCTTCAGTTTTTAGCAGAAGTGTATGGGGGGGGGGGGGGATGGCGCCAGATGATAACTTCTCTGGGCACCCCCCTCAGGGCCCTGGGGCCCCGCCTCCAGGCTCCGTACAGCCCAGCTTTTTCCCTCCCCAGAGCCTGGGGAGAACAGGAGCTGAGCCAGCCACCAGGGATGTGCTTTTGAAAGCACAGAGGCCTGGGGGTGGGGCTACTAATATTTATTTCCCAAAAAATTGACCTGTAAACACTGGCATATAGTTTCATTGTAACATCCTTCACTGTATGTCTAAAGCTAGGCTTCGCTGGGTGACCTTGGGCTAGTCACAGTTCTCTTATAACTCTCTTAGCCCCACCTACCTCACACAGTGCCTGTTGTGGAGCGAGGAAGGGAAGAGTTTGTAAGCCGCTTTGAGACTCCTTACAGTTGAGAAAAGCAGGGTATGAATCCAGTCTCTTCTACTGGATGTGGGAGGCATCTTGATGGGTGTTTCCCAACCGGATCTCAGGGAGGCAGGACTTAACCAAAGTTGTCACTTCCTGTGGTCCGAGTGGGCGTCACCTTTCTTCCTCAGTATTATTTCCTGCCTGACAGGGAGAGCAGCACTCTTCTGAGCTCCTGCTCATAGAACTCATTCCTTCCACTTTCTTGTCTCTGTTTGTCTTCTGTGTAAGTCTTGTCTGGGAGGTGGTGTTTTCTGGGGCTTTTTTTTCCCCCCTTCCCTAGCTGGGAACCTGTTTGATCCTCCTTCACACACCCCCCTTCCCTCCCAGACCCTTCTAACTAGCGGCAATGGAGCAATGGGGAAATTCCAGCCGCTTCTCCCCTGAGAGGGAGACCTTCTCTCAGTCCTCTGCAGAGAGGACCAGGGCAGCCTCCAAAGCGCGCTCCCACACATCGGAAGCTAACCGCTTATCGTGATTCTCGCCTTAGAAGCTGGAACGCTTAAAGAAATCCAGTTTGAACAAGAAGGCGCGAAAAGAAGCCCCCCCCCAAAACGACGGAAAGAAAAAGGCGCGAAAACAGACGCCCAGCACCAGCGCCCTCTGCCGGCCGGCAGAGGAAGCAAGCCAATCACAGCTGCGCAGAGGAGACCGCGAAACGGCTCCTCCCAGCCGCAGCGCGGAGCGTGGGACTGAGGGAAGACCTCAGAGCCCCGTCGCCTTGGAAATCAGCGCCAGCGACCCGGAGAGGGCCGCTACGAGCGCAGCAGAGGAGGAAACGGCAGAGAACAACGACGGGGCCTCACAACCCCCCAGGCAAGATCGGAACGGGGGGGGGGGCAGACCCTAGACCCTTCCTTGCCAGGGGGTTGGCAGCAGGCCTCTGCCCAAGAACTGGTGGATCTCTTCAAAAATCAATGAGGGAAGAGATCAAATCATACCATAGGCATTACCATAGGCGAGGCAGATCCCCCTCCAACTCCCCCTCCCCTTCACCATCTAGATCTTCTCGATCCAGTACAGGGACCCTCTCACCTTCCCAGGGGAGGAAGGGATCAGTGAAGGGGAATGCGTGGAATCAGACCACTTCTCAGACCCTGAGGAGACCATCCCTGAGGTGGGGGAACTAGCCCCCAGATTCTTTAAAACAGAGGACATTTCCTTACTCATATCAAAGGCAATTGCAGCTTTGGATTTGAAAGACGCAGAGGACGCCATTGACCCCTCCTCATCCTCCTCCCTCCCTTCCAAGCCCATCAAGGGCTGCCCAAAAGGGGATAAAAAGATCTTTCCACATGGGGAGCCGGCCAAGGACTTCCTCCCCATACTGGAATACTTTGAAAAGCGCGCCAGAAAAGAGTGGGCCAATCCCTCCGCCAGCAAAGGGTTCCCATCCAGTTTCAAAAAATTATATGCCTCTCCAGACTACATCCAAGGCCTCATAACCAACCCACTAGTGGATTTATTTATTGTTTCGGCTTTTATACCGCCCCATCCCCAAGGATGCCCCCATAGCAGCACTCCAGTCTGGAGGACTCGTCTCCCAGGATGGAGACGGCAACAGGATAGAGACCTCTTTAGACAAGCGTAATAGGACGCGGGTTTCCTAAAAAGACTCCATGAGGTCTTTGGGCCATATGGTCCCTTTAAGATTCTGGCATCCCTCTGCCACCATGGCTGTGGGCGGGCATTGTGTGGCTCTCGCAAGAACTCCTTGACATGATTCCAACGTCTCCCAACAAGGAGTTAGAGAAGGAGTAGAGCGCATCTTTGTTGGACGGGTCTTCTTCCTGGCAGACTCTCCCAATTTCATGCATTCATTCTGCTAGTGGCCCGTGCCATGGCCATGGCTCCTCAGTCCCTCAGGGCGGCTTCTGCTCCTGGCCTCGCTCCTGGCAGGAAGTGGACTCAACATTCCAAACAACTGGTTTCCGGATTTTCCTTCCAGGGCGGCATCCTATTCGGCCAGGAACTGGAAAGGATCCTAGTAGAGACCAAGGACAAAAAGAAGGCCATGCCTAAATATTATAGATCGGAGTCCAATGCATCAAAACCCGGCTCCACCTTCCGCTCCCACAGAACACTTGCCAGAACACCTAGAGATGGCAGACGCTGGCAACCTCAGCAGGGGTTTCGCAAGAGGACACAACAGGGCAACTTCAACCAGTCCTTCTGGCTACCAAGCCAGACCAGGCAAGAACTTCGCACCCATAGAAACCCCAAATAACTCCAACAAATCATGATCATAACACTCCTGTCGGCAGCTTCCTTCAGGCATTCCAGGACCAGTGGCTGGATGTACTCATGCAGACGCTTGGACCAAAGTAGTTATCCAATCGGGCTACTCCATAGAATTCAACCAAGTACCTCCACCTCGGTTCCATGCCTTCCCCATCAACTCCAATCTGACCAAAGCCAAAAGGACGCAGGAAGCCATCCAACATCTCCTGTCCATAAGGGCAATAGAACCGGTACCTCATGCAGAGAGAGGCTCTGGAGTGTTCTCTCACTTCTTTACTGTTCCCAAAAGAAACGGAGACTGGAGGGCCATTCTAAATCTCCGATTCATCAATCGTCACATCAAATTACAACACTTCAGGATGGAAACCCTCCGCTCCATCGTGGAACATCTAAGACCAGGAGACTACTTGACCTCCCTGGATTTAACCGAGGCTTACTTACACATCCCCATAAAGCCCTCACATCGCCAGTTCCTACGTTTCGCAGTGGGAGAACAGCAGTTCCAGTTCAGGGCTCTTCCATTTGGACTCTCCACTGCCCCGAGAGTTTTCTCAAAGGTCCTCCTGGCCCCCACTGTCCTTCTCCGCCAGCAGACCATACATGTTCACTCATACTTGGACGACATCCTTGCTGTGGTCCAATCTCAAAGCAGTAAGCGGAAAAGGATGTCGCCTAAACTCAGTCAGGGTCCCTCCGCTAAGTAATTTGATTCCTAATCAACGTCCCCAAAAGCCACACAACCCCATCCCAACGGATGGAGCACCTGGGGGCAATCATCGACACATCCCTAAACACTCTGTTCATCCCATCGGAGAAAGTCAGCAAAATAAAAGTTTCAGTAAGTCTGATCATATCAGCCAAAAAGTCATCCCTCCTCCACTTGGCCAGTGTCCTCGGCACCATGGTGTCAGTGTTCGACATGCTCCAGTGGGGCAGACTCCACGCATGCCCCCTACAAACCTTTCTCCGTCCCTTTCAGTACCAGATAATGAAGAAGGAGGACCGATACCTGACACTTCCATGCCACCTCAAAGCCAGCCTCAAATGGTGGACCGGTGGAAATCTAACTCCTCCGGAGGGAAGGTCTATCTGCACCAAAAACGCATAGAGATCTTCACAGACGCGAGTCTACTTGGCTGGGGAGCCACAGCAAACAACCAGTTCATCCAAGGACACTGGTCTCATCAGCAAACCAAACTTCCCATCAATCTCCTGGAGACCAGAGCTATCTACCTGGCTCTCCTACACTTCCTCCCAATGATCAAGAACTCTCATGTACTGATCCGTACAGACAATGTGTCAGCCAAAGCATATCTAAACAACCAGGGAGGCTCCCAGGTCTTCCCTCCTTCACCAGGAAGCTACAAAAAAAACTCTGTGTTGGTCAGGAAATAACATCTAATATCAATCACCAGAGAACACATTCAGGGGAGCCTCCTAACATCTTCATGGACTGGCTGGAGCTGCCAAACCATCCAGGAAGCTTCTAATGGCAGCTCAACCCGCCCATATTCCAGATGATCACACAGCACTTCACAACCACAACTGGATCTGTTCGCCTCAAAAAAACAATCACAGATCCTAGCCTTCATATCCAGATTCTACCACCCGGAAGCCGCGGGAGTAGATGCTCACGGAGTCCTGGCCCAAAGCACTCTTGCACGCCTTCCCACCAACACCACCCTTCCCAAGGTTCTCTGGAAGCTCATAACGGAAAAAGCATCAGTGTTTCTCGTGGCACCTCTTCTGGCCAATGCACGCCCTGGGTGGGCTATCTTCTCCATTCTAAGCCCGCGCAAACTACAGGACTGGACTCCTACTGACCCCGGTGAGACATGCTGATCCAAGGTCCCATATGCCACCCTTAAACCCCAGTGGTTCAAACCAACCGCGGCTGCTGTTGAACTGAGATTGTTAATGGATATATGTTACTCGGATTGTGTGGCCACTCACCCTCCTGGTCAACAAGGGTTTTAATTCCACCAACAGGATCTACAATTCCTCTTGGAAGATCTTCACCAGGTGGTGCAAAAGGAAGTCCATTAATCCTGAGAAGCCAAGCATCCCTCAAATCCTTGGATTTCTCCAAGAAGGATTCGAACAAGGTCTACGGGTTACCACCTTTGGGGAAGGTGCAGGTCGCAGTTCTAATCCACCATTCAAGCACGCAGACCACGGGATTCCTCTATCGGCCCATCCCGACGTCATACGGTTCCTAAAAGGAGTGACCCAGCTCCAACCACCTACCATTCATCTTTTTCCCACCTGGCGACTGCACCTGGTGTTATCAGCTCTCACTAAATCCCCGTTCGAACCGATTCAGACGATCCACCTCAAGTGGCTTTGCATGAAGACCTTGTTCCTTATAGCCATTACCTCAGCCAGACGGGTTTCGGAACTGCATGTCTTGTCAGTGGATAAAGAGCTATGCCTTTTTCACAGGGACAGAGTGGTTCTCAAACCAGACCCCACCTTTGTGCCCAAAGTCAACTCCCAATTCCACACCTCACAGGACATCGTGGTCCCCAACTTCTGCCCCAATCCCTCACATCCCAAGGAGAGACTATGGCATAACAATCCTGGACGCATGCAGAACTCCTGAAAGCATTCCTGATTCAATCTGGAATCTATCCAAGCAAATCCAACTTCAATGTTCATCAACGCTTCCACACTGAACTTGGGCCACCCGATGTTCCAAAGCAGCCATCAGCCGGACTATCAAAGCCTGCACTCATAGAGGCGTGCATAAAGTCTCCAATCAGCCGGGTCCCTCATGGAATAGTGGCTCCACTTCCACACGCAGTGCAGCCACCAACGCAGCACTTAGAACTCAGACATCAGTATCAGATATTCTGCAGAGCGGCTACCCGGTCCTCTGTCTCCTCCCTTCATAAGACATTATAAAATACACTCCACGGGCAGCTTCAGAAGTTGTTTTTGGCAGGAGAGTGTTGGAGCACATCATTGGAGACTGATCCTGACCCACCCGTTTTGGGACACTTCTCTGGGAGGTCCCATCAGGATGCCTCCCACATCCAGTAGAACGACCCATTGGTTACTCACCGAGAAGGGGTCTTCTGCTGGATTAAGGGAGGCATCTTGGCCCTCCCGGGATCATCATTAGCCTCCAATTTTTTCCGCACTCTCCTGGTAATACCAGTTATGCATTTCGTTTGGTCAAGACAACTCTAGCGTGCCCAAGGCCCTGACAGTTCAGTATTGGGTTCTTCCAGTTACATTGTTTAATGGTTGTTATGTTGTCTTGTTTCTTGTTACTTCCGTTTTTGTGGTTAAATATAAATGTTATTCCGAGAAAAGCCTCACTGCTTGGACAGGTGTCTACTGAGGAAGAAAGGTGACGCCCACTCGGCCCACAGGAAGTGACAACTTTGGTTAAGTCCTGCCTCCCTGAGATCCGGTTGGGAAACACCCATCAAGATGCCTCCCTTAATCCAGCAGAAGACCCCTTCTCGGTGAGTAACCAATGGGTCGTTCTCTTTTACACCTGCAGTATTACTATTAATGGATCCATCCCCCAATGCCACAGTCCACTTGCAGCCTATGGTTGGTATCATACTACTTCTGTGGCAACACTGGGCATAAGGCTCACCAGCAGAGCTGGAGCGATTAGCACACAGAGTTTCAGGCTTGAAACTCAAAAGATACTGATGAAACAGTGGGAAGTTTAAGCAGATGATGAAACAGAATCTGTTGGGAACTGTATCTCCCATAAAAAATCTGGCTGCATGGCAGTGTTTTTACTGATATGAGCCTCCGTTGGGTAGTCACGACAGAGGGAGTCTTTTGAGGAGGATTTGGCACTGTTTGCAAAAGAAAGGAATGCAAAACATTGAGGGTGGCATAGGAATAATCAAAGGCAACCCTGTGCTCCAGTTCCCTTTCAAGTCTTGGGTTGTAGTCAGGCATTGCTTGCATTGATATTAAGCCAAGGTGCGTGAATCGGATTTGTTGCTTCACTCACCACTGTTCTTCCCCCCTTCTTGTGCATAGTATCCTGGTTAGATTAGCTCTGTTTACCTGGGATTTATGAATGCACAAAGGTGGCTTAATCAAACCTAGTTTTTATCTCCCAGTCTGTGATTCTAATGCCCCTTCTGCACTTTCAATGCACTTTCAATGCACTTTGCAGCTGGATTTTACTGTGCTGAATAGCAAAATCCACCTGCAAACAATCATGAAAATGCATTGAAGATGCATTATTCTGCATGTGTGGAAGGGGCCTAAGTTTGGAGAAAATTCTGATTTAGAATCGCAGGTTGTGAAAGGCGGTAGAATTTATCTCCAGTTAATCCATGAATCCACATTTGGAAATTCCAAGTAACCAAATTTCGTTTCTAACCTGGATTCTCCAAGACGAGTGAGGCAAGTGAGCTCAGCAACAAGCCACCGTGTATGCACATTGTGACTTAATGTTGGTTAAACCATGTCTGACTGCAGCCTTCAGCATGGAAGAAGACAGATTACTGTGTTTTCTCTGGCATAAAACTATTTAAAACTCTCTCAGGTCCTGCAGTGTATCTGTAGTTCCTTTAAAGGAAGGAACTGTCAAATGTGTTGTACATTCAGGGTGAATGAGAGCTCATAGAGTCTTTCCCCACTCCCTTCCATCCCCCCATGCAGCGCACTGCTCTCAGCGCGCAGCATCCCAGGTGCTACTAGAGTCTCCTAATGCACCCCGCTGGGCTTCAAAGCGGGGTCGTCAAAAGGCGCCGTTCGGAAGAGCGCCTGGGATGCCGCGCGCTAAGGGGGCGCGACAGCGGCAGCATCGGGGCGGCTGCGTTGTGGCCGCCCCTGCCGTGGGGAGGGAGGAGGAACCCCGCGCTACTCCTCAAGTATCGCGGGGCTTACGGTAAGTGGGGAAAGGCCCATAGAAGAGCTAGAAATGGATCTGTTGTTGTTGGAAAAAATGTAAATATTTTCTAGCTAAACAAGCTGCTGTTTGGAACTGCTGTTTGGAACCATGTGTGTGATGAAAAGCACAGCCACACAGCCACGATACCAGCAATGTAAGAATGCATGTTGTGGTGATCAGTAGGTATGTTCTATTGGCATAGCATTCTGGCTTGGTGCTTCACTTATTTAAAAAAAACATATTTGGCGTTAATAAAGGTGGAAATTATGTCTGTCCCTCTCTTTTAAATAAGGAAGGTTTTCCCCAGTATTTCTAAAGCTAAACTATCTTTGCATTTCATCAGGGTAGGGCAGTGGCATAGTGCCAACAGGGAGGGGGAGTGCGATGCCCTGGATGGAACTATGGTGGGGGCATTCTGGGGTTTTGTGGGCGCTGCTGCGACGGGGCACTGCGTGCACGCATGTCCCCCAGGCACAGTTTCCCCTTGCTCCACCCCGGCATAGGGTCTTGGTTGTTATCCTAAGACAGTGATGGCGAACCTTTTCGAGACCAAGTGCCCAAACTGCAACCCAAAACCCACTTATTTATCACAAAGTGCCAACACGGCAATTTAACCTGAATACTAAGGTTTTAGTTTAGAAAAAAAGGTTTCCTCCGAGGCGTTCATTACTCGGGAGTAAGCTTGGTGGTAGTTGGTGGCTTTGCTTTGAAGCAACCGTGTAACTCTTCCAATGGGTGAATCATGACCCTAGGAGGGTTTACTCAGAAGCAAGTCCCATTGCCAGCAACCAAGCTTACTCCCAGGTAAAGGATCGCCCTTTAGTTCTTCGCATGAAAATCAGTGGGGTTTAACAGCGCTTAACAGAGTTACCTACACTGCTTCTCCAAAACTAGGTGTTAGGTTTAATGCTAATAATTGAGCCCAGCAGCCCAGACCAGCCTAGATGTGCGGAGGGTGGGGGTGGGGGCGACTCTGTTTGCATGTGCCCATAGAGAGGGCTCTGAGTGCCACCTCTGGCACCCGTGCCATAGGTTCTCCACCACTGTCCTAAGACGTTCTTGGATGTCTTAAGGATTATGTCTTATATTTTGTAATTGAACTTCTGTGGTACCACAGGTCTATCTAAAGCTCACAAAAAAACCCTCATTCTTTAGAGGATCTTTTCAATGCAATCCATAAAGCTTCCTAGTTTCTCAGAAGAAAACATGGTTTATTAACCTGCCCAGAGATGCAGCTGGGTTGACTCAACCTGGTTCCTGAGAACACTCCTCGTTGTGATTAGATTGCCTCAGTCAGGCTCCTGTGAGATACCTGTATTAATAATCTGTGAGAAATTGGTGGTATAAAGAACCACAATTCCTGTCAACACTGCCCTCTCAGTGCTGCCCACCATGGGTCCCCCAAGACTGATGCCACATCTGCAAGCATCTGAAAACCAACTTGGTGATCAGCACAGGATTGTCCCCAACAGGTCCTCTTTAGTTTGGGGAGGAGGTGGCTGAGGGGGGATATGATTGAAGTCTACAAAATTATGCATGGGGTAGAAAATGTTGACAGAGAGAAATTTTTCTCTCTTTCTCACAATACTAGAACCAGGGGGCATACATTGAAAATGCTGGGGGGAAGAATTAGAACTAATAAAAGGAAACACTTTTTCACGCAACGTGTGATTGGTGTTTGGAATATGCTGCCACAGGAGGTGGTGATGGCCACTAACCTGGATAGCTTTAAAAGGGGCTTGGACAGATTTATGGAGGAGAAGTCGATTTATGGCTACCAATCTTGATCCTCCTTGATCTAAGATTGCAAATGCCTTAACAGACCAGGTGATCGGGAGCAACAGCCGCAGAAGGCCATTGCGTTCACATCCTACATGTGAGCTCCCAAAGGTACCTGGTGGGCCACTGCGAGTAGCAGAGTGCTGGACTAGATGGACTTTGGTCTGATCCAGCTGGCTTGTTCTTATGTTCTTATGTCCTGCCAAGCTAACATTGTTTCCTTCTTTGATAAAGTGGATTGAGGGACTGCTGTCGATGTTGTTTACGAGGGTTTCAGCAAGGCTTTTGCCAGGTTCCTCATGATTTGAGAATTCAGTCTTAGCTCAATAGATCACTTTTGAAACAAGAACTGAGAATGGCATATTTCCACAAAATGTTTTCACATACTGGTAGATACACTTAGGAGAGTCATTCAAAAAGCCATCCTGCGAATGCAGAAATGTGCCCTCAGAACTGCCCACTGAGAACATCTGTTGCTTTCATGCAGCCTTGTGTACTTTTTGTCTATTTCTCCTGTTGCTGCTACCTCAAAGAGTTGGTTTTTCACTTCAGTGGTGATGTTGCTATTTGCAGGTAATGCTATCAAAGGAGTTATTTATTCTTTGATATGTTTGCTTTAACATTTTTAGTGGGAACCATTAGTGTATAGAGACAATTTAATAACAGATTGTATAGAGTTATGGTTAATTTCCTCAAGATGTAATCTGACCCACAGCATTGACAAGTAAGAATGGACAGGTTTGCTTTGTTTTTATCTTTACTGAACTATTCTAATGGATGGGAAATAATGTCTCTTCTGACACTCAGGGTCATTTTGTTTAGCATAGAGCTCGCGGGGGGGGGGGGGACTTGAAATGGATTTACTAGATGAGAGATTTTCTGCTTCATAGCAATGGCAGAAATAATTTTAGCTTAGAAAATTATCTCTTACCAATTACTCTTTTTTTTTCTTACCAAGACAACAAAACAATAATGTAAGTGTTGTGCAGGCACTAGTCTAAAAATATCTTGGCTCTCCAAAAATGTATGCTTGGTGGGAGGAGAGGCTTCTCAATGTGTTGTACTGTTTCGTACGAGGCAGAAGAAGAGAAGTAATCTTGTGCATTCTGAAAAGAAATGGAAGTTGATCATGCAGGAGTTTTGTGCTCTGACAAAGAGACATCTGTAATATTAAAAGTATCACTGATGGGCCCCTTTGCAGAAAATAGAAGAGCTGGGTTACATAGTTCTTTGTAGACAACAAGCTGGAGGAGGGAAGAGGTTCAGCTATGGGAAGGCCTCAGCCTCTGTGCCCTGTTGTTGGGTCTCTAGAGCAGGGGTAGGGAACCTGCGGCTCGAGAGCCGCATGCGGCTCTTCTGCCCTTGCACTGCGGCTCCATGAGCCGAGCCGCTAGCCCCACCCTTGCCCACCCTGCAGGCAGTAGGGCGGGCGCACCAACTGCCCGTGGTGGGCTGGGCCGTGCCGTGGGCTTCCCCTCTTGCCTGCCCCGTTGGAGCGGGGCGGGCGTTTTCCCGGTGGCCGGCGAGGCCGAGCCGCTGGCCCCATCCTTGCCGCAACCATGCGCTTCTCAGAATGAGCGGAGTAAAAGGTAAAAAAACCCAATATATACAGTGTTATCTTTATTTTACATGTCAAAAATTATTTGCGGCTCCAAGTGTTTTCTTTTCCCATGGAAAACGGCTCTTTGAGTATTAAAGGTTCCCTACCCCTGCTCTAGAGTAACTGGTTGGCCACTGTGTGAAACAGAATGTTGGACTAGAATGGATCACTGGTCTGATTCAGCTGGTCTCTTATTATGTTCTTATGGTAATCACAAGTAAAATCTGCCTGCATTTCCAGTAGCTAAGAAGAGGGTTGGTTTTGTAGTGCTCAAAGGAAGGTGTGAGAACAACGTACTTTGCCTGACCTTTGGGACATTCCATCCTCAAAGCCAGCCAAGAATACTGTTCAGCTCACTCTGCCTTGTGTGTATTTCAGCTAGTTATTTGGTCTTTCCCGTGATGACGTTTGGTTACAACAATGTGTGAGTACTGTAAGATGCACTAATGAAGGCATAAACAGCAATGCGCATGTAGTGTTCCTAAACGCACAGGAAGCTTCCAACCATCCTCCACTAAAACTGCTGAAGACTTAAGCCTCAACATCCAAAGTGGTGTCCCGGCATGGAACTACAGACCTGACCTATTTGACTGTGAAATGAAGTTAAACCTCTAAATTTGCGTTAACTTTTCCCAAACATTTGCATTAAGACAGTGAGCCTATGCTGACTTCTCTGAGTATGCATGGTTTTGAGACTGCAAAGAAATGCTGTCTTTTGCCCAGTTGTGAACACAACAAAACTAAAAGTAGCTCTGCTTCTAGCACAGGATCAGAGCTTAGTTCCCAGCCTCAGAGCTAGGACCGAACTGCCAAGCGAAAGCAACCCTGCAGCAAGCTGAGCTGAGCGAGCCTTGAAATGCTGCAAGCAAGCTCTGGAAGGATCACTGAGTTAGGTATAACTAAGGCCCCTTCTGTACATGCAGAATAGTGCACTTGCAGCCCACTTTCACAATTGTTTGCAAGTGGATTTTGCTATTCTGCACAGTAAAATCTGGCTGCAAAGTACATTGAAAGTGGATTGAAAGTGCATCATTCTGCATGTGCAGAAGGGGCCTAAGAGTGAACGTTAGCCCCATCCATTGTTTCCTCCCACAAATTGAGAGCCAGCATGGTATAATTTTGAACTGGGATGTGGCAGACCCAGATTTAAATCCTTACGTTTCCATGGAAGTTTTCTGGGTAGCTCTGAGCCAGTCACGTACCCTCAGCCTAACCTACCTCACAAGGCTGTTGTGAGAATAAAATGGAGGAGAGAGAGAACATTGTAAGCTGCTTTTCCAGATCATTGCATTAAAGATATAAATGAAGTAAGTAAAAAAGAAATGAAAAGAAACTGATGGCCATGTAAGAGGTGGAATTGATGAGGTGACGCATCGAAGGCTGAACCAAGTGCCCCGTGAAGCACTGACAGAGTTGCTGGGGCTTGGCTTTTCTTATATCTGGCAAACAGTGGCTCTCTAGGGCAAAGGCCCACTGGGAAATTTCTCAGTCAGCTGAATGGCTGGTTTCCCTTTGATCAAGGAGAGAGTGGCTCTGAACCTAGATATTATTCTCACAGGTGGAATTTTGTCTTTGTGCATTACTTTGAGTGACTATTAAAGTTCAAAAGCTTTATTGAAATAATAAAAACCTTTGCTGAAATACAGCACAGAAGACAGCACAAAATCTCTGTCATAACTTTATTCCACCCTTTTCAGGACAAGAGGCCTGGTTCTCCTTACTTTTATTTCATCATTACAACAACCCTGAGTGACTGGGCCAGGATCATCCCATGAGATTTGTCTTTCCCTTCCTAGTCTGACACACTTTGTCTTGTGTTTGGTATTAAAAGAGCATTCCCAGATTGAGGTAGTGGGTCTTGCGATGTCTTCTGTCTTCTTAAGTTAGCCCTTTGTGTGCCGAGAACAATTCAAACCCTTGCATTTCTGGATGTTGCTGTTCCAGGTTATGTTAGCTGAGTGGTGTGTTCCATTAATCCACAGTTTTATGGGTAAGCTTCACTCAGGTCATAAACATTTATTGTGTGTCTGTGGTTTTTATTTTGTTTTCCAACTTAAATTCAAAATGAATGTGATTCATCTGAAGCCAGTTGCTAAACTTCTAACCTCCACCCATGAACTTCAGCTATCCCAAGGTTTTCTTCAATCCACAGTCATTGTGTATGTCCTCCGTATAGCACAATGTCTATGTTATTCTGAAGAAATTGCACTGCTGTTTATCCAGACGACTCATTATCTAAATACTTTGTGTGGCTCCCAGGCCATCTGGAAAAGAGAGGTCTTACTGTACATCTGCATCTCACTGATTTGTTTAAACTTGAAGTAAACATCTGTACAAACAAAGGAAAAATGGAGAATGGGAAGGCTGAATGCTGGATATTCAGCAGTGAGGGCCCTTTTTTTTCCAGATCATTTCATTCACTGAGCCTCTGTTCTCCATGTATATATGAACTGATAAATACTTTTTTAAAGGAAAAGTAAATTGTATAGAGATGCTACAAAGAGTAGCACTGTTAGCCACTACTAAAACTTTATTTACTTTATTTTGTTCACCAGTCGTTGAGAGCAATGGACTCTAATCTGGAGGACTGGGTTTGATTCCCCATTCCTCCACATCAGTGGTGGACTCTTATCTGGTGAACTGGATTTGTTTCCCCACTCCTACACATGAAACCTGCTGGGTGACCTTGGGCTACTCACAGTTCTTCAGAACTGGCTCAGCCGCACCTACCTCACAAGGTGTCTGTTGTAGGGAATGGAAGGAAAAGAAGTTTGTAAGCTGCCTTGTGTCTCCTTAAAGGAGAGAAAGGTGGGGTATAAATCCAAACTATTCAACTCTTCTTTATTTATACTCCACCTTTCTTCCCAACGGAAACCCAAAGTGGCTTGCATCGTTCTCTCCTCCATTTTATCCTCATAACAACGCTGTGAGGTAAGTTAGCTGGATAGTGTGTGACTGGCCCAGCAAGCTTCCATGGAGGATGGGGGGAGTCTCCCAGTCCAATACTCTTAACCACTATACTGCACTGGCCCTCTGATGAAATACACTCTTCGGTGACTTTGACTGCTTTACTGTTAAGGCGGAAGGGGTTGGGTCGGCGTAAACCACGCCGATCCCACGACGCTGGGACTGTCCACATGGACGGTCCCAGAACCAGCTGGGACGACGGCGCCACGACTGACCCGGCCGACCCGGCTTGTCCCTGGCCCTCCGGCACGTCGCCGAGGCCTGGAGACATGCCCCCCTTCAGCGTCGCAGGGCAGGGGGGCGTGTCCCCAGGCCTCGGCGACGTGCCGGAGGGCTGGGGACCAGGTAAGTAAAGGGTGGGAGTGGGGGATGAGGGCGCCTTGGAGCCGCTGCCGTTCGCATGGCAGCAGCTCCAAGCCGGCATTTCCTAACAACCTCGCTCCCCGAGCGAGGTTGGTAAATGCCGGCTTCACGCCGGTTGGGCAGTGCGAGGGCGGCGCGGCTGCGCAGCAGCTGCGCCCCTGTGCAAATGGCTCCCTGGGGACGGCGTTTTTGCCGTCCCCAGGCCGCCATTTAACGCCCGTGCGGAAAGGGCCTAAGTTTCAGTGGGAAATCTAATGCCAGTAATGCACTTCTAGAATCTGTTCTGTGAGTATTCATCAGACAGTACAGGGGGAAAAAGAAAGTTCTGCTGGACTAGACCAATTACAGCTTTAGTCCCCCATTTTGTTTCTATCAGTGGTTAATCAGGTGTTTGTACAAAGCACACAAGCAGGACATAAAGAGAATGGGATCTTTTGCTTTCCCTCTAGCACCTCATATTTTGGGGTACAGTCCCTGTGAACTCGGGGAGTTCCATAGGTACAATGGCCAACAACTGTTGATAGATGTATCCTGCAAATCTTGATAGACATTTCAAAGTTGGAAAAGTACAAAAGAGAGCAACCGAAATGATCAAGGCTGAGTCTTTCCTATGAGGAAATTCTAAAGGGTCTTGGACTTTTCAGCTTAGGTGGGGGGAAAGTGACTAGAGGGGGGCATTATAGAGGTTTATACAATGATGCACAGCGTGGAGAAAGTGGGCCGAATTTTTTTCTCATCATCATAATGTTCAGATTGTGAAGGTTGAAGAGACTTCTTTATTCTGAGTTAAATTGTGAAGTTCACTGCCAGTCACAAGCACACTATGGTTTTCAGATGGAATTACAGAGGATAGGTCCATCAATGGCTACTGGCCATGGTGAGTCAAGGGAGCTTCTATAGTCAAAGTCAGCAAACCTCTGCATGGCAGTGCTAGAGACAGCACCAGGGGAAGGCCTTAGCCTTTATGCCCTGTAGTAGCATCCGGACCAGCTTGTTGGCCACTGTGTGAAAGAGGATGCTGGACTAGATGGACCACTGGTCTGGTCCACCAGGGTTCCTGTTATGTTGTTGACATGTCTGATTCTTGTAAATAAAAGAATGAAATCCTTCTTTTTGCTCTACCACGTGCCCTTTGGAGGACAAGCGTGCTATTAAGGTTCATTCAAAGATCTCTTGTTGTGGAGTAGTTTCTCCTTGGGTCGTAATGTTTTCTCTTTGACCTTTTGCTACTCAGAATAATAACAGGCTTTTATATAATGCACCAATTTCTGCTGCTACAGCAGAGCAACTTCTAAAGGATCATTGATGGGAATAATAGAGCAATTTTCCATCCTCACCCCAGTTTATTAAGTTAGCTGCAACTTCTCAAAAGCTTGTACTGCTGAAGGCCTTTTGTGATGTAAATAAATGTCCCCTTATATGTTTGGGATTCTGCCTACTGAGAGATTCTGTTTGGTGTTGGTGATTAATTGACTTGCTGATGGTGTCTGGAAAAAATGTTTCCATTTTAGAAGTGCATGCAAGCCTTGAAGTTTTACACCTTAAGAAATTAGGAGCCTTTTTGGATCAGATCAACAGCTTCCTGTTTCCCACAGTGGCCCAGCAGACACCCTCCCACAAGCAAGGTCAGAGAAGCCATTGCTTCCCCTTCTCATGACCCTCCAAGCGGCTAGTATTCAGAGGTATGGTGCCATGAAACTAGGGGCCTTTCCCCACTCGCTTCCATCCCCCCTGTGCCGCGCGCTGCTCTCAGGCTGCTCTCAGGCTACTTGTATGTCCTCACCTACCCCGCCGCTACTAAAAGTGCTGGGTCAGCTAAAAGGCTGCCGCTCAGAAAGAGCTGGCCTGGGATGCCGCAAGCAAGGCTGAGGGGTGCGACAGCAGCAGCTTCGGGGCGGCTGCGTTGTCGCCGCCCCTCTCAGTGGGGATCGCTATAGGATCCCCCGCGCTACTCTCCTCGAGTAGCGCGGGGCTTAAGGAAAGTGGGGAAAGGGCCTAGCTTGGTTATTTCAGATTCTGGACTTAATAGTCTTATAGGGACACATGCAGGATCCAGCCACTAATTTGACTGAAATGTTGCAGCCTATAATCCTATGCACTTATTCGGGAGCAAGTCCAGTTGAATTCAGGGGAACTTGGAATCTTCGTGCTCAGGACTGTAGTAACTGGATTGGAAACTATGAACACAAGATGGTTCAAGATGGAGATCTGAGGCTCCTTCCGAACATGCAGAATAATGCGCTTTTAATCCACTTTCACAATTGTTTGCAAGTGGATTTTGCTGTTCTGCACAGCTGCAAAGTGTATTGAAAGTGGACTGAAAGTGCATTATTCTGTATGTGCGGAAGGGGCCTGAGTGACACGATAAGAAATATATTTGCTGTTTGTAAACGAATGCTTCTTTAGATCAGGCCCCCCCCCCCCCCCCCCGTTGTAGTGCCATTGGGCACCATGGCAATGAATGAGACCTTTACTGGTGTCCACCAGGTGTTCTTAGAATATGGACTGGGCCAAGTGGAGCTTTTGCTCAACAGGGCTTCTGATCAGCCATGGGAATCTGATTGGCTGTGCAGATATTTTAAAAGTTGTTTCAGCATCAGCTGCTCTCACAGCAGAAAATCACTTCACTACTGTGTGTATGCAAGAAAAATCATTACCCAATGTCTGTTTAAAAGGTCACCCTGCTAAATAGAACTTGTGTTTGAAATATTAAAGAGCTGCTAATAGAATTATGCATAACTTCACTCATGCTATTTTGTGGTTGGCTTCACCATTTTATGGTTGACGCCATCTCCTGCAAAAGCCCTATTTTCATAGAATCATAGATTCATAGAGTTGGAAAGGACCACAAGTGCCATCAAGTCCAACCCTCTGTCATACAGGAAGAAACAATCAAAGCAATCCTGACAGATGGCTTTTTAGCCTCTGTTTAAAAACTTCCAAAGAAGGAGACTCCACCACTCTCCAAGGCAGTGTATTCCATTGTCAAACATCTCTTACTGTCAGGAAGTTCTTCCTAATGTTTCAATGGAATCTCTTTTCCTGTACCTTGAATCCATTACTCCTTGTCCTAGTCTCTGGAGCAGCAGAAAACAAGCTTGCTCCCTCACCAGCATGACATCTCTTCAAGTATTTAATCGTGACTATCATGTAACTCCTTCTGTTCTCCAGACGAAACATACCCAGCTCCCTTAGTCTCTCTTGTAGGGCATGGATTCCAGACCTTTTACCATTTTGGCTACCCTCCTCTGGTCCCGTTCCAGCTTGTCAATATCCTTCTTGAATTGCAGTGCCCAGAACTGGACACAGTATTCCAGGTGAGGTCTGTCTAATGCAGAATTAAGAGGTACTATTATATCCCTTGATCTGGACCCTCCTATTGATGCACCCCAGAATTGCATTGGCTACCTTGGCTGCCACATTACACTGCTGACTCATGTTTAATTTGTGCTCTACTAAGACTCCCAGATCCCTTTCACATGCACTGTTGTCAAGCCAGGTGTCACCCATCCCATATCTGTGCATTTCATTTTTTTCTGACTAAATGTAGAATCTTATATTTATCTCTGTTGAAATTAATTTTTTTAGTTTTGGCCCAGCTCTCTAATCTGTCTAGATCATTTTGAATCCTGCCCGTGTCCTCCAGGATATTAGCTACCCCTCCTAATCATCTGCAGATTTGATTAACATGCCCTCTATTTCATTATCCAAGTCATTGATAAAATTATTGAATAGCACTGGGCCCAGGATGGAACCCTGTGGCACTCCACTACTCACTTTTCTTCTAAACAGACTCCAAATTCCTAAGAGGAAAAGAAAGAGATTGTAGGATTTCAGGGAGACACTGGGTAAAGAGAAATTAAGAGCATTCCTCTTAAGAGTGCTACTTCCCAGTAGCATTCAAGGTGGAATAAACAACCAATGTGTAAATGACCCAGGTTGGTGTAATGTGCCTACCAACCAAACCCTGGAATTCAAGAAATGTTCCACTTAGTCCTGACACTGGTTCATACATGACCTGGATCAAGGAGTTAGAATCGGACTTTCAAAAGCTGGTCAATTGGTATTCTTTTCCTATGTTGTGTTGGTGCATTTGGAATGCTATTGCAATATGACCTGGTTAGGGGATAGAAGAGTCTTCTAACTTCCACTGACAGCTGTGGTCATAGTAAACAAAATGTTGGAGAGCAGGCTGTCTCCATTAAACTTTGCCCTAGCGCATAGGTGTCAAACTCGTGGCCCTCCAGATGTTATGGACTACAGTTCCCATCATCCCCTGCCAGTACCATGCTGGCAGGGGATGGTGGGAACTGTAGTCCACTGTAACATCTGGAGGGCCACCAGTTTGACACTTGTGCCTAGCATGTGGAAGACTGGGCTGGGATGAAGTTCACCTCTTTTCTTTTTCGGTTCTTTCTGGGAACATGCATGCTGAAGAGGCATGCTGCCCTGGCAAGAAAAGAGGAGAATTATTATTGACATCATTTTTCACACTCCTGGGCTGTGCGGCCCTGAAGAGGTTACAGCCAAATATCATTTTCTTGTTAGTGCAAGCTGGGTCACTGCTACCTCAGCTTTACGAATGGAGAAGGGCTGAGAGAAAAAAAGATGTGTTGATTATTTGTCTGAGAACTAAGTAGTGGTTATCTTTCTACACTTAATGACTGGTAGCGGAACGTGTGACCTGATCACATGGAAAAGCACTGCAAATGAGGTAATACCTACATATACTCATTCTTGTCGATCCCCTGAGCTTTAGCACCACCCGGGCTGCTCCTTCCCAGCGTATGAGGAACTCTTTCTCTGGCATCAGACAGGGTGTCTGGGTGCAGTTACACTTCAGCGGCTGTTTCCCAGGGCTAACAGGACCTGAGTCAGGCCGTACCTACTTGGGAGCATCCTCCCTGGCCATCCAGACCCTCACCCTTTTTATTCCCTTCCCCCAATCTGGGCTCCACCTCAGGCCCTTCTCTCTGGCTCTTCCCTCAGAGCCTTTTAGGGCCAATAAAAATACAGTTACAAAAGACCAAACATACAAAAATCAACAGCAGCAAGTCCTAATCTAATAAACATGGCCACTAAACATTCCAAACCTAAAAATACTCTCCATCCCCTATGACATTCATCTTTCCAAGTGTGTGTGTGAGGGGGAGGGGTGAGGCAGGAGAGACAGGGAGGGAGGGCCAATATACAAGATGGAAAATATGCATGATGTTCCAAATGGTATCATGACACCAGATGGAATTGGGTGTGGGAGGCCAGCTAAATGAAATGGAAAGTTTGCTCATGGAATAGCCTCCTCTGAAGGCTTGGTGGAACATCTCCGTCTTGTGGAATTGGTGAAGGTCCCGCAGGACCCTGGTGTCAGCTGATAGAGAGATGTGTGGGCCCCTGGCCAAGAAGGGCTTTAAATGTCTTAACCAGCATCTTGAATTAAACTTGGAAACAAATGGGCAGCCCTTGTAGCTGTTTCAAACTGTTCAAAGTATTTTTATAGTGCCTAGGCTCTCCTTCATTGGACTACCACATTCTGGACCAGGCAATTTCTGAGTTGTTTTCAAAGGCAGTGCAACAGAGAGGGATGAAGAGGCCCCTGTGTTTGGAGCTTAAGAATGGTAACAATCAATGCATATTAGAGACATGTAACTACCAAAGAGCAAGAGCAGAAGAAGAGTTTGGATTTATACCCCACCTTTCTCTCCTGTAAGGGGACTCAAGGTGGCTTGCAAGCTCCTTTCTCTTCCTCTCCCCACAACAGACTCCTTGTGAGGTAGGTGAGGCTGAGAGAGTTCCAAAGAACTGTGACTACCCCAGGGTCACCCAGCAGGAATGTAGGAGTACAGAAACACATCTGGTTCACCAGATAAGCCTCCACCGCTCAGGTGGAGGAGTGGAAAATCAAACCCAGTTCTCCAGATTAGAATCTACCTGCTCTTAACTACTACACCACGCTGGAAGATTGAGGGTTGAAACTGAGGCTCCTGTATCTAGATAGGGAATCATTTGCCAAATGTAGCTGTAAAAGGATCATCATCTGCTATACATAATTAAACTAGGGGTTGGGGGAGGGAGGAAGACTCCAGTAATTATTTCTGTCGCTGAGAGGGGTCTTAGAGGAGCATAAAAGCTGAGCAGTGGGGCCCAATAATCCCATGAAAGTGAATGAAAGTCCACAGTCTCTACATACCAAGATGTTAGAGAGTATTATTGTAATAGCCCACTTTGAACTTGAAGATACCGAAATTATAGTTGAAATCACTGCTTACAAAGTAGGCACTCAGAGCCGCTTATTTGGCATGATGTTGCAAGGCCTGTGTCAGAATAAAGAGCTGCTAATTGCAACTTCCTTTCCCTGGGGGATCAATTGTAGGGGCTGGATTTTGCTGTCCTTTGGTTTGTTGAAGCCAAGGCGTGCCCTTGTTGCACTCAGGTACAGTGTTTAATTGAAGAGTTGAGAAAATGGTCTCAGTTACTCCAAAATGGCCAGTTCTGAGATGCCAGAAGCTCAGTTTCATGAGGGCACAAATTCTGGAATCCAGAAGCTGCATCAGGAGGGAGCTGTGGCTGAAACGTAGGGCACCAGCTTGGCATGCACAAGGTCCCAGTTTTAATCCCAAGCATCTTTAGCTAGAAAGATCAAGTAGGGGGTGATGTGGAAGACCTCAGTCTGAGACCATGGAGAGCTGCTGAGCATTTGTGTAGACAGTACTGACCTTGATTGGCCAATGGTCTGATTCGCTATAATACACCTTCATATGTACTTTTTGGATCTTCAGTGATAACAAGAGTTGCTGCTGGTTGAAACCATAAGCTTCTCACTCATGTTATTCAAAAAGGACTTAGGATGGTGGAGAGCAGGCTATGACATTATATTGCTGTTGTGGATGGATAAGGGGATAACCGCCAGGAATTCATAGGGATCTGATGGCATGGCTGTCTTATTCATATAAAAACAATTATAGTGGTTGACCTACCAAACCACATCTTGCAAAAAATCCAGGACTCCAAGTTATACCCTGTGAAAGGGCCGCTGCTTTAAAGTTCATATGAGGAGGACTGGCCATTGAGTCCACTGGGGAAAGTCCTGGTGGTACTCCCCCAGACCTCTCTGATCCCAGATGGGCCAGCATGAGATGCTCATGAGCCATCACTGCTGCAATCTGGGAAATGCTTAGCCAAACATCAGTCTTGAGTGGGACGATTCTATGAAATGAATGTGACTCTTTTGTTTTTAAATTTGTTAAAAATTGCACTTGGCTTCCCTTCCCCCTCCCCTTTCCCCCCTGCAAATCTGTTGATTGTAAAATCTCTTAATTAGCTTGTATTAGCTTTAGCAGGCAGAGTTATGCTCTATGCAGTTTGGAATCTGTTTTAGGAGTGAGGTATCACCAGATTAAAGGTGTCAGAATTGACAAAGCACGTACGGGATGTGTGTGAGAGATCTGGATGAAAAATCTGTGGTGATGGCAAGAAGAATGTTTCACCAAATGTTTCTTTGACTGATGGCAGAAATCTCTCTCAATCTCACCCTCCCCTCCCAGCTTTGCTATTCAGCATTTTTCCCTTTGAAAAATCAGAGATGCCATGAAGAAGATGTAGTTTTTGGCTCAATAATATGGCACTGGGCCACCTATTCAGATCGGTTTATCATCAGTTCCTATTGCTGTTCTAGCTCTGTTCCCCAAGGGATAATTATGAATTTCAATAGCCCAGTGAAATAAACAGTCTTTATCTGGCAATAGAGAAGGAAAAAGGGAGACCTAATCATTATTTTTCTATTTTTAATTGCATCGAGTCCTATTCCTACAGTCTGCAATCAGTCCTTATTCAGGCATTGCCAAAGCTGCTTTAGCAGGAGTGGGGGGAAAGGACTAGCTTTTATCATTTTAGTATTAATACTCTTTAATGGCCTCATAACCAAAAATACTAGGAAAGTACACATCAGCATGACACATTATAGTTGATTCCTCCCATATAAGTGAATAGCTTCCTTTAACATACAGGCAAAGATAAAGGAGCATGTCTGCCATGAGGAAAACACCTGCCCTATACTGCAGACGTTCCTGGTAGCATTTTCTTTTCTGCTCCAGTCTTTGTATCCTCAGGATTGCATCCGCATGTCACAATAAGGTCCAGTTAAGCCAAAATTTGTCCATGAACATGGCTTGTTGGCATGCTTCCACATGCACATTCTTCATGTTCTCTCCCTTCACAGACAGATCGCTTGAATTTTATTTTCTTATCTAGAGATTGACCTTTTTGCACATGTACAGGTTTACCACAGGTTTTTCCAGTGGACAGACTTTGTGTCTTAGAAACATTTTCTGTGAAATCATTCTGCCCCTTTCCCCTTGTGTCTTCAGTTGCATTTACTCCACATGCTACTTCTGAAAAGGTATTATTCCTGATGGTGGTGGGATGTCATCCGTGACACAGAAGAACAATCCTCCTCCCCTTTTCCCTCCCTTTTGTGCAGGTGTTTTATCATTACTGTACATTTTGAGGCAGCAATTCAAAAATGTGCTGTATGGAGAATGTATTGAGGGAGGCAATCTTACAGATACAAAGGTCCCAGATCATTTAGGTTAATACCAAAACCTTGAACCTGATCAGGTACTCTACCTGGAGCCATTGCAGTTGGATACATGCTCCCTGTGGAGTTCCTGTGAGGAACCATTCAGATGCATTCTGAACCAGTTAGAGTTTCCAGAGCAGCCTCAAGGGGAACTCTGCATAAAATAAAATATAGTTTTCCTTACCACAATCTTTATTTGCATCTTTTAATCATGAGTCAAGATTGCAAACCTTGTATCCCTCTTAAGAATTTTTCCATTTTTGATTCTAAAATGCCTTTTTTCCTTAAAAAAAAAAGATTCCCATGTTCAATCCAGTGTCCCCATTCTTTCCTAACATTGTTCATAGGTTTATCCCAAACCATTCTCATCAATTTGGCTTTTTAAAATAATTTTCACTACTTTTACTTGCCATTTTTCAATCTCTGATATATTTGAAGATTTCCAACCACATTTTTGGCCAAATTTGATGTGCAATAGCTCACAGTCATTATTAGAGCAATCCCCAATTACATACAACAATTGCTCCTAGTACTCTTTTCAGTCACCCAGTGGAGGAGGAGAGGGAGGTGAAACTGGCTAAAGGGGAGGTTGGGTCATTACATGAGGCATGTTAGATGGGACAGAGAAATAGACCATTTCAATATGACCACAAGGGAAGCTGGCTGGGAAGCATATTGAAAACAGCTGGGATAATGGATCAAAAAAACATTGTGGTTAAAGTGCTCAGGAAAACAATGGAGGAAAAGTGAGGAGAAAACCCCTCCTACATTTTATCCTCGCAACAACAGCGCAGTGAAATAGCTTAGGCTGAGAGCAATGTTCCATGGCAGAATGGGGACTCATATCTTGGGTTCTAACTGGTCAGTATGGTGTTACTTAGGATTTAGGATTTCTGGTTTGAATTGACCTCCCCTTGATGTACAAATGCAGATGTAAAAGTGAATTGGAGTTTGTTTGCTCCCCACAAACCAGGATTTTGAACTACCAAATCATATTAGTGCACATTGGAGCTTGCTGAGACATCTGAATGTCACCTTCATCTAGTTTGGTCAAACGACAACTAAGCAAATGGATCAGATGTCTGTTTGATGTGGTTTTCTATGTTAGGGGCCTTTGTTTCCTGTTGATGTTTAATGTGCTGTTTTCTCAGTTGTCAGGAGATGCTTAGCTTTTAATTGGTCTTCGAGGAAGCTAGTGATGTTTTAAGGAAGGAGATGTGATGAAGAGTTTCCCAAAAGTAACATTCAAAGTCCTGAAGAGGACATGTGGTGGTAGTGGCTATAAGCCAAGGACTGAGGTTCAGGAAAACCAGTTTTATACAAAGCCTTACATCTCCTACAATAAGAATATCCTAACTCTTCCTCTTATTAGATTGTAACACTGAAATTTACAGTAAAAGTTGACACACCTTCTTCTCGGACTTTCCAGCTATCACATTTCCTTTCTCTTTGTCTTTTCTTTAACTGTCAGCTATTTCCTCCATTCTGACATCCAGCTTTGGATCAAAACAGCTGCTGCCTTTGATTCAGAAATGTCTTTTAACCTTTTGCAGTTGAATCCACACCTCCTTTCAAGCTGAATGTTTTAGATACCAGCAGTGAAGTGTTGAGGGCAATAATTTGCATGTCATTTCTGGAAAATGTAAGAACGTCTCCATCTGTGCATAGATATGGTAGTTGTCTAGTAACGGCAGTGGACAAAGATGGTCTTTCCGGGTATCATTTCATGAGTCCCTCACTCTGAACTATGGACACAAATTTTCCAGTCTTACAAAATACATCCATTTGTGGAAGGTAGCTTCCAGATTCCGGTCTCCTCCTAAGTGGGACAGGTGGGCTGAAGCAAGGTCTGCATTACACAGCAGCTGCTTCCTGCTTGGGCAGGAATACTCAACCAGATTTTCACACACATGAATGATCTTTAAGACACAGCCAAGGTGGATCAATCTAATGTTTAGATATTTGAAGGGATCACTAGTAATCAGATTGATATTTTCCATTGTCACTGTCCTGTTAATGACGTAACACCGGATTTATATACGAATCATATATATAGCTATATGTACATGAAGTTGAATATAAATAATCTTATCATTTTTTCCCTGTTGCATTTGAGATCTACCCCACCTAGAGCATCTTTACATTAAGGGTGTTAAATATCTTTGACGTAGCAGGTTGGTTTTCCTTTCCCCTCCACAGTTGGCCACGGGCAGAGCGAAGGAGACCGTATGGTCGTGTCAGACTTCCATGTGTTTGTCAGAGACAGCTTGCAGCACATTGACCTCATGAAGAAGGATCACCCCGGCCTCCCTGTGTTCCTTCTAGGGCATTCCATGGTAAGCACATGGCACTACCCCCCACCCTGCTTAATGGAATCTTGGCCTCCTGTTGAAAAACAGAGGGCACTCTTTTCACTGCAGCCTTTTCTGACCTGTCCTCCTCCTTCTCTCTCCTTTTTTTTTTTTTTTTTGCAGTTAACAGGGATATTAAAAACAATTATAATTTACATACATGTAATGGAGAGGCAAAACACAGTGTGGAATTAGGACATTTCGATGACTGGGGAGGGGGCGTGTTCTGGTGCTGTGGATGTCTTACAAAAACTGTAATTACCAAGGGCATAATTACAAATTACATTTTCTCAGGTGCTTCCCAGGTATTCCCTGTGGCCTGTTGATCAGGCGTGCGCTACATGTTCCATGCCTGGTATTCAATTCGCAGACATGGAAGGGTCCAACACAGCTCAGTGGCCCAGTACATGGGAAGAGAAGCTTAAGCCTTCCTTCTTTGCTGTTTTCTAGATCTGAAACAGTGCCATGGAGCCTGTTGGTGAAACTTGGATGTACTGATAAGCTAAACACACATTTCCACAGCAGGGCTAATGGCATTTCTCCAAGGCTGTTGCAAATCAGGAAAATGCCAAGAAGAAAAATGCTGTTGTCCCATTTCCCCGCAATACCAATCCAAATTTGGAAAGACAGCCTTCCAAATATTCTATTCCCAAGTCATTTAGCATTTTGCCGTTCAAAACCAATGTACTGAGTCTTGGCCAGAAATATACTGGTAGGAAGTCTAAACCTTTTGATGTGTTCTTTTTCTTGTATCCCTTTCAATATCCTTATACCAAGTCAGTCAGCTGGTCTGTCAGTGTTGATGTTGTCTTCTCTAGCTGGCACTAGCTCTCCAGGGTATCAGGGAGAGTTGTTTCATATGATCTGTTCCAGTATCAGAAACCAGTTGCAGATCCAGAAGAATTTGCAGGGTCACATTCGGCTTGTTTTATTTCCCATCCACCAGAGTGACAGAGACAGTTTCAGTGCCAAAACATGTCTTCAAGTCAAAATGAAACATGTCTAGATTATTCATTTCATCCAGAAAAGTCTGTAACTGAGGGACCACCACTTGGTTGAGCACCCTCTTCAAAAAGGAGGTATTGCAACCGGCCAGTAGTTGATATCATTGTCTATGCCCAAGGATAGCTTCTTCAAGGGATCTAATATCCATCTCTTTTTGTGACTGCCCTTCAACAACCAAGAAGAGCAGGAGTTGAGCAAACAGGTAGAAGGCTTGCCTTTCCGAGCACCCTATTCCCAAACTCACGCTGAGGTCCTGAGTGCGCTATTTTGTTTATCATCCCCACCCTGTACATGTCTAGAAAAAGGACAGATCCACTCATACTATAGAATTATGTTTTCGTTGGTACAAACTTTGTGTTATTTTGGTGAATACATATTTTAGTTTTTTATCACAGAGGAACCCCAGCCCTGATGGTACCTTAATCTGGTTACAGATTCAGTTTCAGAAGAGGATAGATAAGGATTAGTGTTGACAGTATTAAGATAGCTGGTGTCAACCTGGTACTACAAAGGCATGGCATAGTAGCCCAGGACATGAATGTACCCCCAAAGAACCTGCCAGTGGTCGTTTTCGTACAGTACAGTACTCTGCCTTTCCAGTCTTAAGGGCTGACATAGTCCTCAGTGGTGCTTGTCAGACAAGTGCAAATTCTGAGCTATGGCCTGTAAGGCACCTGGTGTACCATGGCAGCAGATTGTCCTTATATTTCCCCTCATAATGTTTGACAATAGGGAGGGTCTGTCCGGAGTCAGAGAGCTAATGACTGGTGCAACATTTGCAGTGAGGCTGTATTAGGAACTTCCTAGTACATGCTTTCACAATAGCATGAGGTCATCCATCAGGTTGTAGCTGTGGAGATTCCATCCACCCAGACACTGCCTTCATCTTTTCTCTGGCAAACTTCCACGCTGTCGGCCATCGCCTTGTCCTACAGCACACTACATGAAAGTGCATTCCTTGTATTTGTTAAATATTCCTGAACTAAAATTGACTTAGGGTGTGATGCCCTATTGATAAGTTGGATTTGAGACAACTGGCATGCCTTTAAAGCACACTTCAAAATACTTTCTGTAGCAATGAGCTGGTTTCTAAATCCTCAGCCAAGTAAAACCCATTCCTCTTGCTTCTGCTGCCACTACATGTAAACAGGATGGTAGCTTTTCAACACTGTGGAAGCTCACCAAGTATTTCCCCTGACAACTAATTGTTCATGATCCTTTTGAAGCATTCCTGGTCACTGATGCCTCAGCCTTGCCAGCTCTTAGCTTTAAACTACACACAAACCGGGCATTATTTAAATAGCAGTCCAAGTTAGAGTTGGCATCTGCTCAATCAAAACATCTTAGTTACCTGACTAGTTAAATATTGCCAAATGAATATTCAAAACATTAATTTATTACAACACAGAGAACTGTACTAATTACACCTGTCTTCTAAGATTCCAGAATCCAGTCCCTCCCAGAATTTTAAGATCACTATGCCTGATCACATGGAGGTTTTACTTCCTACAAAAATATAATAGGCTCTGTGGTAACCAGGATTTCTGGGCACAATCAGCATGCGTTACAGAGCTTTACAGAGTTTCTATCCAGAAAAGCTTACAATCTAAAATTTGACCTAAGGGCAGTTTCTGTTACGCAGCTTGTATGTATTTGTGTCATCCTTTCTCCTGAGTCCTTGTTCAAATGTGCCTGTAGCTATTTGCACATGTAGGAAAAGCTAGGCCCATGTGACTAGGCCTAGATTTCATAACCAATACATGAGGCCACCTGGTTTCTTGAATACACAATTTCAGGCTGTAGGTAGAGACTTGTGGTGCTGAAATTCTTTTCCTTACAAAAAACTTTTGTACATAGAAAAATAGTACACCAGGAGAAGAGTTGGTTTTTATATTCTGCTTTTCTCTACCTTTCGGAGTTCTAGCCTAGTCTGTCTTGAACATTTATGTGAAGGGCAGTGTTTGCGTTTGGAGGGATATTCAGTTACATGAGTTCCCATCTGCAATGTGAAATTGTAAAACTGAAAAACAAGTTAGCAAGCTCATTTGTGGGTTGTGTTGGTTTTACTTTATTTGGGAAAGGCCAGGCAGAAGTTCTCTGGAGAGATGTATAGTGCAGAAGGTACATGCCCTGAAATGAATAGTGTGTCCATATATTCCTTTGACTCCTTCATGGTAGTTATTTATTTACAGTTCACCTTTCGCACTGAGATTAAGTGCAGGGGGAGCAAGAGGCTCTTGATCCTGTTAGTGATTTGTGATTACTTCAGGACACAATAAAAAGTAGGGTGCAGGCATTTTTGACTTCTCAGACTATTTATATAATTGAGCAGCATGTTCCCGATGATGAACCAGAAAAAGTGTAGGACTCAGGGAGATGTAGTCCAGAGGGTGTCATTTCTCATGTACAGAGGGACAACAACTCTCAGACTCGGCTGATAACATTTTTCAAAGCTCTGGGGCCCTTACAGGGCTGTCTTAATCCTTGCCTGAGCCATCTCTTCAGTAGGAGTCCTCACATGGCTGTCCTATGCCTTGCATGAGCCAACTCTCAAGTAAGTCAGCAATGAGCCCAGCACCCACAGCCAGAACTGGCCACCTCATTCCAGAGTGTTTGGGGAGGAGGGGGAAGGCCTCTCTGCAACTGGAACAACTCCAGTTGAAGCTATGAGAGCAGGGCTGTGCGGGGTGAGAGCTCGCCACACTCACCCAGAGCACTCCAGGCAAGCTACCAAGAACTGGGAGTGAAGGGAAGAGAGAGTTGGATAGGGGCAGAAAAACAATGAGTACTGGGGGGGGGGCAGAAAGAGAGAGCAAAGGTTGGTGGCCAAAAAGAGAGAACAAAAGCTGGATGGCAGAAACATAGAGAATAGAGAGTTGGGGTAGTGGGGCAGAAAGAGAGAGCTGGAGTAGCACGGCAGAAAGTTTATTCATTCATTCATTCAACAACTTAGTACCCTTCCCTCCCCAGCCTAAAAACAGAGCGGGGCAGAAAGAGAGAGCTGGGTAGGAGGCCAGAAAGAGAGTTGGGGTAGTGGGGTAAAAATAGAGAACATTAAGAGAAGTATTGGCAGGATGCAGAGTGAGAGGCAGAGAAAAGGGGAAAGAACCGAAGGAAAAAAGGTGGGCATAATGCCCTCTTGAGTCTCCGCTTGCGGGTTCCCACTTGCTAGAGCCCACAGTATTTTTTTCATACATCAGGCTTTTCAGGCACGGTGCTGCCCTCACCTTTGCAAAGCCAGAATCCAGGGGAGTGAGGGAGGGGTGGCATGCAAGAGAGAGGAGCAGGCCCAGCATCTAGACATGGCCCGCCCACCCACCCTAGCAGAGGCATGGGGAGGGGTGGAATGCAAGGGAAAGGGAGTGAGGGAGGAGGGGAGGGGGAGGGGTGGCATGCAAGGGGAGGGAGGGGTGGCATTCAAGGGACGGGGAGGGGGCATCTAGACATGGACATGGCTTGTCATCTGGACATGGCCCACCCACACTAGTGGAGGGAGGGATGGCATGCAAGGAAGGGAGGGAGGGGTGGCATGCAAGAGATGGGAGGGAAGGAGAGGGGCCCAATATCTGGACATGGCCCACCCATATATATACCCTGTCCCATCTCTTGCCTTGGGGGGATTAGTTTCTAGACTCCATTGTATTTTTCCCACAATGAGCTTTTTAAAAAAAAACTCGATTTATACCCCACCCTCCCCCGAAGGGCTCAGGGCGGCTTTATTGCTAGTTATATCATATTTGGCTGAGTTTGGTCAGCATCCCTCCCAAGTTTTAGAACAGTGCTGTGGCTGTAACAGGGTTACTGTTTGCTTCAGGATGGAGTGGGGAGATTTAAAGAATCTGTTTAAATTTTGTAATCTGACATTTAATGAAGTATCTAACTAGCTGATACTGTCTTTTTGTTTTGTCTCAGCTGTTATGGTCAAACCAGTCTTGTTTGGTATCTCCTCTTTGTGGCTACATCATTCCTTAATTCATTGGGTATTGAAGTGTTATGTGGTTTCTGGGCTGTATGGCCGAGTTCTAGTACCATTTTCTCCTGACGTTTTGCCTGCATCTTTGGCTGGCATCTTCAGAGGATCTGATGGTAGTAAAGCAAGTGGAGTATATATATCTGTGGAATGTCTAGGGTGGGAGAAAGAACCATTTGCCTGTTAAAAAGTGTAAAGGGTACAATTAGCAAGCTTGATTTGCATGTTAACAGGCATTTATACAGGCATTCAGTATGTAGAAGCTGTTCAGGTTAAACAGCTTTAGCACCAGAACACATTGACAAGATTCCTGAGACAGGGATGTTGTTACTGTACCAGCCTATAAAGTACTTAACTTTTTCTTCAGTATTGTACTCCTAACAGTTGTCAGTGTTATCACTCAAAAACTGTTTTTGTTTCTGTTGCAGGGAGGAGCCATCACTATCCTTACTGCGTGTGAAAGACCAAACGACTTTTCAGGCTTGATATTAATTTCTCCTTTAGTAGTTGCAAACCCAGAGGTAGCAACGCCACTCAAGGTAAAAATCTAGGCAATAAATGAGTGCCAGGCTGTTTAACTAAATGACAGTTCATAAGAACATAAGAACATAAGAACTAGCCTGCTGGATCAGACCAGAGTCCATCTAGTCCAGCATTCTGCTACTCGCAGTGGCCCACCAGGTGCCTTTGGGAGCTCACATGCAGGATGTGAAAGCAATGGCCTTTTCCACATGAACAAGTTACCACAAATTTTCTCAGTGTTTAAATCTTGCGTCTCGGAAACATTTTATGTGAAATCATTCCGCACACCTCCATTCCCCCCTTTGTTTTCCCTCTGTCTTCTTAGTTGCATTTATTCCACATGCTACTGCTGAAAACGTATTATTCCTAATGCTGGTGGGATGTCATCTGTGATGCAGAAGAACTACCCTCCCTATTTTTTCTTTTGCACAGGCGCTCTAGTGTCACTGCGCAGTTACATTGAAGTGGCAATTCAAAAAACATCTCAGCCTTCATTTCTCCCATTGAGAAGTATCCACACAAAACTGAAGCCAAAAAGCCCTCCTGGAGAAGGCACCATTATCTGAAGGAAACAAAATACCTAGGCCCCCCCCCCTCCTTTTTTTCCAGCCACAGTCGCTACTTCAACAGTCCCTTGTCAGTTTCACTCACTCGTAACTGCAGATTAAGTATATCTTCACTTTAATGTTCCATCACTCTTTGGAAATTGACAAATCTGATACTATTGACCTGGCTTGTGGCTGTGCCCTAATGTTACATCACTAATGTGATATGACGAAGAAAAAAACAAATTCCTTTCAGAAACGGAGTATGAGGGGGAGGAGAAAATGGCTGAAGGAGAAGTTGTTCAACAACATTGGGGTATGGTTAATGGCTGTCGTGGGTTTTCCAGACTGTGGTCTGGAAATTTTTGCCCCTGATGTCTCGCCCTCATCTATGGCTGGCATCTTCAGAGGCATGTCATGGTGAGATGTGCTTCTCCCTATGGCAAAGTGTAGGGTGATTGTGTGGTGGGGTATATGTTTTGTCCACCTCACAGGGGAGCGAGGCACATTTGCATGTTTCTGTGTGGAGTTCATTTACAGTTGTACCACAGAGAGAAACACATATCACTGTGACATGCCTCTGAAGATGCCACTCATTGATGAGGTTGAAACATTAGGAGCAAAACCTACCAGACCACGGCAATACAGCCTGGAAAACCCACAACAGCTGGTTAATTCTGACTGTGAAAGCCTTTGACAAAAAAAGTAGGATTTGGTAGCAAGATACGTTGTAAACAACCTGTACAGAAACGGCCATAGTTTCCAGACATAGCTCTTCTTCCACTGGTGCTTTCTGTGAGTGTGTGTGTGCACTAATTTGCACTAAAACAGGGCTGGATGGAAGACCCTTGATAATTTAAAGTCATATTCAAAGAACTTTTGGTATACTCTGAAGGCCTCCATACAGCCCTATGCAGAGAAATCCTAGCAGTTGCTTCAGGTAAAAGTCCCTTAAGTGTGTGATTGAGAACAAAGCAACAAGGGATTTAACTCCTTTCCCTACCATCACTTTCCCTTTTCAACTCTTCTTCCCCACACCTCCAGAGTTCTGGGTATGTTGTTGCATTTGTACCATCACTGTTAATGGGAGGAGACTTAAATTCATCATTCTGCCAAATGACAGTTTTCATCAACCCAACAGACATGAATAGTGTTTTGCTCCATGAACATATGGGTGTGAGAGAGAATGTGGGTAGGAGTTGATTGATGTAAACTAATATTTTATTTAAAATATTTAGATGCTGGCTTATTGCATTCATGCTTAGGTGGTTCACAACAACAAATCTAATTCTGAAGAACAGTTAAAGCACAGCTTGGTCTCTGTATTATTTATTGATTTGTTTACATTTTTTTTACAATTCCCCTTTCTCACTGAGCCTCAAGGTGGATTACGCAATCTAAATCAATGTAATCAATAGGATAATACATCTAAAAAGCAGTATGATAGGACTAGGACAGCAGAAATTTGAAACATTTGGGCTGAACAAAGTATAGGTCTTAAATATGACATATTAAACAATGCAGAACATGCTATTGCATCAGTGGAAACACAGTTCATTTTCATGGCCAATCTTTTATGATATAGCCCTATTTCCTATATCAAAAATGCCCTGCTGAACAATTCTGTTTTACATAGCTTGCAAAATGCCAGAAGCGTGGAAGCCTTCCTGACCTCCTCAGACAGACTGTTCCAGAGAATGTGGGCCACTGCAGAGAAGGCATGTGTACAGGCAGTTGTTAATCTTTCCCATCTTCAGGCTGGCACCTGCAGAAGAATATTAAATTCCCATTGTTAAGTGAGTTTATGCATGCAAATAAGCCAGGCCTGTGGTACTTTATTATGAAAGAGGTGGCAGTTGATCCAACAGGCAGTATTGACTTCTCTTTATGATCATGTGGGCACAGACATGTGGTTGCTTCTCTGCTTTAAGTCCTACATTTACAATTGAAGACTTTCCAAATCCTTGTAAGTTCATATATACACACACTGTTCAGAGTCTGCGGCTCCAAGATATACCATTTAACCCAAATGTATCAACAGCTTAGTTTGTACCAAGATAAATTGAATCTAGCCACCACATTTTCTAAGCTGGAGTCCTTTTCTCCCCAAATTTGTGTCAAAGCACGTGTTATTAAAAAGTTTTGTAATTAAAAGCGTGTGTATGCCACTGACTTTCAGTGCCATTCCACCCAAAAACCAGCAAGGCCACATTAAAATTTCATCAAACCAGTGTTAGGATCTGAGCTGAGACAAAGCATAAGTAGCTACGCATAAACCAAGACAGAGAAAGCACACAAGATGTGCCAATGCCAGTAAAACCGTCAGCTGTGCAAAATGCTTTGAAGTTACAAGATCGCATTTACATTCCTGATGACACTTTTATCTTCAGTATTTTTCTCGTGACTTCAGTGAAATGGAATGTAGTTCATGAGAGTTTGGTACCAAAAAAGCAGTCAGTAGACAGTGAGAAGATTACCTGCGCGTGCCTCTGCAATGTGTGGCTCCTTTGATATTTACGACTTCTGGAGATCTTGCGTTTTATCCTTTTACCATTGCTTTTAATGCAATATAGTTTTTCAGTCCACACCCCCTGCGATGCAGGGGGATCACAGACCACATGGAAACTTGATTACTTTTAATGGATTCAAATCCAAGCAAGGGTACACAGTCCATTTTACATTTTGCAGGTTGTATCTGTGGCTGCGGTGCGACAGTCAGATAGAATAGAGGGCAAAGATCCAGCTATTTGTTTCCTTAGCTGTCATCTTTTTCACATGATGACCACTTAATTAGAAGGCAGTTTTCAAAAGAGGAGGAGAGGAGAATTTTTAAGTACCAGGCTTGCGTGCAGAATGCTGCTAGCAGGGGGAAAAAGATATTTGACTTTCTCCTGCCGATCTCGTCAAGCTCCGGAGGCTCAGTGCTGCACTCCCAGAGGACAAGGGTGCAATAGATTTCCTCAGTCAAAGCCAGCGTATTTGCTCTTGTTTATTTGTAGCCCCCTAGAGAACGCTCATCAGAAAGAGTTGCAGCCTAGGCAACTACAGTAAATCACTCAGACTAGCAGGCTTGGGTTGCAGCAGCCCGAAATGAGAAGTAAACGGTGATGAGCCAAAGCAGGAATTCTCTCCGTGGTTAAATTGGTCTCAGGGGGAAAATGCAGAGGGCCTAGAGCTGTGAAAAACAGGGGTTCTAGGGAACACTACTTGTTGCATGCTTCCTCATCTCCTGCCTTTTCTAATTATTGGGGGGTGGGGGTGGGGAAGTGAGCTATTTGTTGGCATTTAGCACTAGGACCTCAGCTGGCAGTCACTGAGGGTACAGCCTCAGACCTCTGTTTCTGCCAACTGGATCCTGCATTTCTTTTTCTTTTTTTGCCGTCCAGGTTTCTAACATAATTTATCTCCTTCAGGTTTTTGCAGCTAAAGTACTTAACTTAGTCATGCCAAATCTGTCCTTGGGAGCTATAGACCCAAATGTGGTTTCCCGGAATAAAAAAGAGGTGAGAATGTTGCTGTCCTTACAGACACTGTGGTGTGTGGTGTGCTGCTCTTTCTGTGCTGCCTGTCTCTTCCGCTGTTGCCTTGACAATTTGACTGAAACCCCCCTGTTGCTAAGTTCTGTCCACACAAATGGGTGAACTGAAATGGCCACATCTTCACTAATTTTGCATTTGTACTGTGAACTGGAGAAGAGGAATGGTAGTTAATGGGGCAAAAATGAGATCGCTAATTAATCAGTCAGAGGAACTGTCTGTGTTTGGGAGGGGGACTCTATAGTTTGAGTTCACATCAGCTTTGAGACCACTTCTGACCATAGCTGTTTTAGCTGTGCCTACATTTGACCTGCTCCCATGCACAATCCAGGGAGGGATCACTATGGACGTGTGGTAGTGAGCCAGGCTACATCATAGCAAATAGAACACCCAGATAGATTTCTTCCATGCTTCTTTGGAATAAGACAAAGTTATAAGAGGCTTCCTTTACACATATAAGGTCTAATGCTCCATTCTTGGATTCCCAGTAAAAGAAATCTCAGGTAAGGCCTTAATTAGAATTCCTGGAAAACTGGCAACTGAACAGTACTGGAACAAATAGATGAATGGTCTGAACACATAAAACGGTTCCTTTCACGTTGTTGAGACTTAAAACAAATATTATTCACACCTCATTCAATGTCATAATTTGAAGGAAGATTTAAACATGACTAATGTGCAGTAGGAGCTGCAGTTGGGCACTCCAAGAGTTGTTCTCTTGATAAAATGGTAAATTGGTTGGTTACACAGCTTTTTTACATCTTTCTCCATAGTTTCCAACAGCTGGCCTTATGGTTGTCAGCATGACCAAGGCTGTGAGGCCTCATGGGACTCTAGGGGCAGAAATGCTAGCTGCAAACCCAAGTCTGAGCACATTAGTAAAACCAGAGCAGTTAGCAATGGATTCAGTGTCATAACTAATAAAAAGTAATTTGCCATCGTGAGCATGGTGTAGAAGGAGGAAGAGCCTATCATAGCATCGTAGGATAGAGTTCTAATTCATTAAGTGCAGTTGAAGTGACAGAAAATGGTACCTTGGTGGGTTTTTATTAAAAAAAGCATAGAATGCTTTGCAGTTTAAAGGGACATATATTGCTAGAAGTCCAGATTTACTCAGTCAGTGCCATTTCTCACTGACTGAGTAAGCTGCATTCTGCAGATTAATGTAAGCTGATGAAACTCACGTTGGAAAAGCAAGAGCCAAACAGGATGTCAGCAATGCAGTTCATATGTTACATTTAGTATGGAACTCTCCAAAATGGGGTGGGGAGTAGAGTAGCTGTGATTCAATAGTAGAGTATATGGTCTGCATGTAGAAGATTCCATGTCTAGTCCTTGGAATGTCCTGGAAAAGCCTCCAATGTCAGAAAATCTTAGGAAAATCTTGCTTGCAATCCCAGAGAGCTGCTGGTAGACTCAATGGAAGCAACTTCTTAGCAGTGCCCAGGCAGTATATCAGATCTGTGCCATGCTTGGTCCTTTTAAAAAAATATTTTTCAACAAAAAAAATTACAGAAAAGGAAAAAAGATTTTGAAAAGAAAAGTAAATATTAAAAAACAGGAAAAAAGAAACTAGTAAAAGAAGAGGTGTTGGAGAAGGTGACTTCTGAAAGCTGGAGGACTAGCACACACTTGCTGATCCTGGCTGTTTTCAGAACAAGTGGGTGTATTAACAAAGCCCAACTAATCCACCTGTTAGTTGAAGGTCCTTGGAGAGGCTAGAGCCAAACCATGTCTGCTCTTACACTGGCAAATGGCTCCTTTCAGTAATGTGTGGCAAGGAACTCTTAGGAGCTCAAACCAGTTGAAGCGCCATTCCACCAGACGTCAGCTGCCGTGCTTAGTCCTTGTAGAGTCTGCAGTGGAAGCTTTTTAGTGTCTGAAGGGAAGTGCTTGAGGTAAGAGGTCCGTCTGTGGTAGCACAGTGCCCAACTGAAAACCCAGGTATCTGCCATCCAAAGAAGGTCAAGGAGAGCATATAGAGGAGACAGTAACAACTGGTTTATAAATGTATTACATTTTTACCACCACTACCACCGCTGCCTAAGGAACTCAGGATAGCATACGTACACCATTCTTTCCACCTCCATTTTATACTGACACCAGCACTCTCCATGTGTGTGAGGGGGAGAGACTGGCCTTATTTCACCCAGTAAGCTTCATAACCAAGTTTGAACCTGGAGAAAACATTCAATCTCCATCTAACAACTTAAGGTAAAGTTAGTAATAAAACCTGGAGAATACACTCAAATTCCATCTAATATACTGGCTCTCTCCACGGGGGAAGCTTTTCAACACATAATCCACCCGCTGTCAAGTACATGTGTTTAGGCTCTGAGAAGCGTTGACATCCCAGATTATGTCCTGTATCATCACACTCAGATAGTTTTTAGATGTTTCATTAAAATTTTAAAAGCACTTCTGCAAAAAGAGATGCTTTCCTTGCTGAGGGTGCTGAAGAAGTTCTTGTCTGTGTCCTTTAGTTTCAAATCATGGAGCTGGAAAAGTCCAACAGGCCAACCCTACTCAATGCCAGATCCACCTAGAGCATCCCTGATAGCGATTGTCCAGCCACTGCCGAAGGACTATGGTGAGGGGAAGCTCACCACCTCGCTAGGCATCTAATTCCACTGCTGAATCATTCTCACTGTAAAAAAAAAATCCTAATGTCTAGCAGGTAACTTTCCACATGTAATTTTTACCCATTATTGTGACTTCTATCCTCTGCTGCCAACCAGAAAAGCTCCTTGCCCTCCTCTGACTGACAGCCTTTCAAATACTTGAAGAGAGCAATCAAGTCCCTCCCGCCCACAGCCACCTCTTCTCCAGAGTGAAGATTCCCAAGCTCTTCAGCCTTTCCTCATAGTCTTGATCACCCTTCCCTCTGTTTATAACACATACATTATACATGTACATGACACATCTGCAATGCCTGGATTCCGGTAGTGATGTTATCAGAACAAAATGGGAATCTTGATGATGAAATTGAGCTTGGCAAGTTTCTCCATTCCTGCCAGAGGATGTTTTAACAGTGATCACTCTGAAGGAACCTAACTGGGATACAGAAAAGAGAATCTGTATCGTTCCTCTATCAGCCAGATATAGCAGGGCTCTTTTTTCAGTGCACCCCTGCTCCCTTCCTTGCATGCAACTGGAACCATTCAGTAACCAGAACTGTGGAATACCTTGCATCTCAAAGCCTCTTGCTGTCACCACACTTCTTCTGAAAAGTGATATATGTAAAGTGCAGGTGATGTGTTAATATACTGTAGAGCCAACGATTTGTAGCTATCATCCACCTTTAGAACCTGCAGAATATGAGTTCAGACTGTGCTAGGAACAGCCATTATTTACATGTTGAATGTATTCATCTGTCAGACCAATTTCTAGTCTCTATAAATATCACTGGGACACTCTCCAAGAATTTCTTGACTTGTTTGTATTCATAGCAGTTTGGTTTTGTGAGGAAGGACTGAAATGTAAATGAAGAATTTGAGACATTTTGTTTAATTTCCTTTTTCTCGCTTATTAGTTCCAATATGCAACTTCGACATGCTGTGAGCTTAATTTAAAAGCCCTCACAGTCTGTTGTGTGGCTGATAGAGTACTCTTTGCTAGGGCTGCTTCATGCCACATCAGCATTCCCTTGAGGCCTGCCTGAAAAGGCCCCGTATAGCACCACTAGGGGTCCCAGGTCCTTCTGTGACCCCAATTGCATCATGACACATTCAGGTGGCTCAGTGGAACCTAAATAAGAATCCAAAATCTAGCTTTATTGTACACACAGATTTTTCTTGCTGGGTTGAAAGTTCATCTGTAAAAAGTATACAGCTCTGAAATTGAAGATGAAACTTGGTCAGTGTGCAGTCTCTGCACAGGAGCCTGGGAGGGATTCTCACGCTTACCCTATCAAAGCAGCCCATCACAGTCCAGAGGTCTTACCTATCTATCAGATATCATTTATAATCTCTGGCATACATTCAGCATGTAGCCATTAAAGGTGCTGTTCTTACTTGTGTGTATTCGGTACCATCAAGTTATTTATTAACTCGTATAGAAGGCTCATGAGGCAGGTTTGACAAAATAATTAAAAACAGCACTCCTAATAAAAATTGTAACACTATAGACCAGTATCAGCAATTTTAAAAAATCAAGTAGCATAATATTTTAAGAGCTTAACTGGGCCTAGAACATTTTCTCTGGGGTTGGATGGGGTGTTAAAAAATTAGCCCTAGGCCTGGGCGAAATAAATGCTCTTACCTGCCCATAAAGCAACATAAATAAAGGGCCAGGCAAACAGTTGGGGAATGTTATCGAAACCAGCTCAATACCAAAGAATACCACATAGACAGAAAGTTAGTACAGACTTTTGGATTCTACTTGAGCATGTGCTGCAGGATAGATGCATCCTATAGTCTGTGTAGCATTTGCCAGCATTTGAGGGTTCAGTGGACTAACTAACAATTCTGAGGACTATCCCATTCAGGACAGTTCAACCCTTAAGAATCCAGGTCCCAATATTCTATAATCAAAGTACAGTTAGCATAGAAATACTCAACAAGCATGCAAAAACTGAGATCTACAAACTCCCTAAATTGTCAGAAGAAACACATACGCCCACACTCATTCCTTAAAGAGGGATAAAGTATATAGTTCTGTACGTGTTAGACACTTTAAAACTAACATGGAACTGTCAAAGTCTATATTCAGACCTCGTGTATAATCAGTTTTTAAAAAGTACTGTTTGTTGTCACTTGTTTTTTCATCACTCCCTTCTTATGCAAAGAATTGTGATTAAACACGAACTCCAGTCGCCCATTGCATACAAACTAACCAGTTAGTTTTCCCACAACTAACTGACTTTTTAAGCCCAGATTCAACCCTAGTTAGTGAGAGAACGAACTCAGGTTACTACAGCCGTGTTTAGAATTCAGTGTATGGTTCTAGTTGTTCTGTCTCTTAATACTGTGTAGATGGTGGGGACAAGATGGCTTTCATTATTATTCCCAGCTTGTAAGCTTCCCAGGACCACTGTAGGAGTGAGCCTGCTGGAATAAATTACCTTTGAGATATGCTGATAGTGGTGGTAATAGCTTCTCTCAATATTATGTCCTCAGAGGTAATTGAGGATTAAAGAAATACAGAAATAGGAGGTAATCTGAGGTGAACCAAATTCTTAAAGGTTTTTTTTTTTAATTTTGTGCCTAAGAGAACACTGCGCTGTGTTAATAGGCTGAAAGGCAAGGCAAAAAAGAGTAAGACGAGGAAAGTGTACACAGACAGAAAGGCATTACGCTCCCACCCCTCCATATCTTTCACACACAAAAAACATCCTGAGCTTTCCTTCTGGCTTTAATGAGCACTACCTCACGGATCATTAAGAAGATTGCCACTTTTATAATACAGAATTCAAAGATTGAAGAGAGAGCTTCAATCTCTGCCTCATCTCAGTTCTTTCCACTGGGATGAATCCCATGGTGCAGAACTTGCATCCTACATCTCAGTCATTATCTCCCCAGTAATAGGGTTGGCTATGCTTTTGGGTTGTAGGTCGTGTGTTTTTTTTAATCCCTCTTAACATTTCTGAGGAATCTATTTTTATCTTCCCGTCAAAAAAAAGTTGGGGAGAAAAAAAGAAAGAAAAACCCACTGAACCGTCTTCTGGCATTTGTGGCTTTGTCTACATTATTTTACTCTGCAGCGAGAGAAGTTTTGTTAGTCTAGCTACCCACTCCTTTGTGATTTTCCTTCCCCCAAGAATTCTTCATCTGTTGCCTTCTAGTAGGAGATGCAGCTCAGAGCTTTGTTGCCTTTTGTGAGGTGCTGTCTCACAGCACCAAACAGTTTGCAGTCCGCAGCCAGTTGCTAAGTACCTGGGGGCGGGTAGCCCTTTAATTTAAGGGGGGGGGGGTGTCAAATGGGTCTGGGCAAAAATGTCAGGATACACTCTGTTCCCTCAAGAGAGAGTTCACAATATTCAATGACTTGATTGTTCCATTATCAAAGGTTTCCCCTCCTCCTTGAGACTATTTACAGGAAGTCAGTGCTTTCTAAATCAAGGCTGTCTCTTGGGAGACTAGAGGAGGGTGGGGGGAAAAGGATATTCGCTGGTTAAATATATAGCAAGAAGAAGCTTAAAGCTTTCCTGACCACTCTGAAAGTGATTTGTGTTATCCTTCTATAGACAGCACAGATGCAGTAACCCTGTGCCCAAACAGAGCTCCCAGCCCTTCTATGGTCTCCCTCCCCTTGCGTGTGCTGTCAGAAACAATATTGTGGCAGAAACTTGTGGGCACAGTAATTAAATGGGAGAAACAAAGTTTTCCATTAAGTATCACAGAGTACAAAACCAGTGCCAGAGAATAGGCTTCTTCAGGAGCTTGTGTTTATGACATCAAGTGTTACCTATTGCTTCTTAACAATGCATTATTCCAACAGGTTGAATCTTACGCCACTGACCCCCTGGTTCATCATGGTGGCATGAAAGTCTCCTTTGTCATCCAGCTGATGAATGCCATTGCCAAAATAGAACGCTCTCTCCCTAAACTGACCCTCCCCATCTTTGTGCTCCATGGTATACCTGACAAACTCTGCGATATAAAAGGTTCCTATTTGCTGATGGATTCTGCTCCAAGTCAAGATAAAACACTCAAGGTGATTTTGGGGTTTTGGGTGGAGGGGATGATTACTTGATTTAACGGGATTCCTTTCAAACCAGCATAAAATCTACATGTGAAATTCACACAAGCAAGAAGCATGCCTAGACATTTCTAGAATTTCTGCAGACCCATACAGATTCACATCTGGGTTACTGTAGCTCCTTCCACCTTTCTTATATTCTACACTGATAAGGCAATTCCCTTGGATAGAAATCCCATTTATTTCTGTGGAATTTACTCACTTCCTGCGAAAGTTTGTTCAGGTTTACAACAGAACTTTTGTTTGACTCTTGTACCTGTGAAAAAGATGGACAGAAGACTGAAGTGACGACATCTCTCATGTCTTCACAGTTCAAGAAAGCAGGCAGCCCGTTAGCTGATTATTACATTCAGGGGTAGTCTAGCACATGCTAGGGATCAGACAAAAATGTGGAAGTGACAACTAGAGACACCAGGCATCAGAAGAGTAGAGTTACAAAGGGCATTTCCCAAACACATGGTTAAAGCCCTAGTGAATTTGAAGTTAACCCATTCTGGGCTGTTTAACTATAATATTTTTCGCTTGCCTTTTGTCAAGGAACAGACATCCCCTTTTATTCCTTTTAGTCCCAGCTTGTAGGTTAGACTCAGACTGAGCTGTCCCTCAGGGATGAATGGGGATTTGTACTCTAGTCTGCCCCGATTGACTGTAAGCACTCAGCCCAAAATATCATGGTGGCCTCTGTCACAGGATATGTCCAAAAAGAGGTTGTAGAGCAATGCCATGTTCCCATCTATGGATATAGGAACATTTGACCTGTGGGCAATCTGATAGGGGATTCCACACAGGATAAAAGTCATGTTGATTGCTAAGGAAGCTAGGGAATAGACATGGGGAAGAAAGAAAACCTGAGCAACCATTCGATCAATTAGGGGCGGTTAAAAGAGCAGGGGTCTGACCTTAGATCAGTGGAATTACATTCTGCCACAGTTTCTAGCTGTGTGCTCCAAGCTGAGGGAAGTATAAACAGGAAAGCGGAAAGGGAGAGTGTTAATGCTTGGGGATTTGAAAACAACAATAACCCATTTGAATTACACTTAATTTTATTCATTAAACATTTGAGTGGTGTAAAGAAACACCTGTTTCAGCTATAGCACTGCAAACCAAAATGAGGGCTAGATTGCATTTTTACAATATTTTGCTGAGTGTCTAGAAACAGGCTCGCTTCTGAGGCATTATGGAGTATTTATGACAATCCAAACAACACATGTGATGGAGATTGGTACATAAAAGGAGAAGATATGCTGAAGAGCTACACCTGTGTCTCGGCAGTTTTAATCCAATCCTACAAACAGTAGATACGATTACTTGAACTGTGGAAAAAGAGAGAAATATTTTTTTATTCTTCAACCTGTACTTCATTTTGTGCAGCTGTGGCTCTGGCTCAGAGCCTATTTAAGTATTGGAGGGAAAGAGAAATATTAAGGTACATTCAAGTGCTTGTCTGACAGTGCAGTCATGAGTTGGCAAGGCCGGAAGGATGGTATCCTGCATGACCAGCTGCGATCACGCCAGTAACCTTTTGGGATAGATTTGCAAAGCTGACTTAATGTGTAGCATTCCATAAGATGGCTTGTTTAGGATCCGTGGCATTAGCACAGTGTGATTCCTTTCTTCAGCTATCCCCATCCCACCATTAATCAATAATTTATTGCAGTCATGGACCCACAGAAGAAAGCATGCATGAACAGTTACTATAAGAACGTCCATGTAATCTTCCATTAAAATATATCTAAAAAGCAAATGTATGTTAGTCCATCAGCACTGAATCTTGGTGGACTCTGGCAGCTGCATAGAATCTGGCAACTCTAGGGCCCCTTCCACGCATGCAGAATTATGCACTTTCCATCCACTTTCAATTCACTTTGCAGTTGCGCGGAATAACAAAATCGAATAATGAAAATCCACTTGCAAACAATTTTGAAAGTGCATTATTCCGCATGTGCAGAAGGGGCCTAGGTTTCAGATTCAAGGTCTGCACATCCTCCCTTTAACTACTAGTACTACCTGCCCTGTGCTTTTGTCTTCATTTACAACACTAGTGTGCCCTCATCTTTCAGGTACCACTCCCCTCCCCCATTTCTATGCCTTTGCTTCCTTACTTGCTCATCTTCTGGTTTTGTGACTTAACCATCTCCTTCCTTGTTGCAGGTCTATGATGAGGCCTATCATGCTCTCCACAAAGAGCTTCCTGAGGTGACCACTTCTGTCCTTAAGGAAATATTAACATGGATTGGTCAGAAAGTCCCAGCTGCTGAAAAAGCTCCTCACTCTTAAGGAACGCCACGTTGAAACTTTCTGAAATGGTTGCTGGTTAATCCTGAAGAAGGAAGATTCTTCTTTGTTTCTTTTTTAAAAAAACAACTCTGTTGGGGAAAGAAAGTTTCTCTTAAATGGATTCCTAAAATATTTTATTTTTAAGTAGGTGTCCCTGTGGCATAGGATGAGGGAATACAAGTCAGCCTTGTGAAGAGGTTATTCTCCTGGAAGAAGAAGCAGGGGATGGTGTTTTCCCAGCAGCTAGTGCTGCGTTGAGGGACTGGAGTCCCTTTTAAAAATCCAGAGCACTCTCTACCCCTGTACTTCATTTTCTAAGGAGTTCCTGAGGTGCTGAGATAATTTTTTTAAAATACTGCAATAATCTTTGGAATGTTTGAAAGTTTGGCATCTTCCATGTCTTTCAGTTCTGCTCTTAGCAGATTATGACTTCTCCCTTCTGTACTTTCAAGATGGCATATAAACTCCAAAGATGGTCATTGCCATAGAGAGCTGGAGTTAGAAAAGAAGTCAGACTGCTGGTAGAGTATTTCCATGTGAGGCGGCAAAACATGCTCAGGCCTGGCCAAATGTACCCCCACCCCCTACACACACACACAATGGGCTGGGAACACGCAAGCGCCCAACAGGCCACAGCCCCGCTTTACACTCTGAAATGACATGGTTTAGAGCCATCTTCACAATCAGCCCGAGTCCACAGAGGAGAGGACTAATTGTAGAATAGGATATTTAAAAAGCCTAAGCACACTAAAGACAATGCTGCTTCCAGAAACCAAATCTTTCTTCTGTGCAAGAAACTATTGTGTAAATACTTGTAGGGGCTGCTATTTCTCGTTACTAGTGTTACTGATAACTTAAGATGTAAAGTCAAAAGTTCTATTTAAAGAGAAAGTATTACATATAATATATGGTGTTTTTGTAGGTTGCTCAGAGATATCTGGAGGAAGAAGGGTGCAAGGTGAGCAGTGAATGTACGCGTGGCCTTCTCTGCACCTGACAACCATTTAGAATACTTACTCCCAAGCAGCACTAAATTAAATTCTGCTGCACCTGAAAGCAGCTGCCGGTTGGCAACCACGCTGCAGTCAAGGGCTGTTTTTTTCCCACCCTCTGCAGTCCAAGTGAATGAATACATGGAAGACCGAATGTCTCTTCTGACCCACATTTTCCAACTTTTCAGTAGGAGGGACAGGGCAGAAGCAATTTACCTCCTGGCAGCTAACCCTATCCCCACTTCATTTTCCCACTTCTTCTTTAAAGTGTTCCATCCAATTTGGAGAAAAAATACAGGCAAGTACGAGAGAAAGAGAGAGAAGCCAAAGTGATAGAAGAGAATGAGGCAGTCAGCAAACACAGAAAGGGGTTTCGGGTGGCTTGGAAAAAGGGGAAGCAAGAACACTGAGGTGGTCGCATGCAAGGCTTTGGAAGTTTCACCTGAGAAGCAAGGGAGCATGCAGGCTAGCAGGTTATAGTATATTCCTGAAGAGAAAATGTGCAGTGCTGAAGATTATGGTGAGGGAAGCCAATAGATACACGCCTGTCAATGTGTGTGTGCATGTGGACATGTGAGAGATTTGGATCTACATGAGGAATGGTGTTGCTTGGGATAGCTTGTTCTAATGAACTTATGGCAAGACTGGCATAGAATCCCTTCATTTCGGCAGATTTTGAAATATTGGCCTTTGCTAATAGTCACTTCCTCACTAACCTCTGTCTGCTACATCATACGTGAGAGAGCTGCAAAGGGCTACTTGCTAAGCAGCTACAAAACAGGGCTTCCAGTTATCTGCCACCTTTGTGAAAGGCTGTCTCCAAAAGGACCTGTCCTCCCCTGCCCCATTCCCCCAAGTGCCTCTTTCATGACCCTTAAAAGAAAATTCTGCTTAGTATTTCTGCTCCTTACTCCCAAATCAGTTGCAGAATAATTAAGAAACACAGATAAGGCAAATTGCAGTGCAAGTGACTGGATGTTTGGGTGGCTTACCCTAGTATTCCAGTTGTTCCACTGAAAACCATATAGCAACCCTGCTGCAAGACAATGCTGCTGTTGTTGTTGTTTTGCTGCGTTGGATACAGAACACTGGGACCAAAGGCCGCTTCCAAAAAGTTTGCCACAAGAAAAGCCCTTCCATCTCTTTTGATGAGTAACAGCAGACATTACACTGTGTGTAACAGTAATGAGATACATGAATGTAATCAGATATGATAATTTGTGCAGTATTTTATTCTTTTTTCTTATCTATGTAAGCCCTGACTTGGATAATCCAGGCCAGCTTTATCTCAGAAGCTAAGCAGGGTTGTCCCTGGTTAGTACCTGGATGGGAGACCACCAAGGAATACTAAGAAGTTGCCCATATCGGGAGGACAACAGACAAGTGCCAACTGCAAAGGGAAACAGGGTCTGAGGGCATCAGGCTTGCAAGATAACCGCTTGACATACATTTTATGAACCCAGATGCACCTGAGGCATGAACTCCCAATTTACCCAAACCTCCTTGGCTGATTAACTGGACACCTGTATTGCCCACCTCTGACCACTAGACAAGTGACTGTTTCTAATGCTGGAACACAGAGAGGCCTTGATACTGGAACAGAATAACAAAACCCATCCATGACAACACCTGCAGAAGGTGCTTTGTTTTGTTTTACTTCCAGACCAAAAGCCAGGGCTTTGCAGTTCTTATATGCACTAGCAATGCTAATAAATGTCCTAGAGCCAACAAGGCAGAGGGCAGCTGCCTGGAACTTACCCAGTTTTTTGTGTTAATTTCTGCCGGAAGACCAGGGTGTCAACTTGTTCACAGGGCATCACAGCAGGACCCTGTGCCCATTGTTCACTTTGCAGCATCGTGTTGGGGAAGAATAATAACACTGTTTGTAATGCTGGAATTTTCAGCTGGGCCTGTGGCCTGTGATGCAGAACCACCCAAACTGCAGCAGTTTCACTTCTCACCAGCAAAAGCCGATTCTTTCAGGAACTGTGAAAGACAACCTTGCGCAATAACAAACAGCCCCCGAATCTAACTTTAATTAGCTCTGATCTGTTCTCTAATAAGGGTGTGAGTGGCAGAAGCTTAACACATCACAAGACCTCCGAAAGAGAAGCTCTGTAGGAGTTACAGTTGCCTGTGTGTATGTGTGTGCATTTTTTTTGAAAAAAGCAGGCTGTGGCAGACTGCAGGAAAAACACTCCTTTACAGGATTAGTTACGGCCATTATACAATGCCTAAAGCTTCATTTGACAAGGCCCAGATTGCAAGTTTTGTAAGTAATTTCACAGTTACAGAGGAGAGTCTGTTCAAAGACAGGTTCTGCCAGGTGGACCAATTCAGCCATAGATGTGTGGATTATCAAAATGCAGACTAAGCCGTGAGAAGAGACTGGTGGGGAAGAGTATGGATGACAAGAGCCATTTTAGCAACAGAAGCTCAGGTAATGCAACACGGCTTCTCTATTGCAAAAATAGGTTCCATTTCCAACTCTCGTCTTCATGTGGTAAGGAACTAAGCATTTACCAGAGGAGAGTGACTAGCAAGGGTCACTCTTTGCAATGATTTCCAGGTCCTAAAAACCATCAGGTGTTCTGCTTGTTAAGCAACTGATGACACTCAGATCAGGATATGTGGGTCAGATCAGGATATGTTTTAAAAAGCAACCAAGGTGGAAGTTGTTCCAAAGATCTGTGCGTTAGCTAAATTCTTCACCCCACCAAATGAGTTTTGGATGGATAAAGCCTTTGGAGGGGGGGAAAGTAGCATGTGCTGTTAAAAAAACTGCTCCTGCACGCATCAGGGCTCAGTGCTATGCTATTCTCTGGTATCCCCATGGCCAGGCAAGGTTCTAAGTCCAGTGCCTTTGAATAACTCTATCCGTAGAATGTCCGCTGTCCTTCCAGAGCTCTGCAGCAAATGGAGAAGGATTTGAAATATATTTATTCAACTCTCAGCAAGGTCATGTAGATTCAGGTCATTTTGATTCAGACGCCTCTTTTGGAGAAATCTGACAATCGAGGCAATTTAGAGAGGTCTTGTTCATCCAAGCACTGTCTTGTGAGTAGAAGCCATCTCCCTTCCTTTGCATTCAGAGACCTTTTTGCGTATCTTTCTGGCAAGGAGGCCCTTAAAAGGAGTGAGAGGTGGCCTCCCGATGCTGAGGACCATTTTTGAGGAAGGGGAGTTTAAGTCACTTTTGTTTACTGATGCTGAAAAATAATAAAAGCTGATGTTGGCAGTTGGGTTTGTAAAATTGAGTTGGCCTAAAGCTGCTGTTCAAGAAGTCTGTGCTTGTCAGTTTCCCAGCTGCTATGCAGAAGATTGCTGTGACTGGCAATAGTTTTTGGCATAAAACAGCTTTAGGAATGGCAAGGCCTGTTATGGGAAAGGGAAGCCAACACAGGAGCTTGACAGGCTGCTTATGGAGACTCGTCAGGTGTGCAGTTGAGATGAAAATGAAGGCAGATGGTGGTACTCAGATGGGCTTGCCAAGTTGAGCTTTGGAGCCAGGACTCCATTTGCATAACGTCAACATCAAACTCAACTGAGAACCTTGAGGCAGCCTCTTGAATGAGTGCCAGTTGACCTCCCGCAGGCTTGCCTACTTTGTGAGTCACTAAGTTGAATGTGCTCCTTTAGCCAACCTGCTGACTGCTTGCTCCCCAGTTTCTACCATCCCGGGCTGGCAGTAAAATGAAGATGCTTAACATACTCATGGTAGATCACTGCATAGAAGTTGAGCTGCATTCAACTTGGTGGGTCACAAGTGGCATAACCTTCACCTTAAGGCCCAGCTGTTGGAAGGCCCATTACAAGAAGCATCCAACCAGCTGCATTTTCTGATCCATGCAGTTTATGGAGAGCTGAGTTCAGCAGGTACCATCAGCTTCCAGACTGCCGTACTGGGACCAACAGGGAGTGTCCCTTTGAAAACAGTTCCTTTTTTGACAGAGCAATAGTAGTCTGTAACTAATGTATATATCACCCCTGTATGCACCGGCTGTGGCATGACAACCACCCTACTCATAACACGTGTGGCACAACGTTTTATAATGAGCCTGCTCTTTTTATATCCATCACCTTACCGCTTTAACAGCGTAATGTTACCAAAATGACTTATTTTTCCAAGTAATTTCTGAGCCACTGTATCTTGTCCCACTTGTGCTCCAACTCACTTAGAACTTTAGATTGTCACACAAACACTTGTACTTACAGCAAAAAGAATGTGTACAACCTAGGATTCTTTTGGGGGGGAAATACAAATGTATATTGGCACTAATAATAAAGATATGTTTTCTGAGTATAGCGTGATTGCATTTATCAGAAGATTGGGGGGGGGGGGGAACATCACATTTATAAATAAATGAGGTGGATACAGGCTACATTTTACAATAATGGAAAGGGAGGAGCAGCATTTTGAGGAGATCCGAGTGTTGCAGTGGGAAGAGGGAGGCAGCAGCATTCTGTTCCACTGACAAACGTGCCTTGTACGAGTGACAAATTTAGTCTGCATCCAACTCAGTGGCTGCTTGTCAGTGTATATTTGCTGCACAGGCCATCCTGAGAGAAGGAGCATTAACTGGGGAAAGAGTTTCTTAAGGACACCCAACAAATCAACATTCAAGCCTTATACCAAAACTTTTTGTCTTGACTACACAAAGAACAGCTTAGAACACTTCCTACAAGGCATGCTCTGTCCCTCTTGTTTGCCTCACTGGATTATCTTCAGCAAATGTTTGTTTGTTTTTTCCTCTAGCAAAACAACATTGAAATGCAGGGTGAAAAACTGCCACGATGAATTCTTTAGAAGACGTTTTCATCGAGAAAAAGGGAGATCGGGCAATGCAGAAATGTTTCAAAAAGGGTATTCTGGGTTTTCTAATTCATGCTGCCTGGCAATACAATGTTATGAGGCACATCTTACTTCTATGTTTGCTTCACCTGCTTAGTACATGCCCATCATGAATGCCATGGGTCCTTTCCTGCTAAACACCTCTTCCCTCAATTGAGCCTGCCAAACTCAGGGAAAACTTCCTTTTAGCAACTCGTGGAGGGTGGCCTTTACGCACAACAGGTCTGGCTGTTGGCAAACCTATTGCTAATAAGTGCAGGATTCATTCCATTTCACCTCCGTGAACCAGGTTTTTTTTTAACATGGGGGGGGGGTAGCTTTGTTACTACAGATACAAAGAGGTGACTGAGATATTGAGAACAAAGTATGAGGCAGTATCTCAGCTCTATCCCTTCATGCCATCATTAGTAAAGGCAAACCACCTGCATTCAAAGAAAGTCTCTTCATCCGGCAGATTTCTGCAGCTGCTGCCTCCTGCCTGAAACCCACTCGGAGTTTTCCATAATTTGTTGAGCTGGTTGGAATCTTGCAAAGAGAACTGAGGGCAAATAGTTTCAACTATTTCTCAGTAAACAAGATATGTGTGTAAGATGCATTACAATGAATAAGGGTAGGAGATGCATCCTGTAGGCTGCTCATGAGTACTAAAAGTACAATACAGGTTTGTATCAGAACCCAGGCTGGTCTTCAAATTGACCCTGAGCAACCAGATGATTGGGAGAAATGAGGAAAGGTACTACAGGAGTGTAGCGTAAAGGGGACTCTATCTGCTTGTCCAAATCAGATCACTGTTCCAGCAGTGTTAGTTGCTCTCTTTAGTAACAGTTTCCTGAGAACAAATGTAGACTTCAGTTTTCTTTGAATGACAGGCCTAAATAGGCACTGCCAATTTAGTCGAGCAGATAAGCATCAGCAAAAAAAGCCATCTAATACTTTTCTTTGATCAAGAGTGCATTTGGTACAGTGTTAGATTACTACTACATCCCAAACCGCAAGAGAGAGAGAGGTGAGGGGCTGTGGGTCCGTGGAAGAAGTGCTCAATTGCTTGCAGAAGGGTCCAGTTTCAATCACCAGCATCGCCAGTTGAGAGGACCAGGCAGTAGATGATGTGAAGGGCCTCTGCCTGAGACCCCGGGAGTTACTAGGCTGATTCTGCGCAAGATAGCTTCACGACTATTACCGCTCCCTTGTAGGGGCACATCAAATCATATACCAAAATTGAGCGTTTGTTTGTCTTACCTACTTTGTGTCAGCGCTAGGTCAACACTGATTTGGTATTTGGCATTTCAGAGTCAGTTTGCCAGACAATCTGGACTGTCCTTCTGTTCTCGTTCGTTTTTCTGCAGTTGGATTGGACAATCTGCTAAAGCACAAAAGGGCGCAAAGCCAATTTCAAATTGATTCACTGCACGGTTTGAGTTGGTTTCTTGTGAAATTGTTCATTTTCCTGCAAAATGTGCCTGTGTTAATTGTAAAACTGAAATACATGAACAAAAGAGAGAGAAACGCATGCTGTATAATTTGACAAACATGGCACTTTGCCATCTAATCAAAAAGCAAAAGCCTCTTCCATGAAGCAGACCAACAAGTTGGGAAGAAGAAAAATTACTTAATTTTTGGATGCTGCCCTGTTGGTACATAACAGTTCACTACTCTGTAAGAAGTGCGTGTGTGTGTCTGTGTGTATGGGGTGTGTGTGTGTGCGTGTATGTGCGGGGTGTGTGTGAGTGGAGGCCATGAATATAATTTGCCAGTGGTAACTACATCTGATGCAAAGACACAATCTTCATTTGCAGCACAACAAGGTAGGCAACAAACATGATTTACTATAACATTACGTAAGCACTACTATTTTAATGGAAATTAAATACACATCTTTGAGCACTGGATCATGACCAATACCTGTTTTTGTTGAGTGCATGGATAAATATTGAAAGATCTGCTACTGAAAACAACCCCCACCAAAACGAGATTAATGCCAACATACTGCTTAAGTTCTGGCTTTCCAAAGCACTTCAACTGCGTTTCTGTATGGAACCAGCCTTGCTGCTTAAAAAAAAAAAAAAGAGTCAGAAGTTGAAAAGCTTGGAAGCCAAAATCTGCATCAACCTCTGGCAGGTACAAGCTGTGATGGTTGTTTCACTACGTTAAACCAGAACTTTTGAGTGTGACAATCATTTGACCCATCAGTTTCAGCATATACAGCATACAAAGGAGGATAGTTATGACTCAGGCTTTATTTTCAACTCAGTTTGGGGGCTTCCCACCAGTGTCACGTGTTTGGTAAAACAAATCCAAGCCCCTCCTATTTGTGGGACATCTCCCTCCCATTTGTGTCCCTCCCATTTGTGTTGGCTTAATTTTTGTCTCTGCTATTGTCTCTGCTTAATTTCCAGCTCTGGTCCAATGACTGCAGAAGCAATTTTTTTCTTCCACGTCTCATTGGTAGGAGATGAATTATGGATCAGGCATCATGTGATCCTCTTTGTGGCTTCAATGAATCTTGTGGACATGAAGCAGAAGAATACTAAGCTTGGCAGGGTAAATATTCCTCCTACTGGTATTCATCTTAGCACTTCTGCACAGGCTCACAGTTTTTTTGTGAACACCAACAACATTATACTTCTGTTTATATGAATAATGCCTGCCTAGCAAAGTCAGGCCAGTCCAAAACTCTTCCCCCAATTGTGGCTGGCCAGATGGCCAGGGAAGTTGATGTTTAGGCCATGAAAATCATAATAGCAGCCACCTCCTGCTGTTTTTTTCCCTGCAACATCTGGCACTCAGATTGCATCTGAACATTGAAGTTCGATTTTTAGCTGTCATAACTAATAACTGCATGTCCTCCCCTCTATGAATTTACCTAATCCATTTTTTAATCCCTCTAAACTCACAGCCATTATTACCATAGTGTGGAGAAGGAGATGAATTCTGTAGGGCGTTTTGGGAGGACAATTGCCACTCCTGTTACACTGAATTCACTACTGATCAATTTGATTGGATGACCAGGTGATATAATATTATGAGGGAGAATGAGAACAATTTCTTTAATTCATTCTATATTCACCATTCAGAATCATATAACCGTTTTATTAAAATAAAATGCAACGCATGAAGCTTTCCTAATATTGTCTTAGATCCAGTGGAGTGCAAATTGCTCACCTCCCTCCTCCTCCTGCAGCCTGAAATACTCCACCCCCCAGTGCTGCTCCTGTCTCCCAGAAACAGCATTCTACAATAAGGCTCCGTTGTATCCAAACCCAGGGGATGTTTCTCCATCCCTCCTGATCATTTCAGTTGCCCTTTTCCACACTTTTTCTGTCCTTTATTTCCAATGGGTCATCCGAACTGGGCACTATGGATCTAGATTAGTTTTATGCCACTTCCCATCTTTTGCAGACATCAAAAGTACATGGCGTGTACCATTTTGTCCCAGGATATCTCACTTTTCATTGCCCTTTGAACAGCATGGATAAGGAAAGTCCTCTTCCCAGAACTTCCTGTTGTTTGCATTGAGTGTACAGTCCCTTTGGGTTGGATTCTCAGTTATGCACATGTTTCCCTCTCTTCAAAACTCTCTGCACGGTCAGATCAGAGAATCCCCACGATTCCTGAAAGCTCTCAAAGTGCAACTTTTCCTTTCCTTTCACAGGGAAAGTGAAGGAGATTCAAATGCATCAGGCTTTCTTCAGATTTTCTCACTCCTCTCTGCCTTCCTGTGCCCACACCACACCAGTTCCTCCCACTCTTCAGGCTACCATTTCAGAAAAATCAGAAGGGCTTTTAAAAAAATGCAAAATAACAGTAGACCGAAGATGGCAACCAAAAAAAAGTGGGAGGCGACCTCCCCAAATTGAGGTTACATGGAAACAGTAAGGAAGTGGTGGGCGGGCAAAATGGTGCATCGGCTTGGCTAACGACACATTGCAGGAGGAGAATCCCCATGCAGACATAAAGCCATGGGAAAACCCTGCTACTGGCCACACATGATGCAGACAGTCACTCCACTAAAAGCAGTGACCTCTTGGCAACACAGTGCCATCCTTTGTGCAGGCATAAGCCATGTGCCTTTAGCAGCTGGCAGAAACCTGCAGCCGCTATTTCCCCCATGCTACAAAAAGCACCCACCCCTGTGTTCCAGTCACTTGTACATTTCTTAAAAGGTACAAAGCCTCTCGATTACTTGAAAAGATGGCAACCCAGCTGGATAAATACTTTTTTTCATCCTCAAGCTGGCACAGGTGGCTTCTTTGTCCGTTGCTTACCATTGCCGAAACAAAATCATTATAACCCTTCCCAAAGTGCAGAGCAAAGGGACATTGTTAACACGCCACTGAATGCTTGGTAAGCATCCACTCCATCCCACCAACCAGTGCACTTCAGATAGCTTTCAAGAGGAGCTCCCTAAAGTGCCTATATGTGCAGGTGGAGTGGAAGGGCAGGGCCATAGAACAACCAAAACCATCCATTTCCAGTCCTTTATGATCCCAGCTGGAACAGAGAGCTTTTGTTGGAAAGAATAAGAATAGTCCAAGGTGCTTCGTTATTTCCACATCCGTTTCAGATTCCATTTAGAACAGCAATCGTGAAGTAAATAAATTTGCAGTTTCCTCCAGAGCCAATGGCTTCCCAAGGTGCCACTTTTCTTTTAACATAATTCCGCATGAAAGGAGGCACAGATCTTTGGCACCAGAGTCAAGCCTTGCATAGCTAGGTGAATGAGGCACGTGAGTCTGCTAGAGCAGCTCAAGGCAGAAAAAGGCAAGGTATTGGAGGGAGTCATTGATATGCACAGCTTTGCCAGCCCACTTTCCAGAACCAGGCAGCAACACAGAGCATCACAGGAAAGCAGAAAGGAATGGCTGGAGGGGGAGAGAAGAGAGAGAAAGGTTTGCCTGAGGGCGTTCTGATTCTTTGCTTTTCTTGTTAAAGATCGACTTGAGAGAGTGGGATGGAGTCTGAAACAGGATTGCTAAAGGTTGCCAAGAGGACACACAGCCAGCTGATGGTTTCCCAGAGTTGTAGCACAACAGTCTTTTCCGCCTGGCAGCTGTTTATTAGACTCCTTGGGAGTTTCTCCAGCCATCACCTCTGAGGGACATCTGCCTGCCTCACAGAGAAGATGCAATGACAGGTGTCTCTAAGTGGCTGGGGTCAGAGGCTGGGAAGAGCAAAGCCGCTTCTTTTGATGCCTTTCCACGCAATCACTGGCTACAACTACTAGCCAAACTGTTAAACTCACTTTACTGCCCAACATTATCAATATAGTCTAACATTACACACAACAGAAAAAGACCCCTCTGCCAGAGAGCTTGCCAGTTACAGAGGTCAATTTAAATGTCCCAAAGTAGGAATGGCTATTATTTAGCCATATAGATGGCTATTATTTCTGGAATTTACAAGTCAACATTTTACAAATGCCCTTTGAAACATAGTTCCATTCTGGTCTACCAGTTATTAGACTGGTTGTGGTGGGTTTTCCAGGCTGTGTGGCCGCGGTCTGGTGGATCTTGTTCCTAACGTTTCACCTGCATCTGTGGCTGGCACCTCCCTTGCATGCCACCCCCCACTCACTCCCCTCCCCCTCCCTCCGCTAGGGTGGGTGGGCCAGGTCCAGATGCCAGGTCCCCTTCTCTCCCCTCATCTTGGACCAGTCATACACTCTCAACATGACATTAGGGTCCTGACAGTGCAAGAGGCATATAGGATCCTTGTGGGGTTTGCAATTAGTGCTTTGAACAGGGTTTCTAAGGTGCAAGAGGCAGAGAGATGAGTGTGTGTCTGATTGTGTGAGGTGGTGTGGTTTCTGAGCTGTTTGGGGTGTATCTGCGTGAAAATCTCCTAGCTTTTTTGTAGTGCACCAGAAGTATATGGTTCTACTGGGACAGGTGTCTGCTTGAGTGAGGTGAGTCAGCTGACTGCTATTGTCTGTCTCCCGGTTTTTAAAAAAGGGGTCCAGAGGGAAATCAGGAAATTACAGGCCAGTTAGCCTAATGTCTGTCAAATGTGTGGAAACTGTAATCAGAGACAGAATTATTAGGCACCGAGGAACAAATGCTGCTGAGGAAAAATCAGCATGGTTTCTACAGTTCTGCCTCATCAACCTTTTTGGGGTTATTTGAGAAAGTGAATATGTTTGTAGATAGCACAGACCAGTAGAAAAAATATACTTAGAATTCCAAAAGGTGTTGTTTTTTCGCCAGAGTCCTTCACCAAAGACTCCTGAGTAAACTTAGCAGTTATGGGATAAGAAGACACATCCACATAAGCATTAAAAACTGGTTAAATGGCAGGAAGCAAAGAGTGGGAACAAGTGGGCAGGGGTCACTAAGAAGGCAAATAAGCAGTCGGATCCCATAAAGATCACCATTAGGCCCAGTACTGCTCAGTTTGCTCAAAAATGATATAGAACTGGGATGAGTAGGGTAGTGGAAATGACAAAAAATATTTATGATGGTGAAAACCAAGGACAATGGTGAAGAGCTCTTGGAGAATCTCCACAAATTGGGTGAGTGGGCAACAATGTGGCAAATGAAATTCAGTGTTGATAAGTGTAAGGTGATGTACATCAGGACAAAAACCCCAACTTCAAGAATGGGCTAATAGGGTCTGAACTTGCTGAGACTAAGGGGGCAGGGAGAGAGACCTTGAGGTCATAGTAGACAACTCAGTGAAAGCATCATCAACCCATGTGCTGCAGTCGTGAAAAAGGCAGACTCTGTGCTGGGGATTTTAGGAAAAATATTGAATATAAAATGGCCACTATCATAATGCCCCTGTATATTTCTATGGTGCAGTCTCATTTGGAATACCATGTGCAATTCTGATCACCATATCTCAGAAATGACATTGTACATTAGAGGGTTGGAGCCGTTTTCCCATGAGAAAAGGCTGAACAGTCTGGGACTTTTCAGTTTAGAAAAGAGATGACCAAAGCGGGAACCTGGCAGAGGTTTATAAATTCACACACAAGGTGGAGGGACACTTTTTCTTCCTCCCACAAAGCACTAGAACTTGAGAGCCTTCTATGAAACTAATGGGCAGTAGATTCAGGGCAGACAAAAGGAAGTACGTCTTTTACATAACTAGTGATCAGTGTAGAATTTGCTGCCAAAGCATGGATTGCTGGCTACAGAAGAGACAGCTTTAAAAGAGGATTAGACAGTGGTGGGATTCAAATAATTTAACAACCGGCTCCAGTGGTGGGAATTAAATATTTTAACAAGCAGTTGTTTACAAGAGGCATTTTAACAACCGGTTCTACCAAAGTGATGCAAATCTGCTGAATCCCACCATTGGGATTAGACATATTGATGGAAGATGCCTCTATCAGTGGCTACTAGCTATGGTGACTAAAGGGACTTCCACATTCAAGAGTCAGTCAACTTCTGAATACTAGTGCCAAGAGTTCAGGGAATGGCCTCAGCCTCTAGACCTGTTGTTGAATCTTTAGAGGAACTGGTTAGGCACTGTGTAACACGGGATGCTGGACTATATGAACCATTGGTCTGATCTAGCAGGGCTCTTCTTATTTTCTTAAGGAATACTATCCTGTGAGGTAAGAACATAAGAACATAAGAACAAGCCAGCTGGATCAGACCAAAGTCCATCTAGTCCAGCTCTCTGCTACTCTCAGTGGCCCACCAGGTGCCTTTGGGAGCTCACATGTAGGATGTGAACGCAATGGCCTTCTGCGGCTGTTGCTCCCGATCACCTGGTCTGTTAAGGCATTTGCAATCTCAGATCAAGGAGGATCAAGATTGGTGGCCATAAATCGACTTCTCCTCCATAAATCTGTCCAAGGCCCTTTTAAAGCTATCCAGGTTAGTGGCCATCACCACCTCCTGTGGCAGCATATTCCAAACACCAATCACACGTTGCGTGAAGAAGTGTTTCCTTTTATTAGTTCTAATTCTTCCCCCCAGCATTTTCAATGTATGCCCCCTGGTTCTAGTATTGTGAGAGGTAGGTTATTTGTGACTTTTTCTCCTTGAGCAATGACTGTAAAAGTAATTATTCTCAGCAAATGTTGGAAACAAGTCACTGGCTAGAAGAATTACAAATACCTTTATATTAAGATGATCTCTGTGTTCCATCTACAGTTCTGGTGGGTGTGTATAACACATTTAGAACAAAGTTTTGGTTGGTATTGTAAGTCATTAAACTCTTTCACTGGTGAGTTAAAACCTGAAGCTCCTAGTTCTAATTCTACTGGAAGCATGCCATCTTGGCACCAATTCAATTTCAGTTCACATTCATGACCAATGATTGATTGTTCCTAACAAATGTGCATTCTTAATTGCATCTAAAAACTTATCCCACAAACTCAGTGGAATCCAGTAATCATCAGAGAGTATGCTGTCCCTAACGATACTGAGCGAACTTGTTTTAATATAGCTCTCTGGAGAATGAGACATCCCATTTGGCAGAATTAAAACAGAATCACATTGGGAAAGACTGCACCATGATCAGCCTGAAATAAAAGTTTTTTGACTCTTCTTCCTTCCCTTCTCCAGTTGTCATTGTGCTGTGAAATGTGCCCGTTTCTCACCTTTGCATGGTAAACTTTGCCTCTGTCTTCAAAAAACTACCCACCATACTGCCGTACCTACAAAGGAAAACATATTTAGCCGACTTTAAGTTTCTCCCCTCAAACTACTTTGTGACCAATTATATCATACAACCCATGACATGAAGATATAGATTTGACTTTTTAAAAAAATTGCAGCATTGTGAGCAATTTTTGAAGTCTTGCGGCTACTACTCTTGTAATGCAGGCATTGCTGGCTTATTCAATTATTCATGTTAGTCTAATGCTGTTCCTGTAAAGCCCTTAGTGAAATGCGTGGAAACAGAAGTTACTTATCAGTCAAGTGGAGCAAAGGCAACAATGGCAGCCTGCTCTTGAGCAGTCATGCACTTACCCCTGTCCTTTAACAGCCTTGACCTGGGGGATAGACTCTCTGCCTGACAGTGGAACTATTCAGGCTTCCTGATTTTTAAGAATAATTGGGCAAAGATCCAAGGAGAATGAGTCACTTAACTGGGCTTTGTGTGCTGAAAATGTGGACTAGGGGCATGTACCAGAGCTGTCCAAACACACAGTTCCCATTACCTTGGATGGATTTTACAGATTAACCTTGTCTCAGCCAAATCCAAGGCCAGAGGGCTCTACTGGGCTTAGAAGTGGGAGGAATGCATCTAGTAAAGTTTCACATAATAGAGATATGCCAGAAACTTGCCTTAGTCAACTTTTACTCTTAGGCTGCAACACTCTCTCTTTTTAAATTAAAAACTTTTTAAAATCCTGCTTTTGAGGCAAGTGTTGGCTCCTGAAATGGCCTATAATTAAAACTCAATGGAAATGTGATACCACTGATGATAAGAGATGAGAACCCTAGGTTTTAACCACCTGTGCTGTTACTTTTGTGAACAGAGAGTGCCCACAACCAATGCCCTCTGATTATCAACAATATTGTGTGCCCATATTAATCTAATCTTAATGTTCTGTGGTGATAGGGAAAGTTATTATTCTTGACATTATTCTTCTTGAAATTATCATGAGCCACTTTTGAACTAGGAACAAGGTGGTCTTGGTTAAAAATTCCAAATTCACAGCAATGAAACTCAGCGTATTACTACAGACAAATCACTCTCAGCCTGGCCTGCCTCACTGGGCTGTTGTGAGGATAAATCAAGCTAGTCCCCATATATGCTGGGCAGATGATGGGTACACAACAGATAACTTGGAAACAGATATGTCTAGTACTCTTCCTTTACCATCTGTTCTTGGCTGTATCTATCAGGCCCATATGTTTTCTCTGACAGGGAAAGGGGGTTGATAATGTCCTATCAAACAAATGCAGTATATTTCCTGGTTGTTCCCAAAAAGCAGCAGACGAGGTATTTGCATTGCATGAAGTAAAAAGTTCCCTGCTGGATCAGATCAGTGGTACATTTAGTGTAGCACCCTGTTGTACAGTGGCTAACCAGTTCCTCTGAAAGTCCAACCACAGGAAATAGTCTGGGGTCTTCCTCTGATGTTGACTCCTGTCACTAGTATTCAGAGGTTGACTGCCTCTGAAGTCAACCTCTGAATATTCACAATGTCTGCCTGAGGCCATCACTACATCCTCTGGCAGCAAACGCCACAACCCTCCTTGTCCTGCCTACAGGGCATATACCCCGGGATGACTGTATCCCGTGGATTTTCCCCATTCCACCATGTTTCTGAGATATCTACTACATTGAAATTGTCACTGAGCACCAAGAACTCCAGGCTCCCCCATCTTGGCTTGGAGACTTCTATCATTAGCATATAGACATCTACATCTATGTTTCCCTCTCTAGCTGTCATTGCTTCTCTCAGCCCCTTTGTTTCCTCATATGGCCATCTTGCATGATGCTACCCTCACTCCCAAGCTCTACTACACTCAGGTTCTACTACTGGTGTTAAAACTGTCACTGTAAAGCACTCAGTTCTTTACCAATATCACTGCCAAAAGCCAATATCTTGGAAGTGTCAGAAGTATTCAGTAGAGAGAAGCCACTGGTGCAGCATTTGGCAATAAACAACCACTCCACAAACACAGATTTTGGGTAGGGGAGGGTGGGAGGAGGAGGAGGCACATGTAGCCTGAAACTCTCTCACTATACTCCTTTATGACCATGAATGAATAATCAAGGCACTGGAATAGCAGATCTAGTGAAATAGATTCTTTATTGCTGTACACATGCTTATATATTAAGCTTTTAAATATATTATATTGCTGTTCTGAAATGCTTTACATTCTCTTTATTTTCAAACCAACATCAAAGAAAGGGCTGAGTCAACATAAACACAATTGGGCCATAAGAAGTAAGACAAGTAATTTTCTGTAGCCTTGCAATACAATTATACTGATAATGAAAAAGGAAATTCAATAAGTATTTTAAAAATACACTAATTTCTTCTCTTTTGTATTTCGTTGGTGATTCTTCACTGCATGTTGTGTGTTGATTTTTTTTCCCTTACCCCACGTTTGCAAAGAACAAGAAACTAAATGCTACCAGAGAAAGTTGGAGCAGCAGGACATTTTATCTAGGAGCTGAGCCCAGAGACACAGTTACTAAACATATTCACAAAAACCATGTGTTCTGGATCCATCTAATATGTCAGTCTGACCAGGCCTATGTTAATGAGGAAGAGATAGAAAGACTGTCCTGACATACCAGAAGCTAACAATAACAATTAAAAAGAAATAGAAGTAATTTCAAAGATAGAATCTCCATTACACCATGCTTCTCATCTTTTCACCGTACCCACTTGGTTTCTTACACTGTTACACATGGAAGGCAATAACATTATAGTGCTTCCTTTCTTATGGTTCTCAATTTCTTTTTGCCCCCATGGTTTAATGCTTCAGTTCTGCTAACGTACCTCAGTGATGGCATGAGTTGTCACATCAACAAACACAGGAAAGAATCCAACATAAATTTCTAATTTCATCACAGCCCTGAACAAAACAGTGAAACAACAAATTGTTGAACTTACTAATGTTATCAGTGCATGGAAAGCTGAAATAATGAGGATCCAATAATCAGTCTACAAGAGCCACACATCCACTGTGCAGTCAATACAATCATCATTCAAGATAATCCTAAGTGGTCCTCCTTCACTGTTCAGTCTACATTTTCAGAACATAATTTTAGACAGGAAATGAGGTACAAAGCTTATGCACGATGCAGAATTAACACTTCCATGTTAGACTTTGTTCTGGATTCCTCTTAGTCTCCCCCAACCCCCCTAAAATTACTATCCTATCTAGAGGGAGAATTGTCAAAGTTTGGAAATAGAGCTTGCTAAGAACATTCAAAGACAAGCCACCCTAGCAAAACCCTAATCTTTCTCTGTGACAAGCAGACATTATCCTTACCTCAGCCAAGGGAAGGAAAAAATAGCGGGCAAACCTTTGGAGTTTGGCTTGAATGAGAACTAGGCAGTCAAACAAAAATAGCACAGTCTAGGTGTCTGCTAACCAGGCTTTCCAAGATTCTGGGTACTCAGAGCTTAGCCCTTAGAACAGACTCTCCCCAATATCAGTGTTCTGACAAGCTACTGTATATTATAAACACAGAGGGAATAAGAGGGACTTTGTAACTAATATTAGCTGAAATTATATCCCTGTCCTACTTAGAATACTAATATTCACTAGTCCTTAAATATGGCCCTTTCTGCACATGCGCGGAATTGAGCCTCCACCGGCATAATTCATGCCAGTGGAGGCTCGGGGACCATTCGCACGCTAGCGTGCTAGTGGCCCCCATTTCCCCCCCAGCCGGAGAGGCGGCTCCACATGGCTCTGCATGGAGCCGCCTCCCGATCAGCCCCCTCCATTCACTGTCGTGTCCAGCGTCGCTCTGGAGGGCTGCAGGGACCCGCCCACACTGCCCTCTGACCTCCAGGGGTCAAAGGGCAGCGTGGGCAGGTCCCTGCATCCCTCCAGAGCGACGCTGGACATGACGGTGAGTGGAAGCGACGAGGAAAGAGGTGTCTTCCCAGTGGTGCGGTTCGCACCGCGCCAATGGGAAGATGCCTCTTTGCAAAAACCTTGCTCGTTGAGCGAGGTTAAAAGGGGCAGCTTCGCACAGCTCCCGGGCTGCCAGCAGCCCAGGGGTGGCATTTTTGCCGCTGTATATTGCCCGTGTGGAAAGGGCCTATCATTCATTCAGAATGGAAGATTCCACTTGTCCAATTTGACCTAGATGCTACTCTTCCCTCCTTCTGTAATCCTATCAGTCCGACACAATCAGAGATTTCCTGTCAATAGCCCTATGCAGAATTCAGTATCCTGCTTGTCTGTAGGACTGGGACAATTGGTTTTATGGCTCTAACATCAACATCATACATCTGACCTGGGACCCATATATATAATACTCAACATGCACAGATTCAAACAAAGGCCCTTACGTAAATGTGCATTCAATGCATTGACCTTGGAAAAGGCAACAGGGTGGAGCCAGCTAATTTCAATTCTCACCCCCACCCCCAGATGCACAGAGTATCAGTTGCCTATATAATGTTTGTTTCCAATTCCATCAGAAAAGGGGGGGGAACTGCTGTGCCTACATCATGGTATTTTGCAAGCACACTGCACGCAACCAACCCATACTAGGACTGGAACACTTTTTAGCACAATCTGAAGAATTTTCTAAAGTCTTCAGTCCAATGAAATTAAAAGTGCCACTTCCACACTTGAACAGATGCACAACCATATCTAAAGTTCCTGACAGATCTCACTATAGGAGTTCCTCCTGCAAAAGCAACAATAGTAAAGGTGGCCCAGTGTGTTTGCACCAAACAAGGTCAATCCATGATATTGGAGCATTGCAGAATAGGTAGAACAGAAAAAGGAGAACAAAAATAAGCCTGCAAAAGATAAGGCAAGTGGATTTAAAAAGCCAGGGTCCTTACTTGATCATGTTTTGCAAATCTGGAAGGCAAAGAAGTCATGTGGAGAAGGAAAAAGCCATTATTTTATGACAAGGGACAGCAAGCACAAAGGCAACCTCCCTGTAGCCCTGCAAAAAATGCCTGTTTCCCTACTTATCCTTCAAAACATGCACCATGAAATGCAGGCTGATTCATTCCGGACTGCCCTGTATTTCATCTGCCTTAGTTTCCTTGTGGAAAGCCGTTGTATCAAAGCTCAGCAGACGGCACCAGTTTTTAACAGATTTTGCTGGGCCTATAACATTTGACAGTAGCTACATTTGCCATTACGTTGGGCTTGCTAGTCACAAATCAGTGCTATCATGTGGAAACAGCAGTATTCTCAAAGCTGAGTTATCCTTGAGCTCGGTTATCCTCGAGCTAAGTTATCCTTGGCTCTTGGGAGAAGAAGAAATGAGCCAGAATGCTCATTTAGGATACCGGTAAATTAGAAACGGAAGCCATGCATAGAAGAGGATGGAGCTACAGATCTGGAATGGGGTGGGTATGCACACATGCATATGGAGGGGGCGGGGAGATGAGAAATCTTGAGAATGATACTCCAAGCTGATCAGCCATGAAGACACACAAAGGGAAGGCCCAGATTAACATTCCAGCCCTATGGTGGCCAGAAGATTATCCAGAGCTTCCAGTTTCTGGTTCGCTTCTTCAATGGCACTGTAGGTCTGTACGTTGCTGGCTATGTGGAAACGGATGTCATCAATAAGGGGAATGGAGTCTGTCTCTTGTCGTTCCTCCACTGCCTCAGCATTCTCCTTTACCGCCACTGCAAACTCCTCGAGCTCCACCAGCTGAAGTAAACACAAACCATGTGGGGTAGTGAAACAAGTAGATGGACACTCAGAAGCATCTCTTACCATCACCCTGTTTTCATTTACGTTTTGAACTAACAGCAGTGGAGAGAATTCTGGTTCACATTGCACAGTTCTGTACCGCACGGGCCCATAAAACCAAAAAAGTGCACACTGAAAGTATAACACTCAATTTAAGATCAAAGGAAATAATGATCTGTGAGTACAATATGCCACACAAAAGGTCATCTCTATCACAAGAGGCCTAGTTTGGCTCTGCTTCACAAGGAACAGACGAGCAAAAGGGATTATGTCATTGGTGTGCTGCTTCTCCAGGAAAAACTGCTCGAGATGGCAAATGTGTCTATGAAATACAGGCATTGGTCTGGATTGCAGCTGTGCTGTAAAAAGTGAGGACACGTTAGCCACTGAAAGGCCTTCCACTCAAGGCATTTTGACTCTCTCCTCTCCCACTTTTAAACTGCACTGGATGAAACCATCCCCTCCATCCTCAAAAATCTAGAATATTCAGATCCATTTCACAAACACTGCAGACAACAAACCATTATACCACACCCACTTGGTCAGAACATGATTAAGGACTGTAACATCCACCACTTTGCTAGACATACTCATTTGTGGTTACTGATGCAACTCAAGCATAAGTTTTGCCATAACAGCTCTGTGAAGTGGGAATCATTTTTTAAACACAAATGTTTGCAGACAGGAAAGGATGAGGGCTGAACCCATTACCAAACCTCTCAAAGGCCACAACACACACACTTTTGTGCCAGTTAAATCTTGTTTCCAGATTCCAGTACAAATCCTGCCCTTGCCCAACCAGGGCCGGATGACCTCTTCTACTAGCACAACCAAGTAAGGTTAATGAAGGAAGCTCTCATTTTTGCACTGATCAAAGTGACTGAGATTGGGGGGTTCATTAAATTGGGGGTTCATGAAAAAAAATTTAAGCTTGTTTTAGGGTGGGCAGTAGAAGAGAGAAGAAATAATGTGTATATATAAAAGGGGACCTGTTAAGGAAATTATTTTCTTTAGTATGCTTTCACAAGCACGGAAGAATTTCACACCTTTCTCAACGCTTGTTAAGTAAAGGAGGCTGCAGCCAATATGGGAGTTCTAATAAGAGCCATTTATAAAAATCAGTACATCCACTGAGCTCCAAAACACTTAGCTGAAGCAACAGTGTACCTGGCCACACAAGTCTGTCTGTTCACAACTGCCTGACCATGAGATAAAATGGAAAGGAACAGGCTACCCTCCAATGGCTGTTTGCAGGGAAGAGCAGGATATTCAGAGCAGGAAATAAAAATAAATAGTGCCCATACAATTAAGCATCACAATTTGGGATTAGTTTCTGCATTAATCTAGTCAGGGAAACTTTAAGTACCTTTCTAAATTCTTTTGCAAAGAGGAACATGGCAGAATACAATTCTGGGGTTAAGACCATGGGATACCTGTGCTCTAAGTCTGAATGGCATTTTGTGCTGTGGGGTAAAGTTTAGTAAAATGTATGGCAAGTCCTTCTCCAAAAATGTCAAAGGTGCCGTTACTTTTCAGGACCACCATGGACCCTGAGCATCCACATCCAAGAACTACTACATCTTGCACGTAAAATTAACTAAGTGGTTTAGCTAAGGTACTGTCCACTTGATCCAGAAGGTCATGGACTTGCCTCTGAGCTACGGCTGGTCTGCTCTCCCATTTAGAGAGAACATTTTCGGTGTTCAGAACACGTGCGCTCTTTCAGTACAAAAATCATGTAAGGTAAACTGAAAAGGTAGGAACCAGGCTGGGAGAACATGACTTGCCTAAAGCCATTGATCAAGTCTTTAGCCAAGGTTAGCAACAGAACATCAAAGCCACCTGCTCTTGAAGAAACTGGGAGGCCGGCTGTCAGGTCCCTCTACTGAACTACAATAGCCCTAATGGCCCCACAGTTGATTTTTAAACACTGAGAGACACAGTCATCAGTCTGCTGTAGAACATGAAGTTCAGCCCAGAGCCTGTCAACACCCTCTGCTGAAACTGCACATGTAGTCCACTTGCACTGTGATCACCATAACAAGTTTTTGGAAACATGGCTTACTTCCTTCTTATTGGATCTAAAAAGGACCCATGCCCAACCTCAGGAAACTTGCTCAAATTACCTTTTCAATTATCTTTGCCATATACTCTGTACACTGGTCTTCCAGCCGGGTCAGTTGGAACATCTTTGCGGCTTTCCAGATGCTGACTACAGTGTCTTCATCAAGAACCTGGGCCAAAGTCTTCCCACAGAGTCGTTTGAGCCCAGGTAACAGGTACATGTCTGCGACACAAAGCACTTCATAGGCATTCTCGGGAGATAGCTGCCAAGGAAAAAGAAATGAGATCAGCATCAATCAAAACCAAAATCCTGCCTTGACAACCATTTCTCATTGTCATTCATCTTTGGGAATGATAACTCACTTCAAATCTTAAATACATAAAACCCTACATAGAGTTAAAGTATCATGTATTACCTCCATCACATGTATCCATGAATGCACTCCCTGCTTTAGTTTTAGCTGCCATATCCACTGTAAATAAAACCTTTTTACTAAGAGACCACCATGTTTGCATGACCTCCAGTTTCAGATGAATACAACTGCATACATTATTTCTTCACCTTATTTGCAGCTTGCCTTTCTCACTAAGACTCAAGACCGACTACACCATGTAAATCAATACAATCAAAAGAATGGTGCATCTAATAAGCAATGCAATAGGTGATGTATTCTGAAATGGGGCTGTTGCATGAACAAAGGAAAAGTACGAAACATGCATATGTAATAAGCTGACCGGGAACAGTGATGACAGGGGGCGGGGCAGCAGTGGGAGACAGAGAAGATGACCTGTAAGATATGATCGACTCAGACTACAGGTGAAGGATTTTGGGAACAGACTTCAGTTCTACTGTCAGCTCTTGATATGACTGAAGAACTTGAATCTTGATTTCTGTGGAGGCTTCTCACCCCACTGTCAATCGATTTCATTCTAATACCGGTAAGTACATGAGATATGAAACTGAAATATTAGGAAGCTTTAAAAAAAATAAAAGGAGAAAGCCTCACTGCTACAACCAGGGAATTCCAGGTTCTTAAAGAGTAGGAATCTCAGCATCTGGTGGTGATCAGAAACAGAAGAAATATTTCTTTTACATGGAGCTGCAACAGACACAAGCAAAATAGATTCTGAACCAAGAACTGGGCCACTTTATATCACAAAATACCATCTCCACACCCAGTTTCTAGGGCTATCTTCTACATGTGCTTCCAGAAGATATGATTCGGTTTCACTCAAAGGAGTGACATCTGAGAGGTGCTTTCAAGGGGAAATGGTAAGGGAGGAGACTACAAAACCAATGGGGAGCAAGACATTATGCTAATACACAACTATGCCTGTGTGGATGAAGAATCAGCAAGTGGGGAACGTGCTTAACCCTCAGGCCAGTTATTCTCTGCATCAGCCCCCCACCCTCACCCCATCCCATCGTGTGTGAAATAAATACCTAGCAAGGGAAAGAAGCTTGCTTTAATTGCTGTTTGCTTCTCTGGACTGAGCGGCAGCATTGAAAACAGCTTCCAAGACTGTACTCTGGTTTTTATATAAATAGACATATTCACATTCTTTTGTGACTAAGGAACAACGTTTTCAATCATTCCTGGGAAATCATGAGTGTACACTGTGGAGTGATGGTCTAGTCACACAGTACTTCTTGAAGTATCCTAGGAGTTGGATCCAACATAAATCTAAGAGCCACCCTCAAAGAGCCCACCTTTGAATAAGTTGTGCAGATGGCAAATGTCAATAGAACCTTTTGAAATCAGCCTTTCCACCAGGATCATTCCAAAAATCATTCCAAAAATTCAAGATCTATGCTCATGAACCAGTATTTGTTTGGATCGCTGGTCAAAAGCAGATGAATTCATTTGTGGAGATGCAAAGGGACAAGGACCACCCCTTCTCCTACAGGCAACTGACTCAGCCCCCACCATGTAAACCCATCACCCACTTCCAACTAACTCGGCTCCAGGAAGCCTGTCTTAACTTTTGCTGCAGTTCCTTGCTGAGCTCATTTCTTCCCCCTCCTCCCTGCTCTCTTTAAGCCACGCATCCATGCAAAAAGAAATTCCAGAATATAACACCAAGACTAGTCTGACCTTCTTTCCCTCTTTTCCTTGTCTGTACAAAACCTTGATGTTTAATTGAGACCATGTGTCATTAACTGGAATCCTCCTGCAAGCGGTTCTGCTGCTGTGCACATGGGAGAGAAAATTAAAACAGCAGCGCTCTTCTGTAATTTCCCCACCAAGATTTTCTAGAATTTGGTGATGTACAATCGTTTTTATTGCTACTTTGGCAATGAAGAACAGTAAACAATAAACAATGATTTATTGCCTCTTTTTTAAAATACAGATTTTGGTTGTGCTTTGAAGTTTTTTCTAAAAATATGTGTGCCAATTTGGGCGTTCGCTGAAATGAAATGTTGGGGCACGAGCCTGTGAAAATAAGAAAAGAGGATTTCTATTTGTTGCCAATAGCGTTTATATTTGAATTGTTTCTAATGAACTGGCACAAGTCGAAACAGCATAGTACAACCAGCCATTTGTTGGAAGGCCTGCTAGGTTACACAAAGAGGCTGCAATTTAAGGATGTACTTGTGCTAAATGCGTACAAGAAAATAATACTGATCTTAGAGGTACCCAATATCCTCCACAGGAACAATCCATGGAAACTGATGCAGACATGAAGTAGCCTGGACTTATGAGGCCAACCACAGCACCAGGCTGAAGAATCAATAATTTACCCACTGCCACCTCTTCAAAACAAAAAACTTGATTTAAAAAAAACACTGTTGTTCTAATACCAGGTCCATTACTTTGTCCACCTCCTTCTACCACCCCACTCTAGCAATCAAAATGTTTGACTCAAAATCAACCTGTAGTCATCACCATGCTGAAAGTTTAAAAATATGAAACTATTAAATTTACTACAGATTTCTTAAAAGAATAAAGAGAGAGAAGGCCTCGGAGAATATCAAATGATGAAGCCACAGTATAGATGTATGGTCAGTTTGCAGCCAGTGTGGTGTAGTGGTTAGGAGCAGTGGACTCTAATCTGGAGAACCAGGTTTAATTCCCCACTCCTCCACGTGAGCAGCGGATTCTTATCTGGTGAACTGAATCCCTCCCCCACATTCCTCCACATGAAACCTGCTGGGTGACCTTGGGCTAGTCACAGTTCTCGCAGAACTCTCTCATCCCCACCTACCTCACAAACTGTCTTTTTTAGGGAGAGGAAGGGAAAGGAGTTTGTGAGCTGCCTTGAGTCCCCTTACAGAAAGGAAAGGAGGGTATAAATCCAAACTTCTCTTCTTGTCAAAGGTTTTCACAGCTCGAATCAACTGACTATGGTGGGTGGAGCTGCGGCCTGGTAGTTTTTGCTCCTAGCGTTTCACCCTCAGCGATGGCGGCATCTTAGTACTCTGATACTAACAGATATTTATATTGTGCAGTCTTTTCAAGATGCAGTTAGTGATTCGATATGTCATTTATGTTAACCAGAGTCACATTGCTTTTCTAGTTTTCTACTGCACCTTGATATATATTCAATTATAAACTTTGCACTTTTTCATACACACTGTATAGTTTTGGTATAGTGCCTTCTTCTGCAGTTTTCCATAGTTCCGACTATACCTTTTTTCTTTTATTTTTTTGCTGTGGCATCTTAAAGACCCACAACAGCTGAGACTGCCAAAAAGGCAGGGAATAAATCTAAATATTAGTAGTAGTAATAATAATGTCTTCAAATCAACAAAATCAACATCTGTCAGATTCAGAAGGCAGCCCTGCTGGGGACCCGCATGAATACTACACCAATACATTACAACTTCCTAGGTCTCTGGGTGAGGCTTGAATCATAATGAAAGGTCAACAACCAGTTAAAGAACTGGCAGCTGTGATATCAAACAACAATAATATAGACAGAAAGACAGGTAGACAGACAGATAACATAGATGGCCCCAAAGCCCACACGCATAAATGCAAAGAGATCCTTCTTCTGGCTGGAGCACAGGTAGACAAGCTAGTCAGCACTGAATCTAATGCAGTAAGGACCTCAAGCACTGGAAAGTCCATTATGAGTCCAAATCCAAAGTGTGACACAACCCTAGAACAGAGGGGCATTAGTTATGCTACAAAAAACTTTTTTTAAAGGGGGAGGGAGGAGGGTTGTCTTAAACTCTCCTAATCTAACTGAAGGAAAACAAGGACAGATGGCTGTTTGGCAGCTTCATTCTTGCTCTGCAGGAAGGCAGGCTGACAGGAAAGGGAAGCTATCTGGCCTTACAGAGCAAAAGCGGGCTCATGCCACACCCCACTCCTTACAGAGCCCAATCACGAATAATCCCCATTGAGTGGAACCACTTCCAGAGGCACATAGATTTAAGGCTTGTACACTGAGCCTGCTACTATTGGACAAATTATTTCCTGTCACATCAGAATAAACAATCCTGTTTGATAAAAAGCTGTCATCATCAAGATGAACGACATGCAAGAAAGGCAGCTCTCAAGGAGACCCACCAAGAGCCTCACAGCCCTTCTAAAAGGAAGACAGCCCTAGTCCTTTCTCAGTTCTGAGAAACTCCTGCTTTCTGGCAAGTGGTTCGGAGAAGTGCAGTGGGATGGGGCTTGTTCACTGCATGAGAGAGATTAGATTTTCCACCTCCCACTACACCTGTCATCTCCTGAGGCTGATGGAAGACTGCAGCCAAAATTCTTAATGGGTAGTTCTTATCAAACCTCTTGTTAACATCCTGAGAAGCCATCCTTTTACTGATGACTCCATCTCAAAATCTTTGTCACCCCTGAAGGGCCTTTGTTGAGGTGTCCCAGGAGATTTGTTCATCATAGTCATTTGGGTGTACTACAGTGAAGAACGGATGCAAGTTGATGTACATTTTCCATTTCGCTGCGGAAATATTCTGAATCACAGGAAAAGGTGTGTTATATGATGTCAAGTTGCTTCTGACTGAATAGCGACCTTATCAATTAATCACTGCCAAAGTACCCTATCATTAACAACCTTGTTATCGTAAGCCCTTTGACTGCTTGACTGGTTCTGTATCTATTACGTGTTTGCAGATTTCTCTTTAAACAAATTTTCATTCATCACAGCGTCTTTGTAGTAACAACTACTGCAGGGATCAGTTCCTATTAGGCCTTGAAAAGGGCACAACAGATCTCTACCTAGTTTGCTAGTGGTGTGTCAGTGCTGCCATCTACTGGCAGATTGACCATACTTTACCAATAATCTGGTACAAACCCGCATCAACAATGAATTCTCTCATCAGGAGAGGAATGATAATTTAGAGCAAGTATTTTTGACCTGGAAGGGTCAAAGCCACCAGTGACGCTGACAAATGGCTGCACTGAGAAACTGTAAATCAAGTCTTCTTAGAGTTTCAAGTAAAATGCAAGCAAAGGATGGGTAGAAGGAGGTCATCCTGGTAAACAAGAAGGTACGTAAATGACTTTTAATTTGCTCCTGGGCCCAATTCCAGGTGTTGGTTTTGATGTTCAGAGCCCTTAAACGGCTTGGGCCCAGCCTACCTGAAGGATGTCACAGGGGGAGGTGCTCCTGGTGGTAACTTCCCTTGCTGAGGTGCGGGGGGGGGGGGGGGGCAGAACGGCTTTCTCCGTGATTGCCTCCAGGCTCTGGAATAGTCTCCACACATCATGAGGGGAGATTCACCATACGCCTACCGCATGGTGAAGATCTTCCTCTTCACCCAGGCATTTAGTTAGCATCCTTGGAAACCTCCTCTACAGCTGCTGGTCTGGGGCTATTTTAATGCTATTTTATTTTTGTTTTAATTGTTATATTTTATTTATGATATTTTTATTGGTTTTTAAATTGTTTTTAATCACCCTAAGCTGCCTGGAGACATTGGTATGAGACAAGGTATAAATATTTAAAAATAAAATATACCAATCTCTACCAATTCTGAAAACAAACCAAGAAGCACTCAAGAGGAGCAGCAACTTCAGCCTCACCTCTGTGTCATCACTGTAGATGTAATAGAGGACCCGGATAAAAATCTCTTCTGAAATGTTATGAAGTGTCACCACGGGGATGCTGGGCTGAGTTTGCAGCTCTTCACTCTCAGAGAAGTGATCCTCCAGGAGGGCTTTGAAATAGTCACTGCGGCCACAGAAAAACGCCTACAAAGAAAGCAGAAAACAGGCTTAATGGAACAGAAATAAGTGTGGGATGGGAGATCAATGGGAGTCCTCAGAGCAGTAATGTATGTATGAATCACTCTGATTGTGGAGGACTTGCCCACACAGAAATAGCCAAATCCATGCAACAGGATCAGTCATGGCCCTCACGTCAGGCTCTGCAAACACAGAGGAACCAGCAAGTCTGCAAAAATATATTACTTGATGAAGGGGGGAGGGGGAACTGCAGGTACGGTCAGAGGCTCACAAAAGCTTACTTGCAGCATCAATACATGTGCAGAAGACACCAGAGTTTGGATGCTATTTTGGGCTGGCAGCCCAAAACATTATATGACAACTGGCAGGGCAGAATGAGGACACAGATAAGGAAAAGGAGATGGTGACTGAGAGAATATCTGAAGCTGAGGCAGGGGGAGAAAGGGAAGCTGAATCACAAGTGCTGATGTTGATCTCTTTGTCTCTTGTGGGGACATATAGGGAGTGGTAAACAGTTCATCCACACACACACCCCCGTGCCCTCCATACCTCAGACAAGAACACTATAAACAGAAACATGATTCCTTAAAAACCAGAACTAAAATTCAGCGTCACAGGGAAACTATCCTATTGGGTCAGTGGTAGATAAAGAGAAATATTCTTTTCTACCCTCCATCCCATTGGACAGTTTCCCAATGTGAAGCTGCTATTTAGGGTTGGAATGAAGGGGAGGGTGGAGTAGGTAAGGAATCCCCTTCCTGTACTTCAACCCTAAGCCCAGATCTATTGGGCTGAATTTCAGCATTTCAGAGTTTAGAGACAAATTAATAATTTTCTACTTTATAAACAGAAATTTAGATCTTTAAGCCTCTAAGTTTATTGTCCTGCAGGAAATAACCAGACAAAATACTGCCAATGGTTGCCCTCTTTATGGTCCACAATGTGTGCCCCATCCTTCATTGTCAAGGTTTGATGAATTATTATTTGAAAAGCAAACTTGCAGTTAGACAGTTTAGAAAACATAACTGACTCTGCATCTATATAACTTTTAATACGATCTTCAGTAATAATCACAATAGCTCCTGACAGTAACATCAACCGGTGATAAAATTTATTGGCAATGATACATTACAGAATGATTTAGGAATCCAAAATTCATAGTCTAGATCATTGGTTCTCAGACTTTTTGACCCTATGGACCCCTTTGGAATGCTACCACAGGAGGCAGAGCCGGTCACAAAATATCAGGAAGAGAGGTTATTTATAACTCTAATAGTAACACTCCAACATTTCCAGCTGAAGCTGTGCTTAACAGGATAGCTTTTTAAAACAAACACGCAGTTAAAAAATTTTTTTTTGCCTATCTTCAGTCACGTAATGAAGAACTTTGTGATGTGGCAGCCCCCCCCCCCCCCCCCCCAATTTTTAAAAATTGTACAGCTAATAATTCCTCCAGTCAGTAAGAAGCCCTGCTGGGCAAAAGCCCCCTCTGGCCCACCTAAAAATACTTGGCTGGCAGCAGAAAGGGTATTGGCGCCATGGCACTCCCAGGTACCAGACTGGGAAAACCCAGTTTAGGCTATACTTGCCAAGTATACAAAGCCCACATTTCCATTTGGTCTGTCACTACTACAGGATTAGTAGTACAGTTTAAACGACAAACTGTACAAATGAGCACTGCCCCCCAAAAAGCGGCAAGCAGAATTTACTCAATATCACTGAATAAGAAGGGAGCCAGAAGAATCATTTAGTTTTAAATCTGTGTCCTTAAGATATAATTAGGGAATATTGGTTGGGATGTCCAACGAATTCTGATTCATTGACAGTAGAGATATACCCTTCCAAATCCACCAATTTCAACAACTTTAGAAGGGTATATAACTCTACTTAGGACAGCACTATAAGACACTGGCTATAGGAATCAGAATTTTAGACCACCAGTACAGCAGCTGCAAACTTGGGAAAAGAGCCAAACAAATATTTGACAGCTACCATCCCTCAGCAAAACCTGCAGCCCATCTAACTCCACATTCTTGAAAAAACTGACTGTGTTGGAATAAGTTCAGGAAAAAAAGGAATTTTATTTTTAATGGATCCAGACTTACCTCTTGCAGTTTTGCTACCAAGTAGATTATAGGAGCTTTTTACTGGATAGCTACAAATTAAGCTTTGGCGGCATATGATACTGTTTACTGGGATAAGGAACTTGAAAGGCAAAGCAAGCCAGCAATTGATGGGGATTTCCTTAGAAGTTTTTCTCTCTCTTAAACCTGACATGAAGCATACCCACCAGTCTCTTTTGGGGATTGCATAGGGAATATAACAATAGCCTATCTAATGATGCAAGAAGGGTGCCACTCTCCTGGCATTCCACAAATTATGACAAACTGAATTATTCAAGAGGGCATTTTTACACAGATAATAGGACCATACAACAGCAAAACAGTTCAAAAAAAGTGACTGATAAAGGGACAGGGGATGTGGACTATACTACTATGTATTATCCGTGTCTGCGAATGGGGCAGTTTTCCAGCACCAGCAGCCCCACCCCACCCCCGCTCCTTCCTCTCTCTCTCTCTCTCTCTCTCTCTCACTCACTCACTCACTCACTCACACACATACACCCTTCATGAAAACCCACCCATGAATGACAGGACACCTTGCAACTGGCAAACGTGCCCCCAGGCTTACTAGCAAACAAAGGCACTTTGTGAAAGCCAGAAGCCAGGAGACACTGTAGGGAGATGGCAGGAAGGCCTGGGCAGCAGGAGCCAGCCTCAGCAGTTCCCCAGAGCAGGGCAGGGCAGGGCTGGCCAAGCGGCAAGCAGCCAGTCCCAGTCTTTCCTTAGAGTAGGGCATGGCCTGCACAGTCCAGACCAGGCTGCAATCAGGGGGGCGGTCCAAGAGTAAAGGGGGCCCAATCACAAGCCTGCAGGGCTTGACAAAACACCCCGCCAGCCATTAATAGCCTGGAGCAGGGAGATCTTGGAGGAAGAGGGGAATAAAAGGAGGGGAGAGGGAAGAACACAAAGTGGAGGAGAGAAATGGAGAGGGGAGAGAACTGTAACTCCTTGAAGTGGAAATAGCCCTCTAAGCAAAGAACACTATGTAGTGCTGACCAGCCACGAGGGTCTCAGCCCACCCTGTAAGCATGGTGGAGTGGGGCAGTGCATGCAGTCTGTAATGTTAGTAGCTGTAAGTATGAGCCTACTATAGAAATTCTGCATCTTGTAATAAGCTATGTTAATGCTTATAATTTGTTTCAGCTCTGTTCCAAATGTCTGCTTGGTTTCAGATTTCTGTAAATTAAATCCTATTGCACTATTAGATGCCCCATCCTGTTTATTGTACTGGGACTTATACTGTTTAATCTGTCTTGAGTCTCAGAGAGAAAGGCAGACTATAAATGATAACTTTTAAAAATAAATAACTTTTAAAATAACTTTTAAAAACCTATGAAATATCTCCTTGGATACAAGTAAGAGGATATATGTAGTAGAATAAGTTAATGGAAGCACATACCTTGTGGCACAAGAAATTGAAGTCTGCCACTCGGAAACATACATCAGGACAGCTGTTGAAGTTGTCAGTGTTGTCAAAAGGCAACTCTCCAAAACCCACCTATGTAAAAAGAAAGGAAAAAACCAAAGATCTGAAATAGTTCCATGCAGTTCCTCCCCAATAAGATTATGTAACCTAGATACATTCCAAGTTACCAACCTTCTGACAAGGAAACCAACCACATAGTTTTATATTCAAGCAATAAATCCTGAAGTATTCCCACAAGTCCAAGTATTCTGGTACTAAGGATCTGCCAACTTTCCAAGAACCTCAATAACTTAATTGTTTTGGAAAACTTGATTGCACAGAGAGCTACCAGAGGAAGGATCTATTTGTTTAACTAGGAGCAATAAAGTTCTTGGCCTTGTAACAAGAGAGGAAGAAAAACAAATACCGAGAGGCAGGTATGGCCTGTAAGAAAGGCAGCTGATGAAGGCTTCCAAATGGCTGGTACATCTCTTAAAAACCTTGTCTGCTTTCCATCAATGTATAAAGCAAAGCATCTATGGCCGTGGTGCTGAACCTTTGGCACTCCAGACGTTATGGACTACAATTCCCATCAGCCCCTGCCAGCATGGCCAATTGGCCATGCTGGCAGGGGCTGATGGGAATTGTAGTCCATAACGTCTGGAGTGCCAAAGGTTCGCCACCACAGATCTATGGAGTAGGGCATCTTTTCTCACAACCTGAGCATCTTAAATAAATCTCACCAGTAAAATGGTACAGATTTAATTATCGCATGATTGGAAGGCAGTTTGTTTATTGTATGCCACCCCCAAGGGCTCAGAGTGGCTTCCAGCATACTATAAAAAATGTAACTGGTAGTTGTAGGTTTTCCGGGCTGTGTAGTGGTGGTCTGGTAGATCTTGTTCGCCTGCATCTGTGGCTGGCATCGTCAGAGGTGTATCACAGAGAGATACACCTCTGAAGATGCCAACCACAGATTCAGGTGAAACGTTGGGAACAAGATCTATCAGACCACGGCCACGCAGCCCGGAAAACCCACAACAACCAGTTGAATCCTGCCGTGAAAGCAGGATTCACAACTGAACTCTCCTAGAACTAATGCTTAAATGTTCTTGCAACTTACTATATTGTTCTTGCAACTTACTTTTTACTATATTGTCAAACCTAGTAAAAACATAAGTTGCATTACAATAAAAAATCTTAGATGACAACTAGCCCATTAACCTAAAATATACTAAAATACTAAGCCTTAAAAACCTCTGGCAGTTAGCATGTTCTAAGTTGCAAGAACATTTAAGCATTAGATCTAGGAGAGTTCAGTTGTGGGACCAAGTGGAAAATTCTACTTCAGTAAGCAAGTTTAAGCACTACCAGATGAAATGTAGTGTGACAGAATAAGAGTTCATAACTTCAAGAACCACAATAAATCAGCAAGTTATGTTCCTTACACATTATACATTAGTCACAATTTATAAACAAAATAATTAACTGCAGAAATGTGTTGTTATTTTATAACACATGTGCTTTGATCTTGGAATTTATTACATTCAAGAGGAAAATAAGGACAGGATGTCAAAGTTGTCTAGTTTAAGACATAGTTCAGCGGACTCTTTAAAAGGCCAAACTGCATTTTAAACGATGGCCCTTTCCCCACTTACCTTAAGCCCCGCGCTACTCGAGGAGAGTAGCGCGGGGTCCCTCAGCACTCCCCACTGAGAGGGGCGGTGACAGCGCAGCCGCCCCGAGGCGGCTGCTGTCGCGCCCCTCAGCGCGAGGCATTCCCGGCGCTCTTTCAAAGGGCATTTTGATGACCCCGCGCAAAGCGTGGGGTCGTGGGGACGCCCGGGCGCGCGCCAGGGATGCCACGCGCTGGGAATTGCCCTCTGAAAAGGGTAAGTGGGGAAAGTCCCTTTGTCTGCAACTGCTCTCTATCACCTGGAGAACCTAAGCTATTTTTGTGATAAACAAGAAATGTGTTTTCTACTAGGAATGAGGAGATGAGTCATAAGGGAGGATGCTTGCAGCAGGACAAGGTAAGACCGTGGGATGACTAGGCTGAAGGGCAAGGCTTGTATCAGATTGTATGTATTGAGAATGCTTTGTAGGCTAATACATATTAACTTCTTCTCCTGCTCTGATGACAAACTGTATTATAACAGATATTAAGGAGTAACATGTAAATAGGTGGACCGGAAAGTTGTGACTCTAAGTACCCTTAGCCAATGGGGGAACAGACAGGGTGTGGCGAATTTGGGAGAAGGGAATAAACATGCTGTGGATATACTGTTTCAGCAGAGTCTGCCTGTGTGGGGACGGCTCCCCCTTCTTTACAAATAAAGCTACTTAAAACTCTCTTCTGTTGACTTGATGTTTGGTAAAGAAATATTGAGCACCACATTTTCTCCTCAAAGGAGGCATGCTCTCAAAATACAGAATTCGCTGCAAAATGGCACCATCAAAAATAAATACCACAATCCAAAGAAAGGTATGTGTGTCTGTGAACATAGATAACCACACATAAATAACCAGGGATTGCTTTTTTCTAGAACAGCTTTTGAAAAAAGTTGTTCCTTCATGCCAGAAGTTATAGAGACAAAATCCATTTTATCTTCACAGCCTCCATTGTATCTTCACAACCATCCTGTAAGGGTGGGGCACAATGGACTACCTGGGCCAATACTTTGGGAGACAAGCTGTGAACATCTTCCCCTCATTTAAAAAGCCTTCCATGTCTCAATTGTACAATTTCCTAGCACACTGCCAAGGGTGAGTAAGGCAAATTAATGGAAAAGAGGAGGCAACCCCCTAGCAAAGTAGTTCATATTTAAGTACTGCTAGCATTATAAGTAGCCCCCCCCCCCCAAAAAAGAAAGCAAGCAAGAAAGAAAAGAACAGAGACAACAGCATTGTTTTGGACCTCTTTATACCAGAACAAAACCAGGTTCTTTTCCAAATGCCATTTTCCAGGAAGACAAACTGAAGAAGTTCCTAATCTTAATGTGAGAGTTGCAATCACACAATTTCCCTTGCTTGGGAAGACAAAAAGAACTGGAACAGCGCTGCCTGTATTACTGACGCCCAATACAGTATGCTGACACACCACCAGAGCCTGGTACACCCCTGGTCATGGGCGGTGCTTCCTGGACTAGGACTGCAAGATAGGGCAGTGGTGGAGAACCTATGGTACGGGTGCCAGAGGTGGCACTCAGAGCCCTCTCTGTGGGCACGCGCAAACAAAGTCGCCCCTGCCCCCGCCCTCCACACATCTAGGCTGGTCTGGGCTGCTGGGCTCAATTATTAGCATTAAACCTAACACCTAGTTTTGGAGAAGCAGTGTAGGTAACTCTGTTAAGCGCTGTTAAACCCCACTGATTTTCACACGAAGAACTACAGCGCGATCCTTTACCTGGGAGTAAGCTCGGTTGCTAGCAATGGGACTTGCTTCTGAGTAAACCCTCCTAGGGTCGTGATTCACCCATTGGAAGAGTTACACGGTTGCTTCAAAGCAAAGCCACCGACTACCACCAAGCTTACTCCCGAGTAACGCACGCCTCTGAGCCAACTGTTTTTTCTAAACTAAAACCTTAGTATTCAGGTTAAATTGCCGTGTTGGCACTTTGTGATAAATAAGTGGGTTTTGGGTTACAGTTTGGGCACTTGGTCTCGAAAAGGTTCGCCATCACTGAGATAGGCTCAAGCCAATCTAAATCACACTGCAGGGGCTAGGCCCAGACATAGTCAGAGGCAGCCCAGGAGGTAATGGGCGTGAAGCTTGCTTGAGAAGACAAAATACCTTGGAATGGCTCTGCCTGTATTCCTGAAACCCAACTCTCCGTTCCAATCCAATCACCAAAAGCAATTCATACTGAGAGAAAACGAGTTCTGCCAAATAAGCAGCTGATTAAATATACTAATTGTCACATCTGCAATATTATAAGGGGGAAGGAGAGGGGAAGAGAAGCTGAGAAGATCTAGTTTTTTGAATTTTAATGCTGAACTCTGCAGCCCCCCTTTTTTGTACTGCTGTATTATGAACAACAACATGAAAAATGTTGAGTGCACTGTGAAACATTCAGCTGCAGGGGATTTCACTCAGAACAGAACCCAAATGTTATTTGTTACACACAGCTGCCATTAATAATTTACTATCATAATCTATTTTATTTGTTACCCAAGTGTTGGGGGACAAATAACATCTTATGCACATATTCACCATTATTTGTACACTGTAAAACAGCATGTTTGTTAATTACTACAAAGGAAAAAGGATAACCCAGACATGCCCCATAACTTCTGCGGGGGGGGGGGGGATGCGGGGGGGGGGATGCGAAAACAGTCCACTAACACATCAGCAAAGGTTGAAAACTGTAAATGGTGGTGCGGGGATACAAAGGTGAAAGCAACTATAATGCTGTTGCTATTGAGAACGTTATGTCTAGCATTGAGAACCAGAGGTACCAAATGGTGCCTGGGGACAACACCTGCTCTGGGTGCTCCCTCTGGCCCCACGCCATCCCCCCGCACTCAGGGACAGGGGGTGGCTCAGACGGGTACCACAGCAGCAGGGGCTGGCAACAGCTCCTGGGTTGGTCTGCTGCCGTGGCGCCCATCCAAAGCCGCCCCCCCACCACCCTGCAAGCCTCCCCAGGCCCTCCCCAGGCAAAATGCCCTCCTAAGGCAAAAGCTGGCCTGCAGGGAGGCGTGGGGCAGGGCGCCATGGCGGGCCGCACAGAAGGCGGTCTGCAGCCACAGTGCCCGTCGGAGCTGCCTCTGCCTCTGAGCCCCGACCCCGAGAGCCTGGGGAGGGAAGGAGGCAGCGGACGGGCACTGCGTACCACCCACAGGAACAGGGGGGTCAAATAACCTCCGGCGTGGGAGAAGAGGGGGTGGGGGCGATTTTGCACCCCCGCCGGTGTGCCCGGGGTTATTTGACCCCCCCCCCCCCCCGTCCCCATGGGCTGTATGCCCTGTTGAGGAGAAACAAAAGTTGACTAACAACAGGTCCAACTATATTGCCACAGTCAGGCAAAAGAGTTTGCTATGAGACTGCATGGTCCTGCCCCGCTCCAACAACCCACTGAAAGTTAAGTTGGAAATAAAATTCACAACAATTTGAGCTTCCCAGGGCTCCCATTTTGCTCAGGCTCTGAAAACTTAAACCATCAAATTGGGGGGGTTCATGTGTGCGCACCATGTCACAGCTGACTTATGGTAACCCTGTAGAATTTTCAAGGCAAGAAAAGTTCAGAGCTAGTTTGCCATTGCCTGCCTCTGCGTGGGCTGAGAGAGGTCTGAGAAAACTGTATTTGGCCCAAGGTGACCCAGCAAGTTTCATGTGGAGGAGAGGGGAATCAAACCCAGTTCTCCAGATTATAGAGTCTGCCACTGTTAACTACTACACCACAATGGCTCTCTACACCTGTATTACTACTGAAACCAAACAGCCCAAGGCTATGTGTTAATCAAAATAAGTGAAAAGAGAAACTTTGTGCCACCATATTTATTTTTACTGAGATTCAAAGCAGATCGCATGATATAAACAAACAGCCTAAGACATCCAATGAATAATGCAATAGAACTCATCTTACAAAAATTAGGCAAACAAGGGAAAAAGAAAAAGTACACTTATGAAAGTATGCTTATTTCTGGTGGGGAGGGGGGTAGAGAAGATATCTAGGGAATTTACTTTTGCATTTGGTGCCTATGTTGGAAAGGGCATGGGAAAAAAGTTAAACATACAAGGAAACTGGCCTCCTTGTACAGATAATCTAGGAAAAGAATTCTCTCCATACCTGTCAGTGACAGCACAGAGGCAACCTGACACATGCCAAATAAAAGAAATCTAATACAATAAAGTTCTTTCCTTACGGTGAATTCGCTGCAGGAGTTTACTTTAAGTACAATAAAGCAATACACTTTATTAAACTGTCCAGATCTATAGCCTCTAGAAGCGCCTTAAAATGAGGAGTGTGTTTTTATTCGTTTACTTTGGCTATGGATCCAGGAAGAAGAGAAGAATCAAATTAAGGCAAGGGGGAAAAAGATTTTACACTAAATTAAAATAAGACTCAAAACAAAGACTGCAATTGATACCATCCAAATTCCCTTACATGCCCAGGAGGTTTGACCCTTACAGTAGTAAAAAGTTGTCATATCATGGACGGGATCAAGAGATTTAATATTTGCCTCAGCATTGAGGAAGACCAAACATCCAAAAACCACAAATCAAGTCTACAGTAAACTGGGTCAATACACCTAAATACACAATCTTACTGTTTTTTTCCAGTTTTGTCTTCCTGTCATTAAGAGGTTAGAAACTGTGTTTTCCCTTGAAACCAAAGGTAAATTTTATTGTAAAAGGCCCTAGTTTCATTCGAACCACTTCATGTAGCCAATAGAATTCCCATGCTGAATTATTGGAAGACAAGTAGGAAAACCCGACGACAGATTTAGACTAGCACACCTTTCAGTGCATGTACTCCTGGGTGTTGGTTTGAGACAGAAAGGAAGGACAGGATCAAAATGCAGCAGGAAGTAGAGAGATGATCAAGACAGCATCAATAAATGGAAGAAATGCTTCCACACAGAGAGGAACTTAAATGCTTCCCTGGAGAGAAAAATTAGATAAAGCTATTGCTCCTGAAGATTACCCTTGGAATGCGTTTGACTACAGGACTGGTTTTCACATTATCTGCAATAGAACTGGCTCTTCAGCCACATGTTCCAATTCACCTCTTTTTGCTAACCCTTGCTCCAGCATCATACTGCAAACAAGGAAAGTGGCTACATATTTATAAGCTGGGCCTCTGACAGAACAGAGGCAGTCACTTCACTCATTACACAGTCACATCTTTTTATGGGGGAGCCCCTCTCCCACATTTCCAACTGTGCACTTGAAGTTCAGAACCACAGGGCATGTAGCCTATGCACAGGTGTGCCCTTAAAAGAATCCTTTCCCACAGCAAAATGCATGCATGACTTTTCAAAAAACAGAAGAACTATAAGGAGATGGGGAACAGAGGCAAGATGGCTCCTCATATCTCCAAACAGGATTGGTGTGCTGATGCTGTGGAAGAAGAACTGAGTTCAGCTGGAAACGAATGGCATCTAAACAAAATAGAAGCCGAGGAAGACCAAGATCTCCTCTTCTTCAAAAAAACCCCCTTCAATATAGGCAATCACTTACTTCCTCGTTCAGGCCTCAACTGAGAAAATGCCAATGTTTGTTCCTCTTACAAAGAGACATCCAGGAAATATCTGGAAAGTAAAGCTGCTCTCTGCCTGGTTAGGGTTCATTTACTAACCAACACAGTTTGTTGAGCAAGCTCTTTGGTCAGAATGTACTCTTAGTAGAGAGAAACAAGCAACTACAAGGGGCAAAGAAGCAAACTGTAGAATCATAGATCTCCTGGAGGCTCAAATACGAAGATCCAGGCGGCAGAGGAAAAACAACCCAAAAATTAAATATTTCCTACCCTGAGTTCAGCTGGCAGTGCGCAATCTGCTAGTAAAGCCAGGTCTTTCTGCAGCCGTGAGTTACCTGGCGGCTCAATCGTCAGCACCTTCACACAGGTCCCTGGTTTGGAAGAAACTGGAAAAGGCAAAACAAAAACCCAAAAACCAGTATAGAATCCTGAACATACCATGGACATGATCTTAAAAAGGAAAAAAAAATATGGCCATATTTTAAACTTTAAAGTCTTCACACAGGATAATTATCTAAATTATTGAATACACAAATCTTAGGAGAATGTGTATCACATTTCTTTAATTGGGATGATGGCAGAAAGCTTAGCTAACTACAGCCTTTCTCCTTAAACCCATGTTTCTAAAAAGTTCCTGCTACAAAAAGAGCATTCAGTAGCATTTCCATTCACAGTTACTCTTTTCATTCATGCATTGTTGGTCCAGTATTTGCAGGTGTGTGTCTCTGTCATTTAACAGGGAAATGCAGATCTACATTGCCAGGGCAGGGGTGGGAGCCCCATAGCTTTAGAGAGAGGCCAAAACAGCAACAACAACCACTTGACAGCTCTTTGGCTGAACGTGCAACTTGTCAGCCAAGGAACATGCATCTACTGAAGATAATCTTCTGGTTCTCACTGGACAGGTGTACAAGCTTGACTGAACCAATACATTTTCGGTCAGATGCTAAAATACTACCAATACCACAGACCATTTTGTGTTCAGTTGCTTTCGGTGGCAACCAACAGTATGTACGGAGAGAACTGAACATGCACATTAGTGTGTGACGAAGTCCACTGAAGTCATTTACATGCTTTTAAAAGAGTACCGCATATACTCATGTATAAGTCTACCCGCATATAAGTTGAGGCACCTAATTTTTCCACAAAAAACTGGGAAAACTTATTGACTTGCGTATAAGTCGAGGGTGGGAAATGCAGCAGCTACTGGTAAATTTCAAAAATAAAAATAGATACCAATAAAATTACATTAATTGAGGCATCAGTAGGTTAAATATTTTTCAATATTTATTTCAAAGAAAAACAGTAAACTATCTCTGTAAGCCCTGATTCTCCCTTTAAATCCACTCAGAAGGGGGAGGGGTGATTTAGAGGGAGAATCTGGGGAAAATTTGAGGGTGCCTGTCAGGGGAGGAATGTTTATGTTAGCAGTACCAACATTTCAGAGTATCTTTAGGAGACCCTCCTGATGATACCACCCAGGTTTGGTGAAGTTTGGTTCAGGGGGTCCAAAGTTATGGACCCTCAAAATGTAGCCCCATCTACTAATAGTTCCCATTGGACACAATGGGGGTGGGGGCACCCCCTTTGAAGGTCCATAGCTTTGGACCCCCTGAACCAAACTTCACCAAACCTGGCTGGTATCATCAGGAGTGTCACCTGATGATACCCTGAAATTTTGGTGCTGCTAGCCTAGAAACTGCTCTCCCTAGCGGCCGACAAAGTAAAAACCCTAAAATATTTTTTAAAATACACCTCACTCACGTGTAAGTCGAGGGGGGCTTTTTCAGCAAAGAAAATATGCTGAAAAAGTCGACTTATATGCGAGTATATATGGTACTCAACCATGGAGCTCACTGGATAATGCTGGGCCAGTCACTTTGCTTAATCTATCTCACACAGTTGTTTTGAGGAGAAATGGAAGAAGGGAAACCATGTGTAACCCTCAACTTCTTTCAAAAGCCAAAATGCTATAGAGAGAAATGACTCCTCTCTAAAAATGCTGGAGCCCCTTTAACTCCAGAGACCACAAGCAAAACAAGTCATATCTTCTGTTGCCACTCAATCCCAACCTCTGAAAAACTGATCAAAGCAAAGTTGACAGATCACAGCTGGGAAAGTATACGTTCCAAAAGAGAACAAAACATCATTTTACAAAGATTACCAGTGGTAAAGAAAGGAATGCTTTGATGTGTTAAACAAGCCCCACCAGAGGAGACATCAGGAAGGAGTTCACACCTGTCCTAACTACTGTTTTTTATTTTCTAGAGATGAACTTCTACAAAAGTCAATAACAAACAAGAGTTCTCTTGTTTTCTCTCAGAGGATTCAATATGAACTAAATCCATGATACACTGCTCTGAGGTAGAAGAGATTTTTAGCATGAGTTTTGGCACTAACCAGCCTAATTGACCTGATTTGGCTGGCACCTCTACATGTGACTGCTATATAGATGTACAATGTTCCAGCATAGCAACTGAAACTGCAATTTTTTTAAATGTACGAGTCCTTGTGCCATGAAGGATGTACAAGGTAACATTCCATCTTGAAAATAATGCAGTTTGTTGTAGATATCCCATGCATATTTTCAAGTCATTCTGTTGGCACCCCAGGCCTGGGGTCCATTCTGCCTATATGAAATTCAACCAATTATCACACAACGTCATAAAAAAACAAGTTAAGTTTATTATTTGTACAGAGAGCAAACAGACACAAGGGAAATTAGTTTCCAGATCTTGTGTAATCTGATACAAATTTACCGGACATTGGGTTTAGACACCTTTCTTCAAGGGCTGGCTGTCAGTCTCTTCTGACCCATATGATTTTCCAGGTCAACCCCAAACACCCTGCCCAATCTCCAGGTTTCCTCTGGAGTAATGCAGAGTTCTCTGAGTTTCCTCTTGGTATCAGCAGCAAAGCCAGGACTTTACAAAATACAAAACATTTTCTCTTATCTCAGGAATATTTTAGGATTAGAGAGTACAATCACAGGGTCACAATGCTTAGTCAACCTTTGGTTTCCTTATCCAATCCTACGATGTAGAACAATTTGCTTTTAGAATAAGCAAAAAGTAAAAAAGAAAAAGTAAAACATTTCATTTTTACAACTTTCACCCAAAGCAGGGAGTAGTTTAACTTGCTGCTCACCCCATCATTCTATCAATCCCCACAACTTTATAAGGATCCACAAAAATATTAAAAAGATGGGATTCTCAGCAGTTATTCAACTGGCAAAATAAATAAATAAATCACCCTGAAATTCAATTTAATATGAGAAAGAACAAGCCTGTAGATCAGAAGAACTACAGCAGAAATTCTGAAATATTATGGATTGCCTCTGAAAAGAGCATGCTGCAAAAATAACGGGCATCATGAATAACTCAGCAGAGCACGGCTAGTTGTGATCAATACCAAATCATTAACAAGCAGCTTGCATTTAAGATGAAATATTAATCGTAGATTGTGATTATTATATCAAGTTATTCATGGGGCTGGGTCCTTGTTTGCTGTGGTAGTATATTTCAAAGAGCAGCCTTTCTGGTTAATGCAAATTTAACACGGGGAAAGGATAAAAAAGTTATCGGCATTCCTTAGAAACTAAGTAATTTCTCGGCAATCAGCAGCTAAAAGCTCATATTACAATGCATGAGTTAGCACAATAACCATTTAGAGAGACTACTAGTTTGCATTTATGATAAAAAGAAAGAAAAGTGTCTTCTGTGCTGCTTAGTAAGTTAGTGTTGTAGTAGAACCAGAGGTGGTTTGACAAACATGACTCAACTGACTTGGCACATCTCTCTTCTCCCATCCCCAGTGCTTGGGTGACTCACACAATAAGGAAACATCACCATTCTTGACATTCTGCAGATTACTACCTCAGGCTGTGCCATTTAACTGGATGAGTCTCAGTCTTACTGGGATGAGAATACTGGATGAAAGGCAGCCAGGACAGCACAATCCCTTCTCCAGAAAAGGATGCTGTCATCAGGTGCCTGACCAATGGAAGGTGATCTACTGAACAGCTGCCACAAGCAATACTGAGCATTGGAACTTACAGTTACCTCAGTATTGTTTCAGCTACTAATTGACAAAAGGTGCCCTCACCCCCACTGCTATTCTACCATTTTTTGATTGAAAACAGGTTACAACGAATGCAACTGAAAAAGATACACTATTACTATCAGCCCACGCTAATTTATACATCTCAGCACTTAAAGCTTTGCTCCAACACATGCAAGGGGAGTAGAAAATATTTTGATTGAACTCTTCCTCCTTCCTCTTCCAGGGAGGACACTATCTTGTCCATAAGGTTTCCAGAAAGGGGAAAAATAATCATGCTAACACTGAAAGAGAACAGTTGGTACTCAAGAAGGAGAAAAACAGATTACATTTTAAGGGACAGCGGCATTCAGGTCAGACTGGATTAAACATTAAATTAGGCTGCACCCAACTATGCTTTCCCATTCAGATTTAACAAGAAGTCTTCTTCTGTCAACAACCATATCTCTGTAATAACCAAGGTCTTTAAAAAAAAAAAAAAAGAGGACAACCAGTGATAAAGGGAGGGGCAACTGCGCCCAGGGCATGAACTGCCTGGCGCGCCCTCCCCGCCCAGCCTCCCCATGTGATTGCAATGGCAGCACCCAGGACAAGCTGCCCCAGATGTCCCCATTGCAGCTATGCACCTGAGGACAACCAGCCTACAGTTTTGGAAAAATTGTGAAGCACACACATTAATGAATTCTTCTACAATCTACACTATAAACACCTAGTTTCACTTCCTTGAATTAATTTCCATCATTCATGACAAAGACCTGGCTTCATGGCATGGTATGCATCAGGTAAAAAGTCTAGTGAGTTGCTGAAAAAACTGTGGAATGCTCTCCTCCTTGAGGCTCACCTAGTGCCTACCCAAATGTCATTTAGGCATTAAGTCCAAACATTTTTTTCACTTAATTGATGTTTCATCCCACCCCTTTTTCAGTTGTTCGTTTCATGCATCCCTCCAGAAAGCTGTCCCATTGTTATCTTATTATTGCTGTTTAGGGTTGCCATCTCTGGGTTGGGAAATACCTGGAGATTTTGGGGGTGGAACCTGAGGCAGGTGGAGCTTGGGGAGAAGAGGGACTTCAGTGGGCTACAGTGCCAGAGTCCACCTTCCAAAGTGATAATTAGTTCTTCAGATGAACTAATCTGTTAGCTGGAGATCAGCTGTAATCCAAAGAGCTCTCCAGCCACTACCTGAAAGCTGGAAACCCCATGTATAACCACAGTTATGACTTGTTGCAGTTTTTATGCTATTTATGCAGCTTTTATGCTTCTTCATGATGGTTTTATCAATTTTTTGCTGTTTTTACAAGTGGATTTTATGATTTTAGGCTTTATGTTTTAATGCTGAACTGCTTTTATTCTATCAGCCAATTTAAGCAGGCCTCCGGAGATAATTTTCCTAAAGCATTTTCTAATTTCTAAAACATGCATATCCAAGCAACATGTTTAACTAAGAGATTAACATTACAAGACACACACTCACACAATCACAAGATGATGCAGTGTCCCATCTCAGGAAACTGCTGAATATAGACAACATGTTCCACTCTTAGCTAAGCAAAGAGAATTACCGTACATGCCTGCAGTTCTTAAGGAACACATTTCACTATGATCTGGTCATTTGCTTGTACTCAAAGTGCTTATTGTTCCTTTGTTAGCATAGTGCTCTGCTAATATTTAGATCTGAAGATTAGGGTGAAGTCACTGACCAGGATCCCTGAGTGCCTAAAAGCAGATTGAAGTATCCTGGTCACCAAGAATGGTCAGCATTCTTTCTTTGTGTCTTGCAATAGAGAGATGCTCAATGAGAACCAGGCAAGATTATATCCTATTTCAGCCAAAAACCTTAGAGAATCTTTGCGGGGAAAACAGACTCTATTGCCACACCCCATTTCACCAGCATAAACAAGCCACTACCACCCCACATGCAAACCTATATCCACCCTATCTCCAAACAGTTTGGTTACTGACATTTAATCTGCACATTAATAGTGCTTTGACAAATAAACCCAAAAGGAAACCAAGAGTCTAATGCTAGTTTATTTAAAGGCACAAGTCACATGCTGGTGTTCTAAAGGAACATCTATCTAGCCCTGTGGTGGTGAACCTATGGCACTCCAGATGTTCATGGACTACAATTCCCATCAGCCCATGCTGGCAGGGGCTGATGGGAATTGTAGTCTGTGAACATTTGGAGTGCCATAGGTTCGCCACCACTGCTGTCTGTTCTATCCAGAAGATACTTAAACCCGCAAGAGACTTTAAAAGAGAAAAAAAATATTGCTAATATGTTCTATGTAAAAACATTTCTGCCTGAAATTTCTAACTCATTTTTCCTGGAGAGTTTATACAACAGATGTGCAGGCTGAAAGACACGAATTTCAGTGTTGGGATATTGTGATCTCCTCTTGCCCCTCCCTGAACAAGTGTATAATGTTGGCATAAACCAGGCATGATGCCAAGGAAGTACATGAATATATTTTCCCAGAATTTTCTAGAAAGAGAAACAGCTGAGTGGGCTTCTGATTACAGCTGAGGTAAGTAAGGCTTGACTCCTCCCTACCTCACACACAAACACTCAGAATTTTCTTCTGGTAGGCTGAAAACCACAGTTGATGTTGTAAGACTGGGCTGTTTACACTGAAGGTGAAACAAGACCCTGCAGACCTCAAGCTCATGACACCAATGTTGCTACATTAAGGTCCTTTCCACACGGGCCAATAACAGCACCCTATGGACGGCAAAAACTCCATCCCTAGGGAGCTGTTCGTATGGGGGGCGCCGCTGCATCGCAGCCGTGCCACCCTGGCCCCCCCCCCCCAGCGGCGCAAAGCCACCATTTTCCCACCTTGCTCCCCGAGGCTCATTCCACACATGCAGAATAATGCACTTTCAAACTGCTTTCAGTGCTCTTTGAAGCTGTGCAGAATAGCAAAATCCACTTGCAAACAGTTGTGAAAGTGGTTTGAAAACGCATTATTTTGTGTGTGCGGAAGGGGCCTGAGCGAGGTTTTTGGAAAACAGTGGTTTCCAGCCGCTGCCGTGTGAATGGCAGCGGCTGGAAGGCACCACCCCCCCCCCTTTCCTGAAAGACTTACCTTCCCTGCGACCTTCCGGCGCGTCGCCCAGGTCTGGGGACACGCTCCCCCTGCCCTGAGACTCCAGAGCTGTCGCGCAGGACAGGGGGGCGTGTCCCCTGGTCTGGGCGACGCGCCGGAAGGTCGCAGGGAAGGTACGTCATTAGGGCGATGGCACAGCGCTGTGCCGTTTTCCCTGCCTTTACCGGGACCATCCGTGCGAACAGTCCCGGTGTGTGTGTGTGTCGACGTTGTATATGCCGATGCACCACCCAGCTTGGCCGTGCGGAAACGGCCAAAGATTTTAAGACGGTTTAAGACAACTGTAACTAAGGCCAAATCCAGAGGTCTGCTAGCCTCTGGCAATAGCATTCATGTCCTCATGTAGGGTAGAGACAGTAGGCAATACTGAAATGGCCAATCCAGCACCAGAATAACGTCAGGTATAGAAGAGTAGGATGCATATTACTATGGCCCCAGTCCTGCCTTCTCTGGGGGCATTATATAGCTGTTCCATTTCTGTACTGGGACAGGGGTAGGTAGGAAGGGAAAGTTGTCTAGCAACTGCGAATGACTCCCTTTGAGTCACTACAAAATGGCTGGCTAAGTTCAAGTCCAAACAGAAACGTTTCTACCACAGACAGCAGGAACAAAGTGAAGAGCCAGAGAATGGCTCCATGCCAAGTGCCCTTCCACAAAGGGACAGCTATCTCAAAGCTACGTAAACCCCTCTGGGTGGAGGATGAGAGCCAAATGTAATGTTAGAGCATTCAAGTGTCCATAATGTGAGAGCAGACTGTCTTGCTCCCATTTTACTTCTAAACAGGTATTCTGTTACGTGCCTGAAACAGATTCCACTTAAATAAGCCAGTCCCTTTATCTAGTCATTTCTGGAGTGTTCTAGATCCAACTATATGTTAAATGGAACATATTAAAGTCTCATAATTATGAATTCCCCTATTTAAAAAACCCCAAATTCTGCAATTTGAAGGACACATCTTTTGCGCAATAAATTTAGAAAGATGCTTTAACAAAGGATGGGACCATATGCTGCTGTGTACTGGCTGCTGCTGCAGTGTGCTCCTACTACGTAATGTATGTATCATTTAATGTATCATGTTTGAATACTTATGCTTTGTTTCAGCTCTGCTTCAGAGCTATCCAAATTCAGTTGCACTGTTTTATTTGACGTACCATGCCACTGATTGTATGTAGTAGTGCACTGCCGACCCAGCAGTGCCGTAGTAGAACGTTGGGACGCCAACGGACCTGCGGCCTTGCCGGTCGCATCGCACCCCCACTCCTCATCCCCCCATGAGTCACGGGTCGTGAACTGTCTGGCTCAATCACCGGGCGCAGGGACAATGGTCTTGCCCCCAGGTGAGGATTAGGCTCAGACGCGTACGCTCTTCTCCGCACGTAGCCAGATGAGATCATGCATCACATGATGATCTCCCGACCTCCCGCTCTCGGAACTCCCCAGTCCTCCCTCCTACCGCCCCGATAGAGTAACAATAAAGGTGCCAGGAACCGGCAGGCGGGAGACTTCGCTAGGAACCACGGACCTCCGGTCTCCAGCTGCTGGCGATCTCCACCAGATGTTATCTCCAGCGTCTCGTCGTCGTTCTTACGCTGACGGCGTGGAGTGCGACTACAAGCTGGTGCGAAACCGGGAATCCTCGAACCTCCACCCTGCTCACGTGGCCTGGGGAAGGGCCGCGATACCGAAGTCCGCTGAAACGGCGCATCCAGGGACCACGGTTTCGGTATCGCCTGTCCTCTGGATCGGCGCATCCAGAGACACACGTCCTAGGACACTCTCTCGTCCGACGGAACACCGGTGAGTATGGGAGCTTGCAAAAGCAGGGCTTATGACAAGCGCGTTGGCGAACTGGCGTTAACGAAATGCGGCCAGGGTCCCCGTAAAGAGAAGGGAGCTGCGCAAATTGGTTGAGGAGATTGAAGCTCAGTGTCCATGGTACCCGGAGGGGGGGACATTGAATCTTAAGGACTGGGAAAACATCGGGAGCACTCTTCGCACAGAGCCTCGCGCCCGATGTCGCTGCTACTGGCGTGGAGACAATGTTATGTCGCCATCAGCCTGCAGACCTATGGCTCCCTTGCTGTAGGCCGCCCTCCTTTCGATCTTTTCGCCTTCAATTTCAACCCGGAAATTTCTCTATCCACTAAATTGGACGCCTGTCCTCCTTCTGCCCCATCGGCTCCCTCACCCAATTCAAACTCTCCAGCGGTAGCCGCCCCTCTGCTCCGCCTTCATTTTCGAAGCAGCTGCATCCCGTCAAGCGCCACATAATGGCAGCGGGTTTCAAAACTCTCGCAGAGCGTATTAGCCACGATCTGCAGAAGAAGAAACCCTGGCGGAAGAGGCGATGCGATATCCTTGCATTGTGCCCGTCCACTTCACAGATGCCGTGGGGAGGATGGCATAGTTCGGCGGGTTGTCGAGTACCGCCCCTTGAGCTATAATATCCTCACCGAGCTCCGCCAAAGCGGATGCGGGGCGATAAGTCACCAGCCTATGTGAAGCATGCTCGAAGCAGTCGCGAGTCACCTAATGGTTCGGGACGACTGGAAGACCACCTTCATATGCTCCTGAGCCCTGCACAATTTGTGATCTGGGAGGCGAGTTCCGCCAGCAATGCCTTAGCAGGGCAGCGCCTCGGTAGCGCCCTCGCAACCGCTCAGCTTCACGGTTTCGATGCTTTTCGCCAACCCCAACGATCAGATTGTCCTGCCTGAAAGGGCCACCCTTCACGATTAAGCCTCTGAGTGCCTATAAGGCATTTATCAAAGTCCCCAATGCCCGGCCAGCCAACCCAGAGTTTCTCCACCATCCGGCAAAAGCCCCAAGAGCCCTATGCGAGTTTGTGAACAGGCTCCAGGAGGCCCTCAAGAGGCAGGTTGACAGCGAGGAGGCCCAGAGGCGAACTCCTTAAAGCGCCTTGCCAAGGAGAGCGCCTCCGCTGAGTGCCGCAAAGCGTCCACAGGCCTAGGAAGGAACCCGAGCTGGCGACATGCTCAAAAGCTTGCCGGGATATCGGGTCTTCAGCCCATCAAGCCAGCCTTCTAGTGGCCGCCCTCTCCGCTGCCATGAGGCAGCCCGAGACGAGATGTTTCAATTGCGGCAAGCCAGGACATTTCGGAGGAATTGTAGGCTGCCCGGCGGGGGGGCCTACAACCCTGGCGGAGGAGGTCTCTCCCCAGAGGGCGGAGACCCCCAGGAAAGTCTAGGGCGGGCGCTCCCAATGCCGCTGGGAGGCCGCACCGGGCATCTCCCAGCCGGAACCAAGATCCGCACCTCAAACCCTTCCCCGGGAGCTCCCCATGAGATCTTCGGCTGCTCCAGCTCAGTATAGTGATCCCATCCCCGGAGACCATTAGGCTGGTCTTGCCAAAAGCTTCCGACGCTGAACAGGGGTTGTTCATCATCCAGGGGTCATCGACCCCATGCACCAGGGAGCCTTCCACATCCAAAACATCCAGCGGAAACTGCCAAGTTCACCTGAACACCCTGCCCCTATGCTCCCACTTGAGTCTAATCTAAGTTCAGCTAATCTAAGTCTCGTTGCTCGCTCCCCTCTCGTCTATCCTTCCTGCTCTGCTAGCCCTTCTACTTCCAAAGTCACCATGCCTCCGCCAGTGCCCCAGAATGGCACGCATTTGAAATCTCTGCAGAGTCCACAGTCACTGAATTACAACAGAAAGAAATACTGACGGAAGAGGACTGCCGTTTTGAACCCTCCTCAGAATGCCCCATAGCCAATCTACAGGACACTGAGGCATGGAAAAGGGAAGATGCTCACACAATGGCCTTAAGCCAAAGTCCTTCGTGAAGAAGAAGCCCCCTTGGCCCTCTCCAGCTGTAAGGTTCAAACCAGATCTCATAGCCTCTGCGCCTGTGCAAAGCCCTAAGCTCAAAACTCCCAGTGGCAGCAAAATCGTCAGTACCTCAGAGAGAGCAAGATCTCAAATCAGAGTTGTAATCCTCCTTGCTACTTTATATGTGCTCTGTATGCCTATGTATCTGTATGTCTTGCCCCTTTCAAGAGACCCCTAAAGTTTTCCCCGCATAGGGGGGATTTTTCCATTGCTTCTAAGCTATGCTCCTGTGCTTCAATTAAAATTTTTCTCCTTCTGATTATGTGTGCCAATGCCTTGAAAGGCTTCGCCCATTACAGCATCCGCCTTAAACGGGACACAGCTCGTGCGTGTTCCCCAGGATACCGATGGGACCTGCTTCAAGCCGCCTCCATCTTAGTTTAAACCTTCAAACTTTTCTTCAAACCTCTCCTTGAGAACCTTTTCCTTCGTCCGTCTGAGCCTACACTGCCACATTGGCGTGGCGCAAGTTTACATATAAGGCCGTCACAGATCACGGATCCCTATCGTGCCTTCCAAAGACTACTTGCTAATTTCCGTAAGGAAACTGTTTCCCTCTCCCCTCCTCTCCTCCTTCTGTTTTTCGACCAGTAGAGGCGGGAGGGCCAATTGGCTGACTGGCCCTCCCTGGATTAAAATCTGGGCCCGTCCTGATACCGCAGCACTGTCAGGACAGGCCCCAGTTTAAGGGGGAAGTGGTGTCGGCATTATAGCACTATCATCACTTCTAAGATGCTTGGCCGAGTGGTTTCGGCGGGCGGCATCTCCCAAAGATAATTCGGTCAAAAAATTTTAGCACCATCCAGCTTCCTGCATTGGCCACCAAGGTCACGGTAAGTGCAACTCCCTTGCAAAGAACCCCCCCTCTCTTTCCTTTGTGTGCACGAGGAAATTGCCTCTAATCGCCTGATTGCTTCATTCCCCGGATGCACCCATCCCCCCAGAAAGTGCTTCCAAAGCCCCCTTTTGTGTTGCTGATTTAGCATGCATACCCACAATCCCCCCAGGACCCGCCTGTTCCCTCCCCCCTCGAGGCTCGGACCCTCGCCTTGGCCAGCGCCGTGATGACGCTCTGAAGCCAATTCCCACCAGGGTCGCCTACCTCCTGCCCTCCCTGTCAAACAACTAAAGAAAGAGGTGTAAATTTGGCGGCCCCAGGAGGGTTGCATTAAAAGCAACCTTCACAGGCTGCAAAACAAGCCTTCTTCCTTCCTATATTAAATCTAAACACTAACTTCGATCCCAATCTCCGCCATCCGCTCTAGAACTGAGCCTGGCGGGACCCGACCCGTAACCTGGGAAAGGGGGGTGTGTTTCAGTCCCTCTTCCTACAGGTTCCCGTGGACTCCGATTAAGCCATGACAGGCCAACCCATGGAATGGCGCCAGGAGGAAACCAACCCCATCGGAGATGGAGCGCATCTCTCTAGAGGATCCGCCCAGCGATCCCAGCAGGAGCGCCGTCGCCAGCAGCCCAAAGACCCGAATGACCTGGGGAGGCGTCAAGGCGACCACCAGCCAGGCCTAAGCGCTGCTGCGCCAGCAAGACCACCCGAGACACCCGAGAACCTCTGTGCGCTCTCTTTCGCGATCATCACCACCATCCTTTGCCTGCTCTGCTTGCCTCCTGCCGATGGCGATCGGCCACCCCCTGGCAAGCTTTCACCAGACCAACATCTGGGAGCAGTTTGCTGCCGCTGCCAACGTCTCATCTTTCTGCCTGGGCCAGTACCTAGGAGTCGGGAGCCTGCTGAGCTCCTGCCTGCTCCCGTCTGCAAAGCACCGGAGACTTCCTGGCGGAGTCTGGGCTGAGCCCTTCATGAATGCCTCATCCATCAGATATTCTATGGCGCCCGACTGGGGACCCGTCGTCCAAACCCTCCCGGCTGGCGCTCTTTCCCTTGTCACCAAGGCGATTAAGCTAACCACGAGTCCAACACCTGCGCCCGCATCACCCGGCGCCCAGCCGAGCGGGGAACCGACCGGGCCCATTCATCGGCTCGGCCAATTGGAACTGCACACACATGGAGGACATTCCCCGTGTTCGGAAACATCCTGCTCCCCAGGGGCTGGTTCTGGACCTGCGGGGAGAGGGCGTTTAACTACATTCCGTCCGACTCCTGCGAGACTCTTTGCTGCCTCAGTCGCCTCACCATTGTCCTACCCCAGGCTCCACCCGGAGCCGGACGCCCGCCGCCCGCCGCTCCGCCCTGCCTTTTCGACCCCTCCTGTCGGGCTGACGGCGGTCGCCCTCTCGAAGCGGAGTTCGTCTCCCTCGCAGCTTCCCTAGTGGGAGTCCCGGACTCGCTTCCTACAATGCTAAGACTATTGGCCGGCTGGCCTGTGCCCTTCTTGAAGTCCATCAACTCTACCTCCACCGCTCTGGATGCCCTGGCCTCCGAGCAGCAGGAACTTTCGTCAAGCGACCCTAGACAATCGTGCCGCTATTGATTATTTGTTGTTGTTACATCACCAAGGTTGTGAGAATGTACATAATATGTGTTGTTTTAATCTTTCTGATAATTCCCAGTTGATCCACATGAAAGTGCGTGAGCTGCAAGAAGTTGTATCTGATCTGAAGTATGATGTTTTGCCCCATTGGTGGTCAGCCCTCTGGAGCTGGCTGCCGGGAGGATGGTTGAGTGCTATTGTACAGCTCTGCATTTGGTCTAATTGTGTGCCTTGTTATCGGATCTTGTTTCGTTCAATGCGTGTCTAATATTGCCTGTAACGTGTGTAAGAAACCCCTCGCATTTCCCTTACCCCGCAACCAAGTTCTAATGTTGCACAAGCAGCTTGGTCAACTTGACCAAGCGGCGGAGGAGACAAAGCGTCCCTTTAAATGCCCCTTAAGCGTTTATTTGGCCCGTTTTCTAAAATGTAAAGGAGGAGATGTAAGTAGTGCACTGCCGACCCAGCAGTGCCGTGGTAAACGTTGGGGCGCCAATGGACCTGCGGCCTTGCGGTCGCATCGCACCCCACTCCCTCATCCCCATGAGTCACGGGTCGTGAACTGTCTGGCTCAATCACCGGGCGCAGGGACAATGGTCTTGCCCCAGGTGAGGATTAGGCTCCAGGCAGCGTGCGGCTCTTCTCCGCCGCACGTAGCCAGATGAGATCATGCATCACATGATGATCTCCCGACCTCAGCTCTCCCGGAACTCCCCCCAGTCCTCCCTCCTACACGCCCCCGATAGAGTAACAATAAAAGGTGCCAGGAACCGGCAGACGGGAGACTCGCTAGGAACACGGACCTCCGGTCTCCCGCTGCTGGCGATCTCCACCAGATGTTATCTCCGCGTCTCGTCTCGTTCTTACGCTGACCGCGTGGGTCGACTACAATTGTATCTGTCTTACTCTGTGTAATCTGCCTTGTAGCCCAGTGAGAAAAGTGGACTATACATAATGCTAATAAATAAATGTAATGTAGTAAAGCTACATATACAATCCAGGTCAATGTATACAGAAGTTCCGTGGTATAGAGTTGAAAAATGTTTGGTTGGGTTTTTTTCCGAAATAGTAGGTGTGAGGGAGTCCCATTTCATATTGTGACCATGGTACAGGAACTAAGGCATCTCTCTACTATACTATTTTCCTAACCTGGCATCCTGAGAAAACTGCACAAAGCTTACCGCCACTCCCGATCAAATTGGGTCCCCACATGCCTAAAAACACTAGCATTCTTGACAGCTCCATACATGGAACTCCTAACATTGAATCTGCCCTGGCAGTCAGTATTAAGCACCATGGATGTTAAACACCTAAAACTCATTTGAGGTATTTCAGCATTACTGAAAACACAACAAGAGACACAAGGGCCAGAGCTCAATGATCAAGCACAGGCGTTCCATGAAGGTGGTTCTAGGCTCAATCTGTAGCCTCTCAAATGAAAGGAACTTCAGACTACAGGGCTATGAAAGACCATGCCAGTTAGAATATACATAAGTGTTACATGGAACAAGTGGGGAACCTGGAAGCACTTACAGGCAGTGGTGAGATTCAAATAATTTAACAACTGGTTGTTTACAAGCACCATTTTAATAACTGGTTCTGCTGAAGTGGTGCGAACCTGCTGAATCCCACCACTGCTTACAGGGTTCCCTTCATTGTGCCCTGGATCTCTTTCCCCATCCTATTTCTTCTTTCCCTCTTCCTGGCAATCCCCATCTGCTTCCTTCTCTCTTTACCACCCACCCACATTTTATCTGCTCCCTCATAGTGATGATGGAAAGTGCCATTAAGCCACAATCTACTTATAGCAACCCTGAAGGGTTTTCAAATGTTGTTTTGCCATTGCCTACTTCTGCATACTGGACTTCTTTGGTGGTCTCCCATCCAAATATTAAACAGGGCTGAATCTGCTTAGCTTCCAAGATCTGATGAGAGGGTACCACACAGACTAACATGCACATGGCATATCAGATTACATAATGGAAACAGAATTTGCCTGTAACCCAAAGACAGTTGGGTCCTGCGGCAGGCCTTCACCCAACGAATAGCCTTTCATCTCAGAAAAACTTGAAGATGTATGTGCTTGATCTACTCCTCACAGCAATTTATTTTTTTCAACCAATTTTCTATTAATTTTCTCCTTTTATATAAACAAAAATATGGAACAAGGGGCTTACCAAATTCATACACCTTTTTACACTTGGTTTCCAACTCTTCAATGAGATCCTGAAGACGACATTGTTTAGCCAGTCTTTTGCAGTCACTCACATATTCTACATCAATATCTAGACGGCCTGGCAAAAAAACAACAACAAACCCTTTCAGTCAGCTCTTCACTGAAGTGTAAAATCTTTGTACCACCATGTGATTTAAGGCAATATTACATCTACTTCCTAGAGATCAACTAGCAGAATTATTGGTGATGATATGCCTGCCATTCTGTTTTGCAATGATAGGGCCAGGAGACATTCTGCTCTTTTATTCTTTTGCCTTTGTAACTCTTTGTTGTTGTTTTGTTATTTAAAACTGTAGCTAATCCTGAGTTCATTGGTAGAATGATAATTTAAAAACTACTATTCCATGTATTATAATGCCCCCCAAACTAGCACACTAAGTCAGTGTTCCCCGCAAGCTGTGCGGCCACTAGGCCACACAGACACTGTGTTGGTACTGCACAGATTACACAGCTGCCAGCAGGGGGAACTCTCACAGGGCTCTTGCAAGTGGCTCTGTGCTGTTCACTGGGTAGGGAACTTCTGCGCAGTTCTCTACCATGGTTAAAGGGACTATTGAACCAAGTGTATTTGTGTCTATTTGTATTGAAACCCAACTGTGCCAATCCAGACTCCTTTCCCCATGTTCACTCCAAAACAAGTACATGGATGACACCTTTCATGCAACATCTTCAAACATCAGGACAACCGTCAGGGGTACACATGACAACCTGTCACAGCAAAACCAGAGTTTTGCAGCACCTCGAACATTGACATATCTTGCTGTTATAGGAGTCCAGGCTGTGTGGCGATGGCCTGGTAGTTTTTGCTCCTAACGTTTCACCTACATCTGCGGCTGGCATCTTCAGAGACATGTCACTGTGAGATGTGTTTTTCTTTGTGGCACAGTGTGGAGTGATTGTGTGCTGGGGTATACGTTTTGTCCACTTTGCAGCTCAGGGGGTGAGGTGCATTTGCATATGTCTAGGGTGGACCACAGCCACACAGCCCGTAAAACCCACAAGGTGATTCTGGCTGTGGAAGCCCTAGGCAAAACCAGCATTTATTGCAGCATAAGCTTGTGTGCACTCAAGGACACTGATAAATCAAGCTCAAGCCTACAAAAGGTTCTATAGCAATAAATGTGTTTTTCTTCAAAATGCCACAAACTCTGGTTTTGTTTTCAATTTGTGAACCATGGCTTATAGAAGTAAAGGGCAGGCTATGGCTTCAGAAGCCAGGCTCTTCTTATATATTCTCCACACACCAGAAACACTAAAAATCCAGCCAGGCCTAATTAAGGTTAGGAACTTCTCCCAGATAATTAAAAAGACACTGGGGAGTTCTTTTTTAGCTGTTTTTCAGATAGATCCAATACATTACTGGCAATATTTTTTTCACATATCCTAAGTGTTAATGGATTTGGGAAAATTGGGCTCATTGAGAACCAGAGAGTAAAAATATAAACGTTCTAATATTTAAAATATTACTGCGCGGGTCTAGCCATGTCACCTGTGCAGCTTTTTTGCCTCCCTCTTCAACAAACAGGGATGGATGAATGTTCCAGAACTGGTCCTGCCTAATGAAAGAGCATACAGTAGCAAAGAAGCCTGTCTATTCCTAAAGTAAAACATTTGGAAAATAAGCTTCTAAACTTTTGAGGGGGGGGGGGGGTTGGAGAAAGAGAGAGAGAGAGAGAGAGAGAGTGTGTCAGTATGAGCATCCTGGTAGCACACAAGGTGAAAAGTGCCCAGCATTTGACTTGCATTGCTCATTACTTGTGACATCACGATTGTATTTTCTGGTAATATAATACTGTTTTGGGGGGGTTCTTGGCAACAGAACCTCTGCACTGAGGAAAAAGATCTGGACCCTGTACAATGAATGAGCAACTGCTACAGGTGTATTTTATTAGAAATGACGTTTCTGTCGCTTAGACCCCTGAAGAGTTCCAACCACCAATGAGCAGTCACAACTTCACTGCCCCATGCCAAGACTGTGTATACCTTCCATGTCTTCAGCTCTTGCCAAAATAAAAGAAATGCAAATTCTCACAATATAGCTCTAAAACACTCAGATTTATACAAAATAGTTGCAACACATATGCAGAACAAATGAGAAGCTCCATTTGGATTGCCTCACAAACTCAGTGATCATAGCACATGGCCAAATTTACCTGTATAGAGGTACTGCAGAAGGGAGCCGAAGGCAGCTGGGTTAATCTGTGTAAGGAATGCACAAAATCGTTTGAAACAAATACCGGTATAACTGATACCTAAAACAAAAGGTAAGAGAGGGTAGCACTGGACATGGAATGGCAAGCATAAGAATACAATATGTCAAACTGTTTCACATATTGCCAGGTCTGGTCATATACAGCAGACTACAAGTGTAGGAAATCATATTTTGAGTGGTCCCCATATCAATAAGTAAGAAGTTAACATAGCTGGCCTAGAACCTCTCTAGAACCTTGCCAAGACAGATTTTAATGGAGGGGAACAATTAAAAGGGCATTCCTTACTCACAGTCTGATTGCTACAGTCCACCCTACCTCCTGATGATTCTGCTATATATGTAGCGGACCCCTAGACCCCAAACATGCGTTGGTTGTTGTAAGACACCATCCCGGCACTGGTACAGAAGATTACTCCAGAAATTTCTTTCCATTTTCTTTTTCAAAAAGACAAGATAGACTTTGCCTCTTCTCAAGAAGAGCAGGGCTGATTTTACAAATATTGAATTTCATGAAAAAGAATACAGGAGACATGCTTTTATCTATTTTGTAAATCTAATACATTGGATGGCTATTTCTGACACTCCATATAACAGGCTTTCCCCAATCATTATAGCATGAGGGGGTTTATGTCTGCATCTGTATCTGTGTTCTGACTGAATATAATTTTGACATTTTACAATATCCCAGTCCATTGTATAATTCCAAAAATAAAGTTTAAACAACTTTTAAAAAGACAAAGTACAAGACAGATTTTGGGAGACTGATGCTATAATAATAGATCACCTTCTCCCGTATGAACCTGGCCCCACCTGTGTGCTCCCACTTTGAGAGGTTAGATGGGTGAGCACCTTTCTGTAATGGCCTCCTAGGCTGAGAAATTTCCTCCCCATAGAGAGTCTTGCCTAGCTCAGGATTGATAACCTTTTAAGCAGCAGCTGAGGATATTTGTATTTGTTCACTATTTTTAGAACTTCCTTCAACAGATATTTCAGCTGCCCTATTTTTATGTCACCCGTCCTTTCATGCTGTCAGGGCTTTTAGAAGATTTTATATTAACCTAATTTTAATTTGATGATTAAATTATCATTTATTCCTGCTGCTATACATTTTAATACAATGTTTTGTTGTTATTCATTATATTGTGAGCTTCCTCAAAAATATTTATATGGGAGGATGGAATCTAAATAAAATAATAAATGGGCTCTCAGTGATAATTGCTAAGATAACCACCAAGCACAAACTAGGAAGTATACCTCTGTTCCCATGAACATAAACAACACAGGATGGTCATCACACTTCCCCTGATCTGTTGGGGCATTTGGCTGAGAACTGGTAATATAATACTGCTTTTATGCTTTTTCACAGAGGAAAACCTATTTAGATTTTTAAAATACCATTTATTACCATAAATGAGGTTTTAATACTATGCAAGTTGTCTACCAGTCCTACAAATAACAAATATGCTCATCCAACCAGCTTTGCGCAGTTCTCTAGATACAACAATTCACATTTAGTTTAACCACTTTGTATTTCCAGGTCTGGATGTGGCCTTCTAAAAAAAAAAGATGCAAAACAGTAAAAAAGTTTCACTGCATCTCAAGAAATAAAATGTAGCCCCATCTTCATTAGCTGGGGACCTCAGATTCTCCCTTTAAATCCATGCCGAAGGGAATGGATTTAAAAGGAGAATCTGGGGAAATTTGGGGGGTGCCTGCTGTCAGGGGTGCAATTGTTAAGCTAACAGCACCAAACTTTCAGGGTATCTTTAGGAGACTCTCCTGATGATACCAACCAGGTTTGGTGAAGTTTGGTTCAGAAGGTCCAAAGTTATGGGGAATGGGGGCACCCCCTTTGGGAGTCCATAACTTTGGACCACCTGAACCAAACCTGGGTGGTATCATCAGGAGAGTCTCCCAACAAATCCCTGAAATTGTGGTACTGCTAGCCTAAAAGCTGTGTCCCCTGCAGGCCCAAAACAAAAAAACTTAAAAATACAAAAAAACCACAAATGGGGGGTGGAGCTTCGGACATGTAATGGGGGGGAAATACACACACCCTTACTTACGTCCTTGGGACCAAGGGACTTGCATAGGCAAACTGAAGGCTGTAGTAAAGAATGGAACTGAGACTGAGTGAAAAAGCTGGCTGGATCTAGTACTATGAACTGAGGTATATGGACACTCTCTTTGCCTGTCTGTGAGTTTAAATGTGCAGTAAGTTTAAATGTGCAGTTGTACATATGCTGAGTGCAGGAGAACTTGAGAATAGTATGTGTGCAAACCTAAAATAGAGTAGAGGTATCTAATGACTGTATAAAAAGAAATATGGACTGCATCCATTGAAACACATATAAATAAAATGTTATTGCACATCTACAATTTAGACTAACGCTGGAGAAAGAGATATAACAGTACTGATAAAAACTTTCGAATGGTCTCTTGTATTCTTTGGTAGATAATACAAGGACATCAACAATGAGGGGTTTAAAATCTAATTCACAATGCTCATTTTGTAGCTCAGAACAGTATTCCCATACTATTCTACTTGTCTCTACTGTTAAATTAATTGGATTTATACATCAGAGAAAGAATCTGCTCTAGTAATGTCCTTCTGACTCTCTTTTCTGGTCAAGAATCTTAATAAACATAACTAAGAATATGTCTGCAATGGCTGATTTCAAGATTAGCTTTGCACCAAGGATGCACCAATGCTGATACACTGTATTTTGTCCACCCCATGACAACCCTGCCTGCACTTGCATCGCAGACAGGAGCAAATGTGGGTCTGGTGCCGAAGGCCCAACCTACACTCAGAAGTGATTTCAGCCTGTCCTTCTCCAGTATTATATTATTCCTTGTTTTCAAATGACAATTTTTCACTTGTCTGATCCTGGCAAGATAGAAGCTACAAAAGCACCAAGTACAACTGCAGACACACTCCATGAAAAGCAAAGAGTGGAAATCCTTACCAGTGGGTGCTTTAGTCCTATGACATTCTTTCCTTTCCACTTGGTCTCAAACATTTCTGCAAAGTATGCACTCCGGGCACCAAGTATGCAGCGATGGGCACAGAAGGATTTCCCATGGACAATAAAGACAATGTCACTTTGGTAACCCTGCTCCAGAAGTCTGCAAGGCAAATGGGGGGAGGTTCCGGTTTTATGACCACTCATAACAGGATTACAACTCTTTATTTACAATATTTTAAAACTATTTTAAACTGTAAAAGCTTTCAAACCTACTCCTGCAATCAGACCAAAAATAACAACAATATAGGAACAAATAACCTTACATTGCTTACTATACCTTCTCTCACAGAAAGATAGAACCTCAGTGTTGAATTAATCCACTGTAACTTCCTGGACCTTCTTTGTATTGAAAGGAGCTGGTAGCCATCTTACGGAACCAGGGAAAAATGATGAAATTGGAAGGTTTGAGTTTTGAAAAACTGATGGGTAGAGAAGAACCCCTAGGTGACCCCAAGCAGAAATCAGTTAAAACTGCTGTGATAGACCAAGGGATTCCAGAGATACAAGTGTTTTTACATGTAACAGCCATTTTGAAAAGGGGGGGGGTCTGAATTTAAAAAAAATTAGTGGGGGAGAATCCTCGGGGCCACTGAACAGAAAGTAGTTAAAACCACTGTGACAGCCCAAGGGATTCCAGAGATACAGGTGGTTTTATCTGTGACAGCCATTTTAATGTTGGGACTTCTTTCCTACAGCGGAAGCACACTACTTTCATTTCTACCAAACAACGCAGAACCACATTTTTATCTTTTGGTGGGACAGAGTATAGTTTGCTGAATGCTCCAAAGCATTCAAGCTCCAAAAAGTTATAGCTTCCAAAGTAGGCTTAAGAATACTAGCATTTGTAAAGTCAAGAAGCGTTGTGAACACCAGGATGATAAAGTTTAGACGCCATAAATTTTCACTCCTTTCCAGCTGTAATCACTAAAACACTCCCGCTGCTAATAGACAAAATTATGTAGCTGCAGCTGAGCATGCATAAGCTGCTGCTGCCTCTGAACCATCTTGCCATTTCCTGCCCCACATGCTCTTAGCAACCTGGGACTCTTCATGAGCATCAAGAAAAAGGCCTCATTGGCAGATCTCTTGGAGGAGGAGAATTTATACAGGAGTAGAATTTCCCCAATGTTAACTTGACAGTTTCACACACTGAGATAAAGGAACACATGTAAGTCTCTTGTACTTTTTAAGCAGGAATCTAAAGAAATATGGCTAATATTGCATATATAAAAGAACGTCTGTCACTAATGCTGCGGAAGAGTATTGCAGGTCAGTTTCAATATTACCTTGGCCACTGCTTTTTTGAACAGAAGGAAAACTCAAATCTCAGATTTTTATGCACCAACAGGGGCTTTGCAAGCTTCTTGCTGCAACTATACCCAGGCTAAAATCTCCATAAACCTTTTGAGCCTCCTCAATTAATATTAAGCCAACAGGTCACTCATTCCAGATATAGGGATGATAAGGTCATTGAAATGGAGAGGAATAATATCAGTGCTTTTAAGGAAAAAGCCTCTTTACCTGAAATCTGACTGCATCTCCTTACCGTTGAAGGAAGCCATCATAGTAATCTCTCTTCATGCATTTGGCTGTGATCTGCTTGTACTCCTTCAGCATCCGCCGGATAGCATCACTCAAGGCCCCATATAAACAGCGCTCACCATCAAAGGTGTTTACTTCACATTTTGCACCTGTAAATCAAGACCATTTTGTACTTAGGTGTAAAATCTGAAGTTAAAAGTATCATGGAAATATTATATACAACTGACAACACAATCCCAATCACGTACACTCTGCTGAAAGCCACTGACTTCAATGGATTTAGAACAGCAACTCTGCCCGCGACTACACTAAAATAGGTTGCATTTTTGCTGAAATATGGGCTAGAAAAAAGCTTATCCCAATAAAAGAAAACAAATATCTGAAACAAAGGTCGATTCCCCACAGTCAATTAATCTTAAGGTTTTTAATTATTATTATTAAGGTTTCAGCAAGAACTCCCCACTGCTTAACTGCCAATAACAGATTCATCCTAGTTCTGGTGCGCGCTCTCCCCTTTATCACGTGTTTTTAAAAAACCTGCATGGAAGTGGACCTTTTTAAAAAACATGAGCCGAAGCCAGATCGATAGGGAGGTTCAGGGGATCTAGGTTTATTTTCCCGCCGTAGGGGGTGACGTGGAGCTTGCCAGCCAATCAGAGCGCAGCGGGCTGTGCGCAAAGCAACTTTGTAACAGATCATGCAACTTTAATATTGCTCTAGGATTAGTACCACAGCATTTTAAAAATCTAGTCTTTATGGAAGAAGTTCCTCCTTGCAAAAAATGTCAAGTTGTTTGCTCTGCATAGCAAGCAGATTCACAGCAACTGTATGGTTTCTAAACACATAAACTGGCTGTAAATAGCAAACTTTCTAAAAAGAGACCCAGAGAACCAAAAGCTAGTCTCAAATATTACAGTTTCCGAGAATAGAAATATCTCAACCCTTCTCTTACCACTGGCTAGAAGGTACCGAACAAGCTCCTCATGTCCACAGAGACAAGCGTAATATCTGTTAAGAAGAAGAAGAAGCAGGTCAGCAATTCACCCTCAAACATGAAAGTATGATTGGTCTATTGAACACACCATGATTCCAATGCTCCACATACTGTAATATGTAATGAAAACCCTAGAATCACCAAGGTGTTACAATGGTAGATTCCCCAGGGTCAATTTATCACGCGATACGTGAAAAAACACGGTTTAAGCAAGAACTCCCCACCACTTAAGTGCCAAACACGGATTCATCCCAGGTCTGGCACGCGCTCCCCGCCTTATCCCATGTTTTTCCAGAACCTGCATTGAAGTGCATCTTTTTTCCCAATCATGCTCCGAAGCCGGATCAGTGGGGAGAAACAGGGGACAGACGCAGGTTATTCTTCCCTTATTCTTCCCTTCCAGCCAATCAGAGCACACTGGGCTGTGTGCAAAGCACACACAGCTTTTTTTTTGTGCTGCGGCGGGCATGGCTATGAAGGAATTTAAATAGGAAGCTATGGTATAATGATTTTGATAAATTGTTTATGCATGGCTACATAAAAACGAGAAGAAGAACAACATGAATTTTCAATCAGGGGTGGAGTAGTGTTCCCGCTCCAGCACAATAGCCAATCAGAAAGTGGGGAAATTCTGCCTATGCATCTACGTAGCAATGTAGCTGCGCAAAAAGAAAAGTTTTTTTAAAAACAGTTCCCGCCCCAACACAACACGACAGCCAATCAGGACGAGGAAGAACAGACCCACTGAGCAGAACACGTGTTCGTGGGGAGTGTTACATTGCTTGAATCTGTGATAAGACATCGAGGTCTTCACTACACGCTGCAGTGGGGAGGGAGAAACAGCGATGAAAAGGTGCTGTTTCTTTTGAAACCTGGTTGTATCCGGCTTTAATTTCTCAATGGGGAAATGGCCATTGAATTAATCTAGTGCTCCCAAAATGACCCACATCTTTCTGTTCTAACAAGGGGATAAGCGCCTCTTTCCCTAAGAATGAGAAAACAGCCCAAGGTATAAACTTCTGTAATGTGCAAATAAGCAGGACTAAACAACAACCTGGTTAAAACTACTTGAAGCTGGTCTGCCATACTCCCAGAACTCATCTAGGACAATTCCTTCCAGATACCTATGCACAGTTTCCTAAACACATTTTTCAATATGCAATTATTAAGCATTCCTAATCCTCATCCTAAAATGCATTCAAGCAGTCAAAGACAAATTACATTCAAAGCAGGTTCCCAAAACTCCCACCATTCAATAATGAACACCTACATTCCAAAGTTACATTGTTGGGCAGTTTAATAATCTTTGTATATAATTGAGCTCCTGGCCTCAAAAGAGAAATCAGAGCAGGGCTACAAAGGAGGACCATCAAGCTGATAGGGCTCCCACTGAGTGCAATGGGATAACAGACTGTATTTTAAGGGACCTTCTATAAAGAGGCATGAAACAGCACACACACTGTGGAATCAGCAATGAGTGGGATGGGCATGAGTACAGACAGCCTCCACACAGCCCCAGCCCACAAACTGCTGTCCCCATCCCTCATGTTAGCTCAGAAATGCCACAACTCTCACCCACACAAATCAACACGCCCTTCCACCTTCATAGCTGAGCTGCAGTTAAAGACAGATAGAGTACGCAGGTTCCCTTGACTCACCGTGGCAAGTAGCCATTGACTGACTAATCCTCTACGCATCTGTCTCACTTCCTTTAAAGCCATTTATACTTGTGATTATCACTATGCCCAGTGGCAGATAATTCCACATTTTAATTTCTCATTTCCTTTTTAAATTGGTGCAAAGGAGATTTTCCTTTTGCTTGGACTAAAAGCCCCAGCCAAATCATGGCTGAAATGAGCACCACATTTTGTGAAGGCTCTCCTAAAGCTGGCCTTTGGTCAACAAAACAGAAATCCTGTTTGGAATGCACCTAAGACACAACTGGGTGGGAACAGACAAAATCTGGCCATCATCCTGGTCAGTGCCTCGATGCCTCCCATCATCAGGCCAAGTGGTGGCGATTTATACAAGGTACTCATGCACAGAGGTACTTGAACTATCCTACTTGTTGAAATGCCTGCCACTATGACAGTAGACTGTGTGCCTCTGAACAACACCCAAGGGAAACATACAATTGGAAGTAATGTTGCCTTCACAACCTTATTGTAAATCCCCAGATGCCTCTGAATGTCAGTTATGGGAAACAGAATCCTGGACTAAACTGACCTCAATGGCTCTTCTCAAGTTCATATTATGCTATTAAAACACCTGCCACCCCCACCCCTGAAAGTGGCAACAGGACTCTACCATCATCCAGGTAATTCTTACAAGTGAGGAAAATAAATTTCCATTAGTAGACAGTCTAATCAACTAACAGAAAAAAATAGCAGAAAATATAACCAAACTTGAAAAGACTTAAAAGTCCCATAGAAGTTACCAAACAACATATGTCTAAAGAACAAAATGCTTACAGAGGGGTACTGTCCCATTTATCCCGGACGTTGATTTCAACATCTCTCTGTTCAAAAAGGTACCTAAAAGACAGAAAAGAAACAGCTTAGCCCTTCAGAGTTTAACCAGCCTACTTATTCAATTATAGCTTCCCCAATTCTGAAGATTATAACTAGGCTTTTATGTAGTAGTAGCATGAAGAAATACAATGCAAATGCATTACTTCACACAACAGAACCACAAAGAAGCAACAATTTAAACACCCAGTGTCAACTACTGAACGGCAAATTCTCTACTTTTGACCGTGTAACTACTCTTCCATTTAAATAACAAATGTTACCATCCACACTACACTACTGAAGGCTAAGAGTGACCAGGAAACCTTAAGAAAATCCACTAAAACCACAACAAAACAACAACATAAACCTTACCTGCCATAACCTTTACCAGTAAATAAATCCACTCCTTGTGTTTAAGGCTACCCTGCTAAATTACTGCAGCATGTATCTCCTGATTTTTTAAAAATGTAATAACTAATGTAATTTCTTCACAACTAGTCATTCCTCCCTATGTCAATGTTATCTCCATCAATTACAAAGGATTAGGATGTTGTACCTGTAGGTTACCATGAGCATGACAATTAAGGAAAAATACAGTTTGTCTTTTCAGAATTGTTTTGAAAGGCCCTAAAGAATATGTTGGCAAAACCAACAACAGTTAAAACAATCTTGGATGAATAAATTTTAAAGGAAAATATATATTTATCTGAGTCAGAAAAAAATATGCTTGTAAATTCTTAAAAGGCAATTTGCCCTTTTATGTCTGTCCGCATCTTGCTCTGGTGTCTAGGATTATCTGGCATCCTCAGCTGTTCTGGACAGAGTCTAAGCTGCTAATCAGAAAGAAGTCACCATGTTTGTTTTTTAAAGTAAAAACTGAGAACTCTGACGATAGACATGAAGCAATGTGGTAAAAGTAATAATGGCTGGGGGTTGGGGGAGATGTGGACAAACACAGACAACTAAAAGAGCAACCATAACAAGAATAAACAATCAAAATAAAACAATCTGCAAGAAGTCAAAATTTCTCTAACTTTCATTTTTTTAAAGGAGGTGTTTCTTTATCTTAGCCAGCAGGGAGAGCTGAACTAGCATAAATGCCGGGAGCGGCATAAACACGGGACAGACACTCCCCTGCTCCTCCTTCCCATGAAACTACTTCAGGAATTTTGAATTATACACATGGGACAAACTGGGACAAACCCTCAGAAACTATTTTTTCCACCCATATGCACTTTCTTAGGCTTTTTCCACACTGCATTGATTCTCCATGTAGGCCTCATTGCTACTGCTCAAAGGTATTCATTCACATGACCAGTGTAGCATGCCTGTTTCCCCCATGCTTTCTTAGTTTCAAACACTCCTAGGATCACTCCACCAGAGGCCTTTTTTGAGGGTTTGTTTGTTTTTTAAATTGGGAAATGGCTAGATTGCCACAACTTTATATTATAATGATCTTGCCATAACATGAGAGTTTCTCTGAATTCTCAGCTTTTATTTAAATGAAAAGTCTCCAGTCCTTTTCCTTACAACCAAAAGGGGGAAGAAGGGGTTGTTGTTTTGAAACCCAACTGTTATAACATTATAACGCTTTTAACAGTTAGCAAGGAAAAACGGAGCCAATGTGAGTGAGACCCTGGATCTTCCTACAGACCACCTGACAGCAGCCTTGGACTGTGCTCTTCCTAATCAGCTCAGATAGAAGCAGATTTGTGAGAGGGCACACTGAGGGTTTGCTGGTCAAAGCAGAGATAAACCTCGCCTATCTTATCACTCAAGGGGAGAGCCTCAGCACTGGAGAAAAAGAAATATAACAGTGCTTCCAGCACTGAACTCAGCACTGAAGCCAAGTTTCGAGAGTAAAATCTGGAGTCGCTGAACTAATGCCAGCATATAGAACATGAGTGAACACACCAGCGTATATATAGACGTAGATTTAATGCCGGCCTGTATATGCAGAGTGTGTGTGGGGGGGTGCCCAAAGAAAAAACAGCGACAGTACGTGCCATGCTGCCAGAGCAGCTCCCAAGCCCGAAGGCAGGCCTCAGCATGCTCAGAGCCCGCGCCACCCTTGCCGTCGGCTCTCCCCCAGCCCCCTCTGGGCCTGGCCTCACCGCACGCGGCCCACGTCGCCCTTCTTGCAGCTGGTGAAGAGGTCGCTCGTGTCCATGGCCCGGCCGGCGGAAGGCGCCGCATTGACCCTGCCTGGGGGGACGCGTCCAAGGAGCGGGCAGCGGAGGCCGAGGCCGGCGAGGGCGCAGCGCAAGGGAGGCGGCGGCTGATGTAAACACGGCCAAGGAGCCGATGTTGCAAACCCGGGCCCTGCGCTCTCGTCTGCCTGCCTGCCTGCCTGCCTGCCTTCGCTTTCTCTCCGCCCTTCCTAGCAAGCCAGTGGCGCACAGGCGGACCCGCCCCCCTGGTCTGCTCTAGAGTGGCCGGGGTTGCCGCGGCACAGCGGGATCGCCGGATTCCCTTGGATCGAGAGAAGCGTGCAGGGCGACCGCTGCCTCTCGCTCTCTACACGAGCCCGCGCTCCGCTTGGTGCTGCTGTGCGTGGGAGAACCCGCAACAGCCAGTCGCCCCCCCTGGTTCCAGAACCCCGAACGCGCGCGCCACTGGGCGTTCTATCCCGCAGCGCGGATGGGCGGAAGGAAACGCGACCGCTGAAATGACAGGTGCGGGAACCCTGCTGCAAGCCGTGCCCACTGACCCGGAAGGCTGTTGCGCCGGTTTCCCGGTTGGTTTTCGCTCCGGGGCCTCCCCGCCCAGGCTGGAACGGTGGAAGAGATCATGGTTCCTAGGAAACAATAGGCACAATCTTGAATTAACTTGTGCCTGCCTCGCCGCCGCTTGGCTCTTCTGAAATAAAAGCGGTCCGGGCCGAAATTCACAGTCTTTCGAAGTCAAGTTTATAAAGGGGAAGGGGGGTGGTGGTGGTAGAGAATGATATAAATGTGTGATTAAAAACAAAACTGCGCTCTTGGTGCAAATATCCTCAGTAGTTTTAATCATCATGTCGCAGAATCAGCTTTTCTGCAATCCTATAAAGATAGTTGCAGCACTGGTAGCAGGATGGGGAGAGAGGAGCTGAAACTGACAAGAGTGCGATTTCGTGCCCTGCCCTGTATCCTCACAGTATCCCCATAAGACGTCGCAGGGGCAGGGAGACGAGCTGCGCAGGTGTTTTGCAACAGTCTTGTAATGTGGGAGAATGCTATCTTCCTGTTCAATGACAGTTTCCCCAGTTAGAGGGTCACAACAACCAACCATTATCCTTCAAAGCATGCCACTCAAGTTCTCACGACTTTCCCAAGAGGCACTTTCAGGCAACTCAGGAAGCCAGGTCAAGCTTCTCCTTGCTTCCACCATTAGCTACCTTCCTTGGTTCGATTGTCCCAGGTATCTGACGTGGTGGCCTCAAACACCAATATCCCGATGACAAAAGTAATTCCAATAGGGTGTGAAGCAAAAGGCACTGCCTGAGAGTCGGAAAGGGGAGAAAAATCAGCTCCTCCTGGACTGTTCCATCTCCAGCTGGGCAACCATCCCTTATTAAGATCTCCCCCTGCCTGTTAGGGCTGAGACTAATAGTGACTTTTTTGTGGTCAAGTCAAAGCTGATGTATGACCATCTTTTGAAGTTTTCAAGGCAAAGGACTGACAGAGATGGTTTACCATTGCTCACTTCTGCCTAGCAGTGCTGGTATTCCTTGGTGCTCCTATTGAAACACTGACCAAGGCCAACCTTGCTTAGCTTTTCTAAGCCCACTGTAGTTTATGAGCTAAGAAGGGTGCAACTCTGCTTAGAATGGCATTGTAAGAGGGTGGGCTGTTGAATCTTATTGCTGTGTAATTATTATATATCTTTATGTTTTTTCACAGTGTATCTTATTGTCTGACTTTACATATTATCTCTTGTTCATGTTTCTTCTATGTTACTACTGTCCTCAAATTCCATTGAAGACTACCAAAAATAATTAACCACTCTAATGAGACATGTAAGGAATAAGTTTAAGCACCTACAAAAATACTATATTTTAAAACCAGAAGTATAGGTCGACTAAATCAAGTGGTGAACTGAGATGCTAGCCCTTGTAAACAGGAGCAACTTATAGCATCTGAGAAAAACAAGATGGATTTGGGACTTCTACCAGCGACCCATTTTAAAACTCCAGTGTGTGTGCTAGGTGCTGTCAAGTCACTTCTGACTCAAGATGACCCTATGAATTAATGTCCTCCCAAATGTCCTATTGTTAACAACCTTGCTTAGGTCCTACAAACTGAAGGCAGTGGCTTCCTTGATTGATTCAAACCATCTCATGTTGGGTCTTCCTCTTTTGCTGCTGCCTTACGCTTTGCCAAGCATTACTGCCTTTTTGGGTGACGCCTGTCTTCTCATTACGAGACACAAAAGTGGCCTTAGTTTAGTCATTTTTGCTCCAGTACGATCACTTAAAAAGGCCTAGAGTAGGCCACCATGGTTCTACTCTCCTGTAACACACCTGATGAATGTAGTTGGACCACAGGGAGAAGTAGTCCTTAACTCTGAAGCAACAATATTCTGAATTTTAATTGTTGAATGCAGAAGTATTTCATTTCAGTCTCTTCTTATATTAAGAACCTGCTGGACTTTCTAGCTATTGTGAAAGTAGCAATCATTTTGTGATACTCCTGAAGCTTCCCATTTCAAGGGAGAAACATGTTCCCAATTCAGTTTTTTCTAGTAATCTGGGAGTGTCGTCCTGTCTGTATACAGTGTCTTGGACTATGGGTTTTTAGGTCTCTTTCTAGATGGTACGGAAGCACTCTAATAGTTTTGATCATTCAGTGGATCATTCAGTTCCAAGCATCCTCATATAACATACACATGCACTATACGTTGGAAGAAATGGTCTGTGCAATGTGAAGCAACAGGGTCCAGTCCATTTCTTCCAACCCCCTCTCAGTAGAACTTGTGGTAGGACACAAGGCTCGTTGTTTCTCACAGACACTGGAACTGAATTCTGCCAGGTGGCTTGGTATCTGCACCTGTGAAGACATCATTTTGATTATCTTCTTTGCTGGCAGCTTTCTCACACGGTGATACTTGACACTGATATGCTTGATATAGCCCCTTCACTAGTGAGAGGGAAAAGAATGAGTCATCTGTGTAACTGGTGTGGCCTCATTTTCTGTTGCAGTCACTTCTCTTTCCCAGATCTATAAACCAGTTTTAATTTCCAGACTTCTTCTTGCCTAATTATGGCAGTTCCGATAGTTCCGTTTCCTGTTGTCCTGCAGAAAGTTCTGTCCCTCGCCCTTTTATAGCAGAAAATTTATTGCCTTTCTCTTGCAGGTTAATAGTGCAATCTTAAACAGTATCAATTCAGTCCAAGCCCATTGAAATTAATAGGCTTAGACCAAAGTAACTCTGCTTAGGATTGCACTGATAAAAATGGAACCCATTGTTCAATAATTCAGTGTCTTGAATTAATATCGCTGCTCTGCTATGTATCTCAGTGCCCTTGAACAGGTTGCTTTGTCTTAACTAAGCCTGCAGTTCTAATATGTTACTCTTGTCGATTCCCCACCCACCATTAGATGCGCGCTCCTCACGGCAAATATCCCGGGGTCCTGCAGCACTCTCCACTACACCAGCAGTGACAACGCATCGACAACGCAATCACCCCGATTCTGCCGCTCCTCCCACCCCTCAGCGCGCGTCATTTCGGATCCTGGTCGGAAGTACACCTTTTTGAAACCGCGCGCCGAACACGGAGCAGGGATCCCCTCCACTTTCACTGATGAAGTGGGGAAAGGGCCTCTGTTTTCCTTGGGGGAAGGGCAGAAATATAAATGTTATCATGTTCCTGTGGTTATTTTCAGTCAATGTTCAGTTTATCCTATCTGGTCTTCCTAACAGCAAAGTTAAGTAATAGCTGTTAACGAAGTTGTGCATCACACATAACATGTATTGCATACATAGAACACACTGACTGTTTTGTTCATAGAGAGCCTAAGTGAAAAATATACATTGGACAAAAAATGTAGCCAGAGAAATTCTGTGTTCTGACCAGAAACTTTATTTCAAAAAGTGCCACTTGTGACTAGGAAACATATGCTTGTAAATGAAATGACAGATGATAAAATGATTACATATTTGCAGTGAGTAAGCCTTTCACTGAGAAAACAATCCTCCCTTTATGTGTATCAAAGGAGCTCTCCAAAACGAAGGCCAACACTGTGAGTCTGCTTAGAAAAATAAGTGGGGATGAGAACAGAGAAAAGAATCATGCAGTGTTCCCAATATTTTCCTTGCAACATCTTTACATGAGATTGTCCTTGTTGCTTCTTAGTTGCATACATTCTTTAACAAATCTAAAGAAAACCCTCCCCTGAAACCTACTAAAATAATACTGATGTATCACAAACCTCCACACAGGAATCACTGTAATAGTTTCAAGGAGATTTCCTCCATCCTACACTCCTCAGTTGCAATGCACAAATTCAAGAGCTGGGAGTGGGATTAAGAATAACACGAGAGTCTTCATCAGCATACAACGAAAGACTAGAATAATATCAGAATAATATCCAAAAGTAGGGAACCTGGGCATTGGCTGTCAGAAATAAACAATGAGTGTGTGTTTGGGAAGGCAGGAATGCTTCAGAGATCCAGGGAAGACAATGCCCAGATAGACCATCCTGAGAGGAATCAGAATGGGAATTTATTCTAACCCTCTCGCTGCTTGGATCACCAGCAGAGAGGCTTCTGCACCATAAGTGTTCTAAGCCAACAGTTTTCAAAATCTGAGGTGACCCCAATATAGCACTTTCTTCCTTAGTGCACCTCGCTTGGACCAGGATATCACAGCTGTCTCCCAGATAAAGGCACCAACCCACAAAGCTAAATATTATTTGCTTCTGCAAGCATTTTGCTTCTCACTTCAAGCCGGAAAGTATACCAGCTTGGATCCTGAGCCTTGTTTCTCCTTGTGCAGCATCCTTTTCCACTGCAGAGGCAGTCCTTCAGTGCAGGGGAGGTTCCTCTGTTGTTACTCTCTTCTGCTCATGTAAGACCAAAAAAAGTCTTTCACTCAGCTGGAAAGTGCCACATACCAGAGGAAGGTGCTCCAAGCAGAGGGGTGGACTCTTCACAATGGTTGAAAGGGCCCACAAGTGGAAACAAGTGGAAACAAGATTTGAATCACTTTATGCCCAAGTGACTTCTTGCTATTTTCTGAAAATAAGCTACTTATTCCTAAACTGAGAATTTGCTGATACATTATTTCCCTTTTTGAGTAACACTTTAAGACCTCTTCAAGTGATGTCCCTAGGATGTCAGAAAAAAAACATTTTCACCTCGACACTATCATGTATTTTCAGAAGACATCTACTTCACAAATCCATGCAGCACTGTTGAAAGCTATACTTGGCCATGGTTTTCTAACATGTACACATGACAAACTATATGTATGTGATGTTCCCATATGGCAAGGTAAGAACATTGTGCATCTTTTGTTCTATATAGAATGGAGAACATTTTTTAAAAATCCTAAATGGATAAAGCTTTTTGTACGAAATTTGATGCAAAATGTAAAAGTTGTCACATGTGATTATCTAACATGTAAGCCTAATTCTTACAAACTGCATGTGTTTGGAGAGTTGAGTCTGCAGATAGAGGCTCACTTGGCATCATATTCCCCCAATGCAAAACAAGCAAGCAAACAAAAATAATTAGCAAATGGGATACTAGGTAGTGAGGAGAGAAGAACTCTAGCATAGGCTGGTCCCTGACTCACTAGTTTTCTGTGTTTAGAAAAGTCTGCGATAGTGACAACCTGCATTCTGAAGTGGAATAGTCTCAATACAGACTTGCCACCTCAGCTGCTGTCTGTAAAAACTAGGCCTCTATTAATTGGAGATCCCTATAGATAAAGTATTTGTGTAGGAAATTTCTTATGCTGAGTCTTTACAGGCAGCAGTCCTTGGAAGAAGTCTAACCAGTTTAAATTGACAGAGAATTACTATGAGAATTGAATCATTTTTTCCACTCTAACCCAAGTTGTCATTACTTTCACCTTAGTTATCTGCTCCAATTATTCAAGCACCTCACAATATAAGTTTACCTTACAAAAATGGTGACACTCAAGGAAAGATCTGAGAAAACAATTACAGTTTATCAGTCTCTGGAATTCACCTTGGACTTCTGTAAAGGAGAAGTTCAATATGGAAATTACAACTATCAGATAAAAGAATTTTCAGGGCCACACAAAAGCTTATTGCAGTGAACAAAATGTGAGAAACAAATCTAAGAGATACAAGAGACAACTTCTTACTCTGCTACCTAACTCTGAAAAAAATGTCCAGACATCATATTCTTATAAGAGTCAAATCTCAGAGCCACTAAGCTTTCTTGAGCCATATCCTTATATTAGAAGCATGTCTTAACTTCAGCCAGACCCCTCTGCTGTGGTGTACATTGCTCTTGAAGAGTGGATTAATAGCAGAGCTGGGGTGCAATCCATGTATATCTTTGATATTTATGAGAGTACCCTCATTTTTTTAATGGCTGTGGATTATTCCCTGAGTCTATTAGTGTGTTGTGTTCCTTCTCTTCCAAGGCCATGCACCTTTGCATTTTTGATATGAATACACACTTGCTAGTTCTAAAAAAAAAAGGTAATTCTGAAGAGGCTGTACTAGCTTACTAGCAAAGAAGCCACTTAATAGAATTTAAAATGGTACACTCACAACTGGTTTTTTATGAGAACATTCTACTTAGTTTTCTAGTATGGCAGTTATAGCAATAAAATAGTTATAGCAAGGGGAAAAAATCAGATGAATCTGATGAAGTGAGCTCTGATACAAACGCTTTTACAGGAAGGCATTTTGTTATTTAGTTGTTAAGGTACCACCAGACCCACATTTTATTTTGCTGCTAGAAGCTAACAGGGCTATTCAACATGTGTTCAATCAGAAGGTATTCATTGCACCAAGTTTTCTGAGTTATTTATTGTGTGTTTCTATTTTTATTTGGCATTGCTCCTTATTATTCCTACCTTGCTTCATGCAATCAATGATGCAACCTTCTCCGCCCCCCACCCAAGTTTAGGGCTATTTTTCTATCTAATGTTTGATTCTAGATAGCTTGGGAATGTTCTGCAAGCTTCTCTTTTCACTTGAGATTAGATCTAATATGCCATTATTTGAGATTAGACCTAGTATGTCATTTCTTTTCTAAAGAAAATAATTGATTTCCTTCTTCACAGTTTTCATCAGGAAAATACAGAGATACTCAAATTTACTCCATTATCAGAAGCAACTTGCAAGGGGTCACCACTGAACTATACCACCTGGTTTTCAGATGAGAAGATTTTTTCTTTAAAATGAGGTTTTGTTCTCTTCCTTTTAACAAACACAAAAATATGCAAATTCTTGTCAATTAACTGTTCTGAAATCCAGAATGGTGATAGGAAACAAGGACAAAAGCACGGCAGCACTAAAATTGTCACTGAACCTTGTTCCCAAATACCACCAGAGGTCAGTGTGGTTCAAAATAAAAGGCAAAGTCAGCCATCACAGTGCCTCAGTGAACAGGAAATAAGGTGGTCTTCTAGTCTGATAATTTTAAAAGAGGCTCAGCTAAATTTGAGTCACATTAAAAAAAATTAAAAAATTGAATCTTCAATCAAAAGTCATAAAGATATCAAACAGCATGGGGTTGATTCAATGCTCCACCATCCATTCCAGGAAGCATATAATGCTGATAAAAATATTAATTTTCATAATACAGACATTTTGTTCTTGAAGGATGATATTTGGAAGAGCCTTAGCAGAATATTGCAGGCCAATGCATCTCTTCTCATTTCCTTTCACCCGCCTGCCTCTGAAGAATGAAGAATGAACACAAAGCATGCTATCAAGAATGGCCCTTAAGAAATCAAGATGCTAGGACTTTACAGATGATGAAGCAAATCTTTTGTAAAAATACCCCCATATGGTCGATGAAAATCACATCATGGTTGAAGATAAATCTTGTCCTGCTCCAAAGAACATTTCATCCCTGAAAGAAGACCAGGAAATGTCACAACATGACAACTTGTCCATGGAAAGCTTCTAATAAATGCATTGGGGTGAGGGCCAAAATTATGTTCCTCATGTTATAGAGGGAAGATGAAGAACATGGGATTTAGCTCTGGGACCCCCAGTGGAAAGTTATCAGTTTTCCCCTTTGATGCCCATTTGTGTCCTATAAAAGTTCTACATTACTTTATAGGCCTCTCCTCCTCCCCCATCATCTCTGAGTATTTAAGCATGTAAAACATTTCTCTATACTGAATTATTTTATGCGATGGCACTCCATTCGTCCAGATGTAAGAAAATGCAATCATGGTAGTTGAAATGGTTTATCAGTGGCTATATGTTTTTACACAACGTATTACTGTTTATGTATTTTAATAGAAAGTTCTGAATCAAACAGCCAGTACATCATATACTACAGCAAGCTGCTTAGTACCAGTGCTCATCAAACAGCAGCCTTATGGGCACCACTTTTGCATCACTTCCTGTGATGAAAACCTGTTTGTGTGCAGCAGCTTGACAAACAGATTAGGAAGGGTTTTTATTTTCTCATGGCACTGTAAAGTTTCAGTCTAGTATTTAATAACTAGGTAGGCACAGATGCTACAAGATGGTACATGGGTTCCCACCCCTAATGAACATGCACCAGCTGGTGGTCATGAAAGGAACTCCAGTTCTAAATGCTATATTAGAGGGAGAACATCGTGAAGCATGCAAGCAGATGGGAGTCAATGAGATTTCACCTTGGAATTAACAGAATGGGTGAATTCTTTGAGACTGACAGTACAGTCCTATGCAGAGGTAACTCTAGTCTAAGCCCACTGATTTCAGTGAGCTGAGACACGAGTAACTGTACATCAAGATGGCTGTCAGTCTAAGAGGTGACAATGCAAGAAAGTCAGGGATACTTGAAGTGAGCCAGCTGCACGCCTTAGGACCAGAGGAGCAAGAGAACGCTAGAATAGCAGAAGATTTTTAAAAATAAATAGATAAGCACCAGTTCAAGAGAATTTGTGCTAGCTGCCCACCCACAAGGTGGGACGTGCTGCCCTAAAATAATTATAATACCTAAATAATAAAAAAACATCATCCAACTGGGAACAGACTAAAAAGGGTTGTTATAAACTTTACAGATATGTAACTTCTTTTACAAAAATCTATATAATACTGTACCGAGATGACATTTGCACAGTATTTAGATATTTATATATGGAATTAAACTCTGTTGGTAAGAGATTGTTTTATGTGCTCAGCGTGAACTACAGATGAGATATTAATGGACTTCAATTATCAGTCCTTATTAAATATATATGAATTTATTGGTGTGTTGGTGTGAATGAGTGAGAGATCTTTTAAAGACCAAATACAGCCGATAATAAAGCAGATAGGTTTTTTTTTTCTTGCAGTGACACAAGCCATGAAGCTATTCTGGTGTAAGGCAGTGTAACACCTTGACAAAATGAGGCAAACACAGATTAGTCATCATCTTTGAGCACAAACATTCTGCATATGCAAAAATATGCATACTCTTAAGAACTGCCTGCTGAGAACGCTAGGGTATCCATACTTGTCTAAGGCATGCCAAAAAAGCATTCATACAGGAGACCTTGGATCTGAGCTCAAGGATATTACTTGAGTTTGCCCCAACTGTTTACACCAATCTATTACTGTAATGCAGAATCAAGCACAAATCCAATTTGCTCCAAATGTACAGATAAATACACGAGGGTTTCCATCTGTCTTCTCTGCCCAAACCCTCACAAGCTTAGACTTCACAACTCTTCCTCATTCAAGATCAATCAAACAAGACTAGAGGCAGCCATTAGCCTAGCTGTTATGGTAACTCTGTAAGTGAGAGAGACCTCTCAGGCTGAGATTTAGAAAAAGGACTTTTTTGCTATTGGGTTCGTTCTCTCTTGTTGCCAGTCCAGCAGTCTTGTTGAGGAGATAGCAGGAATTCACTCAATGTTTGAAATAGAACCGTTTTCTGAAACCAGACTGTCCAAGGTAGTTCAGTGAAGGGCTGGATCAAAGTCTGCAATTTCCATGAGATGTTTTGGATCCACAAAAGAGAGTCTGTACTGCAAAAGACCAGCATTAGGTAGGATGGTGAGACAATCTATCCTGTTAGAATCTAGAGCGAGTGCACGAGGAAACATCCACTACTTGTGCGGAATACATTTGCTCTGTCTAAAAACAGCCTTTCAAAGAAATTTTAAAAATTTACCAGCCCACACACAAAAAAATCCATTAGCCCAACTACTCATCCTTATGTGCCAGATGGCAACTGGAGCAGTCTGCTAAATTGCTTACTAGAGAGAATTGTTGCTCATCCTGAGTAACTGGGTAGAGTGGCTAATTGCAAGACTGGCTTAACACACCACACCCAAAGCCTAGGTAAGAAATACACACTGCTTTCTGACACTGCTTCTCCTATTGTACTTTCTGAAACAGGATTCTCCCTATGTGAAACTAGCTTACTGCTTCCATGATGAATCATTTGGTCAATGCCACTCAGGGGCAATGTTGCCTTTTATTTTTATTGTCTCCTTTTATTTTCCATACCTGGCCATTCTCCACTGCTATTAAAGAGCAAGAGTTAAGTGCATTTAAAAGTGATTGAAGCATTGGCGCTAACTGACAGCAACACACAAACACGCCCCCCCCCCCCCCCCTGGTTCCAAGTCTATGATCATGCCTCAGAACCATGATGGGCAGATCCATAGCAAACCTGAAAAGAAGTTCACCATATAGTCCTTAAGTCAAGCAAGAACACAGTCAGGTACTTGAATGGTCTTTTTGTTTAAAGGTGTGTATCTTCTTCAAATGCATCACCCTCTTCACTTGCCCGCTTGTTGATCAGGACATCCCAGCTCTCAGGACCATTAATGGATGCCCCACCATTCACACTTGGCTTCTTCTCTTGCATTTCTGATTGGCTATCACTGGCTACATCCAAGGTGGGATTATCATGGCAGCCATTCTCAACAAAGCGTAGCTCCTCACCATGTGACTGGAAGAGAAGAAAAACAAAAAGTAAGACCGTTTCCGCATGGGCAATTAATGGCGGCCTGGAGATGGCAAAAATGCCGTCTCCAGGCCACCATTCGCACAGGGGGCGCAGCTGCATCGCAGCTGTGCCGCCCAGCCGCCGCCCAGCCGCCGCCCAGCCGGCGTTTCCCCAGAGTGCTTGGAGCTCTGTTGGGAACGCCGCTGAAGCCGCTTGCCGAAATAACGGCAGCGTTTCATCGACGCCTCCCCACCTCGCATCTACAGTTTGTCTGCCTTCATACGCCGAAGTCTGGGGACACGCTTCCCTGCAGGCGCGCAGGGCCAGGGGGGCGTGTCCCCAGGCCTCGGCGAAGCGCCGGAGGCCCGGGGACATGCCGGGTTGGCCAGGCGCCGGCGCTCCGTGGCGCCGGCTGCCCGGCTGTTTCCAGGACCGTCCGTGCAGACGGTCCCAGCGTCGTCGGGTCGGCGCACAATGCGCCGACCTAGCCGTTTCCGCCTCCATGCGGAAACGGCCATAGTCATAGCATTCTGACACCTGGGAAAGAAGATAGGTAATTAGGAAACACCCCCAACCTCAGTCTTTTGCGGACTATACACTCAAGCAGTTGTGCAGGTGAGGAGAGGCTGTAGCTCAGGGACAGAGCATCTGCTATGCAAGCAGAAAATCCCAGGTTCAATCCCTGGCATCTCTTGTTAAAAGGATCAGGTAGTAGGGATTTGAAAGACCTCTGCCTGAAACTCCACATCGCCTCTGCCAGACAGAACAGACTTTAACAGACCAAGTAGAAGGCAACTTCTAGTGTATGAACATAGGGACTCACCATGTTTTTCATCTTGGGCAAGCGCCTCTGCCAGCAGTTGTAGATCAGTCCCATGACAATGATGATAACACAGACTGAGCCAATAATGACTAACACCACAAAGAGCTTCCCATAGTCACTATGGGTCTGGCTGGGTCGCGACTGGCAACTCGTTGTGGTTGTATAGTTCTGGATTCCAATCTGAATACAATCCATAAGAAGAACAAGTGGTTGAAAGAACAGTCGTTACTGTCTGGTACACATTTGAAAACAACGACAAGCAGCAGGAATTCAGTGAAACCAATAGGGCTGGAGGCTGAAGATTACCCTACAGTGTTAATATCCTGAGATTTTTTAAAAGCTAAATAATATCATAGGTAAAACTCTCTCTTTTACCAGATGAACTTCTGTTAAGAGTAAATAGTTTTTATTAAAGTTTTAGCAGATCTATTAATTATGCAGCTAAGGATGGTCAACATAAAGCAGGAAATGATGCAATCATAAGAATGCTTTCCTGAGATTAAGCCGAATTTAATAGACCATTGCTCTTTAAATCTCTACTTTATGTAGAACGCAGGAGGCATAGTTTTCCTGCCAATTTACTACTGCTCATTTCACATGCTAAAAATGGAATATGCCACACTTTACTCAGCCCTACACACAGAAAGAAAGAACCCACTGAGTGAAACAATCCTGATTTTTGTTTAACTCACCACCACTGCTCTCCCTTTGTGCCAGTTTAAGCCTTCGCTTTAAGGGGGAGAGAACAAAAAAGGAGCATGTGGTTTGAACGAAAGAGGAACATCAACAACCACCATACACTTCTAGCCAATGAGCAAACATCCCAAACTGGCTAAGAATAGGAGGAGTCCTAGGATGTTATCATCCATAATGGAAGATGGATGTTCAAGAGAGGTTACAGGGGCTATGGACTAGGGAACTCAAGAAGCAGAAAACAGCTGAATAGGAAGAGCTGAAGTTTACATGTCCATTGGAAATTTATAGCCAGAGTTTTGGCTGTAGACCATTAGTAGTAAACATAGGAATAGTACCCAATCTTCTCTTTTATCCCTTCCTCCCAGACTCATCTGTACTTAATTGTTCCTGAGCACTTATATGTCACTGAACAGACTTTTAAACATTAACAAGGGTTAGCATTATCCAGCATTTGTGAGTCAGCTTTGATTTCTGGTTAAAATAAAAACTGAGTTATAAAATATGTCTGATTAAGGGGGTGGCTTTTTTCTTTAATTGTTTAGTCATTGGTACAGATTGAAACCCAGGAACATGTTGTGTATTTCATTTTAATGTTCCATAAACTGCAGACCGGAGGCTTCTCCATGATGTTTTTAAATGAAAAATTCCAAGAAACATGATGATGAAAAATTCCAGTCGGATGAAAAATTCCAAGAAACATGATGATGAAAAATTCCAGTCGGATGAAAAATTCCAAGAAACATGATGATGAAAAATTCCAGTCGGATGAAAAATTCCAAGAAACATGAAAGCTTTCTCATTATGCTGATACTTTGGTTTGGTCCTAATAAAATGATATTACAACATTTTTTTTTATTTGGAATTCTTCTAGATAGTGAGTTCACTGTTGTCACAGTTATTTGGAAAATTAAAAGGGATCTATTGGATATGAGGTAATTTATGAGAAGTGTTACAGTCTCCCAATGTGATTAAAATATTTTGTAACCCATTTTTCCCTCAAAGATTCTACTTGTTAGTTTTTGTTTAATTACTTATATGAGAAAGAATATCTATCCAGATTTTTTTTAAAAAAACTGCATGACTATGGCCCCTTCCGCACATGCAGAATAATGCACTTTCAATCCACTTTCAAGCTGCATTTTACAGTGCGGAACAGCAAAATCCACTTTTAATCCATTGTGAAAGTGGATTGAAAGTGCATTATTCTGCATGTGCGGAAGGGGCCTATCTTTCTGGAGCAAGGTTTATTCATACAAATATGCTTCTCATTACATGTAAACAAGGTACCCCATAACATGTCGACAAGATATTTCATTGATGTCTCCCACTAGTAGGACTATTATGCAGCAGCCAAACTGGGCCTATGGCTTTCTTTCAATGATCCTGCAGAAATGCCCTGAGCAGGTTTCCAGGCCTTATATGGTCTGACGCCAGTGTACTTGCAGGACCATCTCTCTCTCACTATGTCCTCTGATGAACTTTACGTTCAGCAAATGAGAACTTGCTCATGGTCCTTGGCCCGAAAGAGATTTGTTTTCCCTCAACCAGGGCCAGGACTTTCTCAGCCCTGACCTGGTGGAACGTTTTGCCAAGCGAGACCAGGGCCTTGGGGGACCTATTGCAGTTCTGCAACACCTGCTAACTTATTTTGGGAATGTTCAAACTTTATTATGGGTGGTGCTGTTGAGGCAGATGGACTGAATCTGACATGGACCAAGGTTGTTTGGATGTGAAATCTGATTTTTAGGTAAACTTGTAAATTGTGTCACCACCTTGATTTGTCTGTTAGTTGTAGCTCTAGAATTAGACTGTTTTAGATATGTTATTGGTTTTATGTTATGCAATTATGTTGTTAACTGTCCTGAGTCCGAAAAGGGGAGGGGCGCTTTAGAATGTAATGAATTAATAATCATAATAATAATTTAAGAACCACAGAGCTTTGTAATGACCTTTAAAAAACTGAATTGGGCACAAGCCTTGCTTAGGGAAACAGCGTGGTTATTGTTTTCATTTGAAAAGAGGGACATGAAGAACTTTCTTGCCAGTTCTTAGGGCACCTCAGAAATTAAGAAAGTTATCCTGAAACGATCTCTAAGCAAACCCAGTGAACAGAAATTGTAAGAAGGTTCATCATGCCTCAAAGACTCCACTGGAAATACTTGCAGATAGTTTTAACCAAAGTCAATGTGATGTGTGTTTCTCTATTCTCATCATCACGGACATGCAGGATTTTAAGACGCAACCGGTCTTGTGTTTTTTTTAAAAGACCTTACATAATCAGGAGACAATCTTTTAAATCAGCTAATGAAAAGTGGCATTTGATGACTCAAAAGACAAGAGAGAAGATCTATCTGCTGCAAATTGCTGAGCTCACTGCCCAGCCTCAGCTCAAAGCCCAGCTAAATTGGGTCATTCTTCCAAGTGGCTAATGGAGCAGCCCTGTCTTCTCTGTATTCGAAGGTCTTACCTCAGCTAAGCTTCTCCTCATGTCATCCAGTGCCTGGAGAACATCATTGGTTGGGATGACTCCTAGGAAAAGAACACAGAAACATGAAAAATAGAAGTATTACCGGTAGTTCAAGATGCTCTTGTTCAGCTTATGCACAAGTCTGGAGAAACACGTCTACACTAAAACAATATTTGCTTTGTGGCAGTACAGTAATTACAGGCATTAGATATTGTTATTATATGCAGTAGGTCTGTTTTAGGATCCAAAAGCAAATTTAACAGCTGCTATGATGGGTATAAGCAAGGGAAGGTAAAAGGATGTGAACAGATTTTAGATTTTTTTTCTTCTCATCTCTGATATTCATTTTAAATATCATCAGAAGAACCTGTACTATTTCACTGAGCGCCCCATTATCAAGTCTGTGAATATATCTCATCCACAACCAGCCACATACTGCCTGTGCTTTACACAGATCCTCAAAATATACAAGTACTCTAGCTGAATTGATGGCCAGTGGAAAGCTTATAAACTCAGTTTTCTTTCTAGGTAAGCAAAACCTGTAATTGTTCCATGATTATAAAATACTTTGGTTCTCGGCTTTCAGATACATTTCTTCTTAAACTGGGGGAACTTCCAAACTAACTATGAGCACAGTGCAAATGTGAGCTGTTAAAAGTACTGTTCTCCAACTATTTTAGTCTTTCTTTGCTACCATAAAATGCTAAAGAGGAAAACCAGTAAGATCATCACTTTGCAAGGTGGAGATTACTTCAGACTGGATCCAGAACCCTTCTTCTGGCAATTAACAAGATTACTGGCAATTGCTCCAGTTGCAGGTCCCTGCTGGAGGACTCATCTAGGACCACTAGCCATCCTGACACCATTGTTCATAAATGGAAAAGCATCCCGCTTCATGCCTAAGATGTACAAAAACCACCCTTTAAAGAAACACCTTATTAAAGAGGAAACATGACACTGTTTGAGGGTGTTCTTTGCCTTTTGTATGCAAAGCTATTTTGTACTCAAGCCCTATGGACTTGTACTCGAAGAAGAAAAACAAAGTATTAGTACAACAAATATTGTAGCACTACCCCCGCAGATAATCAGCTTTTAAAAAAGGCACACTGAAACAGTAATAAGTATCATATCACTGTGTGATCCCCTTCCTCAGCATGTGAACAAGCTTGCCGACTTCTCAGAAGGGGGTTACCTAGCTAAGCTTTGGTCAAAGTGGGGGAGGGGATGCAACCAGGTCCCTTCCTCTGCCTCTCCCAAACTCCTCCAGGTAGACTAGACATGTAAGTGAGCCACACCAGGATGGGGAAAAATAGGGAAAGGGTAAACATTCCCTGCTCGCCCCCCACTGCTGATCTATTCAGATTCATAGCTAACTGTGGCAACACTCAGTAGACAATTAAAAAACCCATATGACTGGGTGACAAGTGTTACACACAGATCATTTCTGGAATGCAGCTGCTCTCTGAAGGAGAAAAAGGGTTTTTTAAAATCCAGGCAAGAAGAATTGGGAAATCTGGCTAGTTCCATGAGGGTTATGTGAACAGAATGTTGAATTCTGTTCCAGAGAAAGGAATAAGTAATAGACACAGAGAAACCCCATAGTCAGTGCACAAAAACAGAGTACTGGCAGAGTAGGATAAGCAACCAAGGAAAGCAAAATTTACACAGAACTTTAAGAACAAGAAAACAAGATTCTAACAATAGAACAATAGTCCCCCCAAAAAAGAATCTAAGAAGGGAATTACAACCTATTTATAGATGTTATTGTATTATATGTGACAAAAGAAGCAGTGAAAAAAAAAGCAATGGAGGAAGAGATCTTCACCAACCCTCACTGATTTTTCAAATGCATTTACCGTGCTCTCCAGTCAAAGTCATTAGCAGGTGCTTGTCATTCTCATTGGGTTTGCTAAGGGAGATCCACCATTGGTTCTGCAAGCCATGTTCATATCTGGAGAAAGCCTCCTCCACCAGGGCCAGCAACTGGGGTCCCCTTTCCAATCGAAACTCTTCCTGAAACAGGAACATAAGAACATAAGTAGATCCCAGCTTGATCAGATTAACTGTCCTTCTGGTCCAACAATGGCCAACCAATTCCCCTGAAAGTCCAACAACAGGGCATAGAGGCTAAAGTCTTCCCCGATGTTGACTCCTGGCACTGGAATTCAGAGGCTAATAACATTTGAATGTGGACATTCATTTTAATTACCTTGGCTAGAAGTCACTGTTAGACATATCCTCCATGAATCTGTCTAATCCCCTTTTAAAGCTGTCTATGTCTGTGGCTATCACTGTATCCTCTGGCAGCAAATTTCACATTTTAATCACTTGCTTTGGGAGAAAAGTATTTCATTTTGTCTGTCCTGAATCTATTGCTCATCAGTTTTGTTGGATGGCCTCCAGTTCTAGTATTTTGGAAATTTATAAACCTCTCCCATGTTCCCCCTAAGCCATCTCTTTTCCAAACTGAAAAGTCCCAATTTTTTCATCCTTTCCTCAGGGGGAAGGTGCTCCAAACCCTCTTATCATCTTGGTTGCCCTTTCCTGTACGTTTTCCACCTCTGTAAGGCCCATTTTGAAGTATGGTGATCAGAACTGCATACAGTATTCCAAATAAGGCCATACCTCCTTACAGGAGCATTATAATATTGACCATTTTATTTTCAGCCCCTTTCCTAATAATCCCTAACACCGAGTTTGCCTTTTTCACTGCTGCAGCAAACTGGGCTGACACTTTTATTGAACTATTTGCTATGAAGTTGAGATTTTTATCGTATTGTGCATCACTTTACATTTACCAATACTGAACTTTATTTGCCACACTGTTGCCCACTCACCCAATTTGTGGAGATCCTCCTGGAGCTCTTCACAATTAGAACCCAGTGGACACAATTAGCACCCTGTCCTGGAATGCCTCCTTCCTTCCCCCGGAACGCCCTCACCATACCCCCACAGGGGTGCATGCCTGGTGCGTCGCACTGCCCTCGCCCCCTTGGAGCTATGCCTCTGCACTATACTACTTATCCCAGTTTCTGATCATTTATGAACAAATTACATAATCCTTGTGGAACCCCATTCATTTACTTCCTTCCATTGTGAGAACCATTTATTCCTACTCTTTGTTTCCTGTCATTTAATCAGTTTTTAATCTACAAAAGAACCCCTGCTCTTATCCCATAACCTCTGTTTATTCCACAGTCTTTGATGAGGTACCTTGTCAAACGCCTTTTGAAAGTCCAAGTATATAATGTCTACACTTGTTCATTTTCTCAAAGAACTCCAAAAGGTTGGTGAGGCAGGACTTCCCTTTGGAGAAGCCTTGCTGATTTTCCCTCAGCAGGCGTTGTTCCTCTATGCGTCTAATAATTGTATCTTTGATTACAGTGACTGACCTGTAATTTCCTGGTTCCCCTCAAGACCCCTTCTAAAAATTATTTGCTACTCTCCAGACATTCAGCAATTGAATTTAGTGGCAGGTTATACATACACGGGTTAGTAGATCAACTATCAGGTGTAGTGGTTAAGATGTCTCCAACCCATCCCTCCCTGTCCTGTTTTTAAAATTTATCCCAGGGATGACTGTATTCCATAGACTTTCCTCATTCCACCATGTTTCTAAGATATTTACTATTTCTAAATTGTCATTAAGCACCAAGCTCCCCAGCTCCCCTGAAAGATACACAATAGCCATATCACTATTGCATATACAACAATCCAGAGAATGCTGTAAAGATGTTTGATGTTAAGTATTATTCTACCCAGAATGTTCCTGGGTTCCACAAACACCACCATGGAGCTCTTTGCAAGAAGGAAGAGATAAAACTAAGGAACATTTTTTTAAAAGCAAATAACCAGACCTGAAGGTGAGACTTCTGCTCAAACTGCAGGTCAGGCAGACAGTCCTGTCCCATTGATACATTGTACATCACTTGGCAGTAGTTCTACTTTTCTACTAGTGCCTTTCTATTCTTGTTCACAGTTGCCTTGCCAACCCAAAGGACACCCAGATTATTAATACATGCTAGCTGTGTTGGTTGCCGTAGCAACGTCAAGCACTCAAGGCAGGCACAGGCCTAATTAGAAAAGGCAAGGAGCAGTCAGGTTTGAGTCATAAAGGCCTATTTGCACCAAGTCTCAATAAACAAGAGCTATGGGTACAGGCTGATGGAAACCAATGCTACCACATCAACGCAGGAACCCTGGCAAAGGGAAAGTGTGGAGGGGATGTGAATGTAATGGTTCTCCCCTCAGAATACAAGCCCAGGACCACACAATGAGAATTGTGGCCAAAACTTTATGTCACACACAATCAACCAAAACACAACACTGACAATTCCAGAAACCCCACAACACCCCAATTCCAGAAACATTGTAGCTTACAACTAAGTGAAGATTGGTTCCCATTGTAAAGTCTGAGTTTTGAATAGTTGTGTCAGGAATGTGCAGGAAAGAAAACAATATCTAATACAGAGTAGAAGGCAAATATGAGGGAATTCTGACAAACATAAAGGTACATTGCCAGGGGAGATGAAGTAGGTCCAGAATTTTAAAGAAGGACCTGCACTAGGCCCAGATGACTGCTGTATATTTTTAGAATAATGAAGAAGAATTTGACTGTGTCACTTCACAGGAAGGACTTCTTTAAACAAAACCCTAGTTTATCTAACAGTGCATCAGAAGTCCTTACAGTGAATGGGACCTTTAACAGGAAGAATACTTTGGATCATCAATTAACAGCAGATTTACAGAGTTGATGGAAGAATAATGGATTAGAAGACTGTGTCTGGTTAACTGACTGGAGATAGTAAACAAGATAACAGGGAAGCAAAAGAGGTACTTAAGGAAGATTTAGTGGCAGCAGGCTGTCAGTCTGAACTGATCACATTGGAAAACCTGCACCTTCAGTTCAAACAACACCTCTGAGAGAAATAAAGGACAGGATTAATGCTTTGTGTTTGCAAGTATCTTAAATAATAGCACCTGTAGCTACCAGTAGCTTAGGCTGGGGAGGGTGGGGTACTAAGTCAAATAAAATAAAATAAATAAATAAACCCTTTATATCTCATTAGGCTTTGTTAGGCAATTACTACAACCAATAAAGAGGGTTAGATTTTTCCCTCATAGAAGACAACATCTATCTCTCTATCAAGTCTATTTCAGCTGAACAAACTGCCTGCAGTGGTTCTGTTTTTATTGCAGCTAAACTACTCATTATCACCCAACTGCTATACATGTGCAATCTAGATCTATCTCTTCCCAGCTAATTAAAATCTTGCAAAATAGGCAGAGCCCTAAGGTAACATCTTCTTAGATAATCAGTCAAAAAGAGAAAGTTAACTCAATGCCTGGAAAAACTGTTCCATGTCCAGGGCAGTTTGTGCAGTGTTTTTTCTTTCTGGCCTGTTGCCAGAATGAAAGGGAAAAGGGCATCCTCTCCATTTTAATTTTTTCATACTTGTCCATAAGGAAAGGTCATATAACTCAAGACATTTGGAAGAGCCATTTTATACTTTTATTGCGTAGCTAGCAGTCCCAGCACAGTTACATCCATCCAAACCTGAAGATTTCATCTAAGCCAATTTTAGGAGGTTTTTCACACTCCAAAACTTGCTGCAACTGGATCAAAGCAGGTCTTGAAGTCAGTGAATTTAATCAAGGATCTGGCTCATTATAATCATTCAAGGCCGGCCCTGCAGTCCCTGGGTCCTACGTTGTACAGTTCTGAGATGGTTAAGATGGAGTCCCCCCGGTCACGGCTATCAAATATCATTTGTGGAAGCATCAGGGTATTATTTTATGCTATCTCATGTGACATCATTGTAACTGCTTAGAAAGGGCAGCCAAAGGGTTGCTTCTCATGTTACTTTTTAGACACACAGGTACACCTTCTCAAGTCTCAGCTATGTAATATGAAAAATAGCAAGACTCCCAAATTTAGACAAGCTTTCAAAAACCCATTTCAGCTGTCCCCACAGCAGCGTATTTGCTAATTCATGGCTGGCTTCTATGCTGCTTTAGTAATGTTTAGATGAATTGTCTAGAATTGATAGGATCAGGATTTTTTTAACTCCTTCATACAAGTTGATTGCTTTTAATTTGATGGCTCCTTGATTTTAGTTTTAGGGAAAGGGGGGGATAAAATACACTAAATAACAGAAATAAAAAGGCAAGCCACTCACACAGTCAATGTTATCAGACATGTTCAGGATGATGTAGTTTTTGCCAGCTAGATTGCTCCAGTCTTTACAGGTCACCTGAAAAGAAATAAGCAAAGACAAAAAACTGCCCCTGAGTTTAGTTGGAAAGCATTTTGAAAGAGGTACATGTCTGTCACTTACAAACGTTGAACTGAGGTCAGTCTGCCGGACTTTCTAGTTCAATGTCTCTATTCTGATTGGCACTGCTCTCTTGCTGAAACCATAAGGTTTAAGAGCAGTTTCAGGCATTAATGATATGAAGTCAAGAAGTAAAACTTACTCACTCTTCTTCCTATTCTTGTGCAAATAATTAATGTTCAAAGCTGTTTTGAGGAGATAAACATTTAAAAATAAATTGAAAAGAAATCTCCTTTCCCAATACCCTGTTCTTAAAGGGGGGGAAGGGGGACAACAGCAACAAATTAGGATTCATTTTCCCTATTTCCAGCTGAATGTTCTGAAATAAACCCTCTTTTTGTAGAGGCAAAATAAGTCCAGGTGTAGCATAGTGATTGAACAATGAACCTGGACATTTCTAAGTCAAATCTCATATGCATCATAAACTCATTTGGTGGCATTACAATGGGACCTTTGGTGGCCTTCTCTCAGCCTCAATGCTACTCCCCAAAACTGCAATACCGGTTTACAGAGTTGTTGTACAGATTACAAGATAATGTATGTGAAGTGCTCTGAACTTTCGAAAGCATGATATTAATTCTGTTAAGTATTGTTATTATCCTCTCTTGATATCCCAAGCAAATATAACAGAGCGATAAAAAAGAAAAGCTTTTTCTTGCTTCTCAGTTACTGCATATTTTCATTGCACATTTTGTCCTTGGTATACTTTACTGAGTACAATAAGACGATGAGGCATTTTGTATTAATCACCAGGGGGTTTGTGGACTTGGAGGTAAGTCTGCATTTTAATTCTCCAGATGGAACTAAATGCTAAGATGCCATGGCTGTTCAAAGAAGTGTTGGATTTGAGTAAATGGATCATCACGAAGTCCACAGATAGCACTAAATGTTCTTATGCATGTCCATCAAATCAAAGACTGGCAGGCCACTTTGCTCCGGTTTAGACAACTACTTATTCATGATTTTCCAGACAAGACTGAGAGAGGAAATAGACACACATAGTTAACCCATGGTGTTAAGACAGGGATTATGGACAGTTTAGAAATTATAGCAACAGAAATTTTGAAGTCTCTTGCTTTTACATCATCCTTCAGCACTAGATATATTTCCACTCTGGCTGATTATCTCTATGCACTGGACACTAACAATCAAAGGAGAACTTTCACTTTAGCTAGATGGTCTGCTCTACTTTCAACAGTTTTGGAAGGAAGATTTTGTAAAACCCTGAGTTCCCAAAGATTATGCCTGTACAAGTCCAGAGAAGTAGAAACTGTGGAACATTTTTTTCTGTTGTGTATTCTATAATGTGCCTTCCTCTAAAATTCTTTGCCCCTTATTAGATAAAATCCCAGGGTGTTTGGAATCAGCAAGGATGGACAAGCTTCTTCTAGCCCAAGAAATCCCATATATCACCAGTAAAGTTGCTAAATTCTGTGTAGCAGTTTATAAGGTCCGTTATATAATATGTGGAAAGGGTTAGAACTGAACTGAAGGAGGGGGCTTGACAATTATAGTACTACTTTTAAACTGTAAATATCTGCAAATGTGTAATTTTAAGTAAGCTTTTAGATTGATATATTTTAAACTGAATCCTTGCTGTATAGCTCCTTTGATGTATTTAGGCCTTATATGTTTGTATTGTCTATTTGGTCAATGACCGTAATAAAAAATTGATTGACTGATAACGTAGATTTCACTCAGGAGTCAAGAGGCACTTTCATAACACTTTAAGATTTCCTAGTGTATCTGGAATGTACTTCTGGAGATTTTCATTAGGAATGCTGGTAATTTATTGAAGGTCTATTATTTTTGTCTGTTCTCTTTCCTCACTTTCTCTTCCCTTCCCTTCTCAGGCTCAGGTCTGTGGAACTCTGATCAGACACCAAATTTGCTGCATCTGAACAACAGAGAAAAAACAACAGATTCTGTAAGTCAGGAAAACTGAAAAACAAACCCCAATTAAATGTTTGAGGCTCAGATGGATCATTTCTAGGCTCCAGCTCCCAGTAAACAATTTAAATCAATCTCAGTTTGGAGAATCATTGCTGGATCCTAGCAACAGGAATTTCTTGCTACGTCAAAAAGCATTGGTTTTGAACTAGGGGATGTAAAATAATTTTCAACAGGACAGAGGAAGTTTAAAACAATCCTAAAAACAGCTTAGCTCTTTGCTTAACACAAAAAGCAGGCAGAACTACTAAATTTGTACAGACATCATAATTTGAGCTAGGGCTAGCAAACTCCACAAGGGGCCTGGAGGTTTACTGGAATTATAACTTATCTCCAGACAACAAAAATCAGTTTCCCTGGAGAAAACACTGGCTTTGGAGCGTGGACTGTATGGCATTATACCTTGCTGAGGTCTCTCCTTACCGCAAACCCATCTTCTTGAGGCTCCACCCCAGGAAATCCCCAGAAATTTCCCAACCTAGCATTTGCAACCTTAACCTGTGTACAGCTCATGATTCTGAAAACAGCACAACTGGCTAGTATTTATGAAACAGCAGTATAAGGCATCTTCATGAAAAGATTTAATGAGGGTCTCTAGTAAATATGTTATCTTTATTTTATCTCTGTCTTGCGAGACTTGTGCTGAGAGTGTAAAGTACAAATGTGTTAAATATGTGTCTTTAAGAAACTATGGCTCACCAAAACCAGTTTCCTTAAAATTGACCATGCTTGGCATAAATGTCTGCTGAAATCCATGTTCTTAACTTTCACTTCAAAATAATGTTTACCCAGGCATAACAATAACCAACAGATTGCAAGGTATGGTTGAGTTGCTTCAACAAGAAAGGAATTTAAAAACATAATATGACAGCAGTTATATCTCCGGGCTGGTGAAACATTCCCTGCAACCAAAAATAAAGAGTCTCTTACAGTACAACCCTAAAAAGAATTTACACTGCTGAACACTGCACTGTTACACACTAGCCACAACACGTATTGGTTGAAGTGGCAAGATATATTTCAAAGACAGGCATCCCAAGGCACTGGGATGCAGTGCTGGTACCACATCACCTTTAAAGGGCTTTCAGGTGGCACAGGGAGAAGGGAAAAACAGCAAACCTCCTGAACCACTGAAAGCCCTCCATGGGGCTGAATGGACTTATGTCATGCTTTTGGGTGGTTTAAGTCCAGGGCGCTGCCTGCAGTGCAAAGCCCCCATCTCCCATGCTGGTGTTTGATTGGATGCCAGCGCAGCTCCTAATGCTGGCCTCCTTTCCAGGTCAAGAGCTGCTGAGGCCTGCAGTGCCCACCCGCCTCCCAGGTTGCCCACACCACTGGAACATTTGCCAATACGCTAGTGGTATGGACAAACACGCCAGCACGAGGTCGCACTCACTCCACTATGCTATTCCCGCCCCCCCTCCCACTCCCTTTGGATGGGGCTGGAAATCTGAATGTTTCCTCTTCCTCATGCACACTTACAAAATGCAAAGTCCCCAAATCAGGATTTCAATCTGAAAATAAAATCCCAGTCTTAGAGGTGTTTTTGCACAACAAAAGAATATCACAAAACAGTGCTCATTTCACTGTACTGTTTAGATCCTCTTGCTCTAAATTCCTGGCTTCTGATAGAAGCATCATGGCTGCTCCTCATGTGATATGGGTCTTCCATGACAGAATATTATGGCAAGAAATGGAATGGAGAACTTGCCATGGCAATGCCATTTTCAGTGGCAGTCCCATGACAAGGGTAACATTTGCTATTCTGGAGCTGTACAAACAGCTTTCCCTAGATGAGTAGTTAATGGGTGTCCATGGAGCATTAGTAAAATCTCCCCTTTTCTAGTATCAGCAACAGTAATCAACATCTCTCAAACATCGATGATTTTGTCCAGAAACCCAAAAAACTTGAAATGATACACACGTTGCAGTCATGTTATCTTGTGCTAGTTTAAAAAAAAAAATCTGGATTCTGTTCCTAAGAGCTCCTGAAATTCTCCTTGGCAAATCATACAAATATGCCCAGGAAAAAGCTGGATTAAAAAAAAAAAAAAACGGCGACTGCCTCTATTGTGCTTAGAACAATGTTGGTGTTTTATTGTTCACTTTGCTTAATTTCTGAATTGAAATATAATATACTCTTCTTGAGGAAAGAGGAGGGGAGCTGTGGATCAAACCGCCACATCTGCCTGTCTCCCCCACCCCCCAATATTCTTTTAAAAGGTTAAAGAAACTTACTTACATGCCAGCTTCATCAAAACTATCATTGTTTGCAATGTTAAGCATAGTGCTTTGATAAAAGAGCATGTATAGTGCTCCAGATGGCTATTTAGCAACACTTTCATTTTCTACAGTTGCACCCACCCCATTCTGTTTGCTGCAGCAGCACGGATCCCACAAAATGGTGGGAGCAACTGTAGAAAACGAAAGTGTTGCCATCTAACACTCTGGGGCACAAGTTCTTTTATCAAAGAACATACACGTTATCTTTTATACATGTTCTTTTATCAAAGCGCTATGTTTACCATTGCAAACTATAATAGTTTTGACAAAGCTGGTACATAAATAAGCTTCTTTAATCTTTAAAAAGAATCCACCCTACTTTACAATGTGGTTGTGAACTTCTGCAACTTCTGCCGCAGCATCTACAACCGCATTGTCATCCTACCTTGAGAAAGGATATAGCATCAACAGTAAATATAGTTTTGTGTCCTGAACTTCAGCATCAAAGTATGATTACAGCTATGTGACATCTCTGATTTTTGCCTTTTATGACTAATATACAATACTGACTGCCTAAAAATGAAAGACATATGAATGGTGTTCCAGCATAAAGAGAGTATAATATAATTGCCTGGATTTGTACCTCCTCCAAGTCATTGAAGTGGGGTAAGTTATAACAGTCAATACCACTCCCACATTTGACCACTGTATCATTCATTACCTGTGGCAAACTCCATGGCACTCCGGTAGACAATATTGCCATGTGGACATCTCCAGTCTGTGGTACAAAGCTCCGTTCAGTAGGAGAAACTGCCGTCACTGGCTGCTCTGTGCTGTCCCAGGCAAGCGTTGGGGTAGGAGCAGGCTTATCAGTCCAGTCGACAGAAGAGCTTGGGCTTGGTGGGTTGTGAGGAGTCTTAGAAACCATCTCCGTTACTTGGAAGCCATCCCCAGGAGATCCTGTTATTAGAAGGTCTTCATTTGTCTGCTCCATTTCTGCTGTTTCTGTGGACTCTGCAGATGTTGTCCCTGCTGTGGAATCTGCTTGCCCCAGTCCAGCACCTGATGTGGGCTCTGGCCCTTCCCCTCTTCTTGTGACCTCCACTTCTTTCACATCAGCTTTCACTGTAGCTGCTGTTGGTACCGCCTCAGCTAGTACCCCTCCTGCTCCTACAACAGCCACTGTACTTTCTGAAGTACTCTTGAAAGGGACTTCAGAAACACTTTGTGGTCCTTCAGGAGTGGCTGACAAAATGGAGGACAGAGGCAAGAGACTGGGTCCCATGCTACTCCCTACGTCAAAGCCTGAGGAAGCATGCTCAGGAGCAGACTCTTCCTCTTGCCTCTCTATAGCAACCTCAGTCACTGCATTCATTCTGCTGGTGGCTGTAGACAAAAGGATGGAGTACAGTGAGTCCCGGCCAGTTGTTTCAGGAAAAATGACCTTTGGTGTTTGGTTGCTCTGAGGCACACCCTTTGACTGGTTTATAGGAAGAAGCCCTTCCTCTTCCTCAAGGGGACCGGTAGAAGGTTTTTCAGAATCAGGCTCAGCTGAATCAGTCAACTGATGAACAGTAGGCACTTCCCAGTGATTTTTAGTCTGCGTCAAATTTCCTTTAGGCAGGGTCTTCTGGGAGGCAAGTGGAAAACTGAAATCTGAAAAGAAACAGACGAGGCTGTGAATGAACAATCAGGGTTTGGAAATGGGATCACAACTTCTTGAATCTCCCCTCACGTCTACCTTCAAAAGATGTTAGACTGATACCTTTCAGTTAGGAGCAGAGTGTCATAATTGGTCTACCATCCTTACGTACTTCGGATCCTGTTCTATCAAAGGATTTCACCAGTTTTTCCTTTTGGCTTCTTTTGGCTGAACTTTTATAAGCAAGTTTAAATTTTGTTCAAATCCTTTCTCAAAGGTCATTTTCTCTGCAAAGCTATAAACTTCTTAAAACAATGCATTCCCTTACAAGCAGATTGAATTTTCAACCTTCCTCTGCCTACATTAGATATATTCATTTTCTTCCCTCCCACAAGTCTAACAAAAAACAGAAAAATATTTATGATATATAACGTATATGAATTGCCTCATCTGAAACAGGGTTTCACGTTCAGTCTTAGAATCTACATGTGGTGGGCATGGATTCCAGGTACGAATATCTCTTTATGCTACATTTGGGCCTGCCCAGCTTTGGCTGCTTGTATGGGAATGTACTGTTTCAAGAAGTCTTTAGCTTTGCAGAGAAAATTACCTTTGAGGAAGGATTTGAACAAATGCTTTGAGGCATCTTACTGTCTACTCTGGAATTCTGAAGGCTGTAACTTGCCAAGGACTGGTCAGGGCCAAGCTTCTGCCTGGCTTCCACAGCCATTTCCCATTCCCATTCCACAGCCATTTCCCATACATAAGCCTTCTGCTTCCTCCAATAATGCCTTGCCAGTCCTTGCTCCAAGTATCAAAATCTTAATCCAGACAACAGATACCATCCCAGCCCAGAACACAAATGAGATTTGTGCAGTAACTCTAGCTGGGAAACCTATACCACATCTCATGAATTCTAAACATACACAAGCTACTTGTTCTTGCACAGGCAAGGTGATGCAAGGTTTTATGTTTATCAGAATAGGTAGTAGATGGCTTTCTGAAATAAAGAAGTGTTATCTGTGCTCAGTGGGAAGCAGAGCCCTACTATGGCAAATGCAAAGAAGGTTAAAGGGAAAGTACAGGGCAACAATTTTGCTTATTTAACCATTATACTGGCCTTTTTATCCATCTGTCAGCTATGCTTTTGCATGCCCACTGAACGCAGCTAGCAAGGGGACAATTATACTTATGGGGAATACTAAAACAAGAATATTACACAGAGATTGTATTGAATGTGTAAATCCTCCTGTGAAGTATGTCATCAATATTTCCTGGTCTGATTAAATGGAAACTAATTCCTGCTAGTAAAAAAAAAATGCAAAACTCCAATAAGCTCTTCTTTAGACAATCATTGTATCTAAACTCCTGTTTGTTATCATCACTATAGCTAATAGCAAACTCTCTGTCTCCTGTTTAGAAACAGCAAACCCAGGTTATAGAGAGACAAAGCGGGCTTCCACATACTCCAGGGACTCCCCAGGTTTGCTGAAAAATATGACTGTAAATTAACCAAAAGGAAATGAAGAAAAACCTCAAAAATGGCCTAAGGGAAGCTGAATCTTCTCCAGAAGGGAAGGAATGTTGAGAGTGGCTAAAGGGGGAACAGGAGGAAGAGTGAGAAATCAGCCTGCTTAGGACCTTCTTAACAAATCCAGAAGGGGAAGATTTTGAGGGTTGGGATGAGAGCTCCTCCCCCTATGATGCTTCATGTACCCCTCCATGTTGTTTCATCAATTCCACAGGCAGGTCTGCTAGTAAACCTGTAGCAATTAAATACACACAGCCTCCCATCTATGAGCAGGGCCCTTGTCTACATTCCACAGAACAACCTCCCATTTGGTGAACTGACTTATTAAAACAAATACTGGAAGTAAGGGAAGAATGGATTACTACCGGCCAGGAAGATGTAGAGAAGGACTATTTACTAGATTTTCCTTTCTTGACTAGATTTTCCTTTCTCTCAAGTTTTCATGACTAGCATTTGTAATATATGGGTATGTAACAGAAGAGGACACCAGTCTTCCTAACGTTACTTTAGTGAGGAACTAACTTCTAAAGAGAGAAGCACCACCACTCAGGCATGCTATAAACCACTGGTCTGGAAGCTATCTCAATGTCCCCATGTCTTAAATACAGAAGTGTGTCGTGGGTTAAGCACTTGTGAGAGAAATGCGGCTGGCTCCACTGCAGCCAGCCTACCATAAGCAGGTAGTTTAAATAAGCCTTTTTTTTTTACAAAAAAACTAGTGCATATGAAAAGCTTTACTAAAATCTAGTAGTCCATGCAAATCACTCTGAGCATTGCTTCATATGTGATGACAGCCGCAAAAAGGCCAAGAAGTAACAGTCCTACAGTCACTGGCAGTTCCACACAAGCACTGCTAAATAAACGAGGATGTGGAGAAATGCCCTCCACTTTGGGTTCCATTACCCTATTGGGAGTTCTGGGGCTACAACCACCCCACACACATTAATTTGTAGAGGTTTCTCTAGCAGTAAAAAAGGAAGACACATGAGAGAATTTAATTGCTCCCAAGCTTCACCTATGTTGATGGCTCTCACAAGCACTCATTCCTTAAGGTTTAGTCATTAAAATGCACCTAGCCAGCAAAGAACAGTCAAGAACCCATCTCATCCATGGTAATGGTCATACCCATGGGGGTGTAACGTATGGGCTTTAGCTTCTGCTCTATAGGAAGGATTCCTGTCAGGTGTTTTAGGAACCTTCCTAATAATTAGCTTGATTTTCTTCGCTGCCACCAAAATATATTTTACTATAGCCCACACAAACTGATGAAACGGTCACCACTCTTTTTGGGAACACAGACACAGACAAAAAAAATAGAGACTGGAACGGATTTAACTGAACAAAAACTTAAAACGTTTATTTCTGGCTTAAAAGAGGCTTCTCAGGTAACTTGATTTACGCTTGTTGGTTTCAGAATTTAATGATTTCAGAGCTTAGCGGTTGCAGAGATGTTAATGGCACTTAAGTTTTAAAACGTTACTAGACACTCGCAGGTGTCTCTTTAGTAAGATTTTTCTTCAGAAAAAGATGTTTCCGAAAAGATGTTTCTTTAGAGGTTTTACACTCTCTGTTGACAGACTCTAGTCCACTGTACCTAACCACTAAACAAAACACCCAGTTTACACCCAGTGGGATTCTGGCATAACAGCCTCCCTCTCCCACAATCCCAAATTTGGCCTCTCTGCCACAGGACTGGGCCTCCCAAGACTGGTGTTAACTGTGGAGGACAGACTTTTAGACTTGTCAGAGGTTTTCCCTCAAAACACCTGAGTGGCGGTCACTCTCCTCCAGACTCAGGGTTTCAGATGTCTTAATAGCTTCCTCAGCTATTAACAAACAACAGCAGTGAGAGATCTTGGCGGAATCTCCTCACTCTGCCACAAAACGTACCCGAAGGCACAAAAGCTCACAGACAGAGCCAAAAAGCCAAAAAGACCCAAAGAACCCCTCAGCACTCTCGCTGACTCTATTTATAGTACCTGCATTTTTTCTCTGGCCAATCAGGGCTGGCCAGGGCTTAACTCTTTCAGGGCAGACTCCACCCTGTAAACTGAATGCAGGATAAGTGCATGATAGCAGAATTTGAGCGGGGCTACTTAGAGTAGAACTAGTGGTCTTGTACAGCAACACTCCCACCTTCACGAAGTAAACTCCACACAGCTTTGTCATTCATAAGAAGACATTTATCATTCAGTTGCTCTATGTACAAGTAACTATATACAACGTAGAATATTCAGTAGACAATCAAAGTGCTTCGCCTAACACCTGTTTCCCAAAGGAACACTGAACCAGTATCATACAAGTGCTTTTATACAAGACTCAACCAATCATGTTAAAGGTCACTTGGAACAGGTAAGAACCGGTTTGTCAGCTCAGTCTCATGCTGACTCATGCTGGATAGGATATGGACACTTTAACTATCATGACACCCCTTCTCATATCCTAGGAAGCAGTCATTACATACAATTACAAATATTTACAAAGAAAAACTACATAAGAACATTGACAATACCTAACAAAGGCAACATACGTTCAAATTTCAGTTCTGGTACTGCTTTAGTAAACAAGTCAGCTTGATTGTTTTCACTTTCAATATAAGACAAAGAAATTGTTTTATTTTGCACCATTTGCTTTACATTTTGGTACCTAACACCAATGTATTTTGTTCTTGTTCTCATGCTTTCAGTTTCAGCTAAACTTATACAAGTTTGTGAATCATCTTGAATGACTACAGGTTCTACACATTGCACCTTTAAGTCAGATAGCAATTGCTTCATCCATTGCAACTCTGTGCATGTTTCAGATAACGCACAATACTCTGCCTCAGATGTTGACAAGGCAGTTGTTGTCTGTTTTCTCGATCTCCATACTACAAGAACATCAGCATATTTAATAAGATAACCTGTGCAGGACTTACTTTCAGAATCATCTGCAAAAGAACTATCTGCTGCAGCTGTTAACACTTGGGTTTTGTTTGGATCTATCACCAAGCAAAAATGCTGTGTACCTTTTAAATAACGAACGACACGTTTCACTCCTTGCCAAGCACGTAGTGTGGGTTTAGACACAAGTCTGCTTAAATAGCTAACAGCAAACATTATATCTGGTCTTGTCCAGTTTGCCAAATGGGCCAAACTTCCAATGACAGAACGATATAATCCAGGATTATCAAAAGAAACATCAGAATCTTTCTTTCCTTTAGTAAACTCAGTAGACATAGGTGTTTTTGCTACTTTGGCTTTCTCTAAGCCAGTACTCACTATGAGCTCTTCAATTTTGTCTTTCTGACTTAGCAGCAAGGTTCCTTCTGCTGTTTTAGTTATGCTAATACCTAGATAGGTTTTCAGGTAGCCTAAATCTTTCACCTGAAATGTTCTTCCTCAAACTGTCATAGACATCAGTGATTTGAGCATCAGTTAAGGCAGTAACACACATGTCATCTACGTAAACAATTATGATGACTTGCTCTTGGCCTTCACCTTTAGTATACACACAAGGATCCGCAACACTTCGTTGGAAACCTAGTTTACACAAACCATCATGCAAACACTGATTCCAATTTCTAGCTGCCTGGCTGTGAGGTCGGTACAGCGATTTACATAATTTGTACACTTTGCCTTTTCAACTGCATATCCAGGTGCTGGTTTCATGTACACATCCTCTGCCAGAGGAGCGTGTAAATATGCACACTGGAAGTCAAAGTGACGCATTTTCCATTCCCTTTGCATTGCTATAGCTAGCACCAGTCTCATAGACTCAGCCTTAGCAATAGGCGAATATGTTTGCTCATAATATTCTAGGTAGGTTTGCCCGGAGCGCTGGGCGACAAAACGAGCTTTGTACAAGATATCCCCATTGGGCAATGATTTCTTCTTGTACACCCAACGTGATCCAACCACTTTCTGGTCTTGTGGCAGAGTCTACAATTTCAAAACATTTTGCTTCACTAAGGATTCAAATTCATCATCCATAGCAGCATTCCACAATTCTTGTTCCTCAGGAGGTCTAGTTACCATCTCCTGGAAACTTTGAGGCTCTACCCATGTTTGACAGATCCTAACAACCTGAGTAACACCAAATCTTTGTGGTGGCACTCCTTTATTTTCTCTGTTGGACCTGCGGGGAAAATCAACACACTTGCGTTTTTCCTCTTCTTTCTCTGAGTCTGAACTACTGCTGTCCTCTCTCACTCTAGGAATGTGACCTTGAGTAGAGGAGGATGGTGCTCTGGCTACTGATTGCTGCACCTGCAGGCTGTTCAGTTAAGGCAGGCAGAAAAACCTCTGAATTAGAATGAACATGCTCCCAACCTGTGTGTCTCTCAAAGTTGGCACTTCTAGAGACCACAATTCTGCCAAAATTCAGACTGAATCTATAACCTTTAGTGTTTTCTGAATAACCTGTAAATCTTAATCTTTGATACCTGGGTTTACCTTTAGTTCTTTGTGCACTTGGTATCAAGACATTGGCAAAGCTCCCAAACCTTCTCAGGTGTTTCAAAGAGGGTTTCTTGCCAAACAACATGTAATGGGATGTTTCCTGAATACTGGAACTCCAGAGACGATTAATTACGTGAGTGGCAGCACAGACAGCCTCCCCCCAATAGTGAAAGGGTAGTTTTGCATCCTCAAGCATGCAGTCACACATCACCTGCAAAACTCCCAAGCGTCTCTCTGATACCCCGTTCTCCTGAGGCGTAAAAGGGTTAGTTGTCCTGTGCACAATCCCCTTCTTTGCCAACCAGGATTGAAAGGCTTTACTCATGTAGTCTCCCCCGCGATCTGTTTGTAGCCTCGCTACCTTATAGGGGTGGTTTCTTTCAACCATGGCAACCCAATCCTGGAACCTCTCACAGGCTTCTGCTTTGGATTTTAACAGTAGACAATAAGAGTACCTACTATAATCATCCACAATCAACATGATGTAACGTGCACCCCCTTGGCTGGCTGGGAAAGGTCCAGCAAGGTCAGAATGGACCAAAGCAAAAGGTCTGTCTGTTTGTCTATTGCTTACTTTAGCAACAGGAAAGGCTTTGACTTTGCAGCCACTACAAACAGAACACTCCAGGTAATGTTTACAGGGTTTTACTTGTATGTCACACACTTTAGCTAACTGCTTTATAGTAGACCACCCTGCATGACCTAGTACACGGTGTAACTCGTGCACACAGTTGTCGTGTAAAGGCTTATTAGACAGACTGGATAGTTGTTTTACACTCCCACTAGTACCTTTTGGGAATCATGTGGTACAACATATCCCTTAGTTGTCCCTTTGCACACAACACATTATTTTTGTTCACATAGCACATGTCATTATTAAATGTGACTTTATACCCCTCCTGAACAAGGCATGGAACACTTAACAAATTAAAGTCTAGGTGGGGGACTAGTAACACATTTTGAATATTTAGTCCAAAAGCAGGTACATACACAGTTCCTTGTAAAGACACCTCTGATGATGAACCATCAGCAAGGCTTACGTGGGAAATGGTAGCAGCAGTTTCATCACGAAGCAAACTTCTGTCGTTTACACAATGTGCCGTGCAGGCACTATCCATCAACCAGCTGCTTTGCTTTTTCTCCACAGCACTGGACACCAACATAGCTGCGTCATACCGGTCAGGCTTGTTCTGGGCTGTAAATCTTCCGTTTCGCCCTTCTGTCCTTTCATCTGCCTTTTATTGCCGGCGTCTGGACAGTTTCTGGCGATGTGATTTACGGACCCACAGCAGTAACATCTCCGGACAGAGTAGGCTTTCACAGGCACCGTCTCTGATGAAACCTTCACCTCAGAGCGTTGTCGTCTCATAGGGGCAGCTCCAACAGCACGGCTCTCCTGCTGGAATTCCCTCTGTTGCTGACCTTCAAGCAGCTTAGCAGTCACGAAGGAAAGTGTGAGGTCTGCTTCTTTCACACTTTGTAAACTGTAAACCAGCTGATCCCAACCTTGGTCAAGTGATGATAAGATGATATAAGATTTATGGGACTCTGGAAAAACCATCCCACGGTCTTCCAATTGGACGAATAGGGACCTCATTAGCTGCAAATGAGTAGAAACGCACTCACCAGCTTTCAGCTTGCAGTTATATAGCCGTCTCGCTATCAGCATTTTAGACCCTGCTGTATCTTGCTGATATATGGCCTTGAGCGCCTCCCAACATTCTTTCGCGTTCACAGTGTCCCGAACATACAGAAGCTGGGAGTTCTCCACGGCTAGAATTATGGAGGCACGGGCTTTTTGATCAGCTGCCGACTCAGCAGCGTCGGCAGCAGCCGGGGTTGTCTCCACCACAGACCACAAATCATCCCGAATAAGATAGGACTGCATCTTACACGCCCACGACAAGTAGTTGTCCTCATTAAGACGTTCAAACGGCATGCCGGCTGCTGTGACCGCCATCGTAGACTCTGTACTGGACAGCCACACCACAGCTCACAGGAACACACAGGAACACACAGGAACCACCGCCTTACTCACAGGTAGACCACACCGCCTGGGCCACATAACCTGATAGCAGAATTTGAGCGGGGCTACTTAGAGTAGAACTAGTGGTCTTGTACAGCAACACTCCCACCTTCACGAAGTAAACTCCACACAGCTTTGTCATTCATAAGAAGGCATTTATCATTCAGTTGCTCTATGTACAAGTAACTATATACAACGTAGAATATTCAGTAGACAATCAAAGTGCTTCGCCTAACACCTGTTTCCCAAAGGAACACTGAACCAGTATCATACAAGTGCTTTTATACAAGACTCAACCAATCATGTTAAAGGTCACTTGGAACAGGTAAGAACCGGTTTGTCAGCTCAGTCTCATGCTGACTCATGCTGGATAGGATATGGACACTTTAACTATCATGACAGTGCATTCGTCACAGGGGGTATTAGAGAAGATGAATTCCTTTGACACAAGGGCACTGGATCCATTTTAAGAAGCCAATTCGGGGGATAACTATTCTGAGGAAGGCACTCTCTTACCTGGGCTCCATCTTGGTTTCTCCCATTACTACAAGGAAGTAGCAAGAAAAGATGACTGAGAGAAAGCTGTAACTTTAAGCCTACCCTAAAATAACAACAGTCAGGATACGTATACAGAGCAACAGAAGACTGCATATATGCACCTTTTACTGTGTCTCCTTCCTATATCCATTGCTGTGCACAGTATGCGTGTGGACATTTTCTTAATAAATTTCTTATCACTTTGAATGTTGGCAGCTTATTCTCTGTAACCATATAAAGCCTCATTCAAACACATTACTAAAAGGGTGTTAGGGGAAGGGAAGCTGTTGGTCAGTGCACTGTAAAATCCTTGGAGTACAGAAGTGCAGTTAGTCATCCCTGCAGTAGCAACTCAGGGTTAGAGGGAGATGTGGCCAGTGGCCACTAGATAAAATCTGTGAATTGGGATGCAGATGGAATGTTAGCAGTGCTGCCCCTCTTAGTGGGGGACACTCTAAATGACCAGCTGGTGGCCACACAGAAGTGAAGAACCCCTCTGAAAACTGGGTGGGGTTGGGAGCGTAGTGGGTTGCAAAGGGGAGATCTGGGACAGCTGCTGATGACTCCACTACTCAGATGACCCACAGTGGAATGGCTCCTGAGGTACAAGGGATCATTCTGCAACAAAGGATATTGGGATCTGCTAAAAACTCAATTTATGTTGACTATGTCTAAGTGGTTTGCCAGTCAGATGGCATCCACTCTTGGAGCTAATTCATGGCAGACCCACACATTGTAGCCAGCACTTGGCACAGAAAAATCTCGGGAAATAACATCCATCCAATCCATTCTTAACCACCAAGGCTTAAAAATACATTCACACTCATAGAAGGATGAGTTACTTCGTAAGCGAAGCAATCTGGCTATACAGGGTTTATGTGATTAAACTGAGAAAATTATATTAACTGGCAATTAAATTACTGTTAAGGCAAAAAGCCTTAATAAAATCTAGATTTCTCCTTGCTTTCACATTGGAAAACACTAACTTTAGTTACTGCTAGTCTCCAAAGTGGCTCACAAACTACATAAAATAATGCAAGAACTGTTTTATCTGTTTTTAAAATATATTTCATCCTGGGATGGTATATAATAGTTCTAGTATCTCATGGTACAATATTATCAGATTGACAACCATTTCATAAATGATACTATCCTTACGTAAAAATCCTCTCCATGCAGGGAGAGGATGTACTGTACTTGTGAAATATGGCAGGTATCTTTATTTTAAAGCACATGCATTAAATAAGCTACACTGTATTCTTGATTCATATACACAGGGAATAAACCATACTTGTGGTGTAAACTACAATTAATAATGTCAATGACACAAATTTCTTCCTATACATATCACTATTCAGGAAAAATACCATTTGTGAAGAAGCCCTGAAAATGGAAGAGAGGGAGGTTTTAAGGTAGCAGAATGCAATTAACAAAACTTGCATCTGGCCAGAACATCAAGGCTCAGTGCTCTAATCTTGTGTTACCGGATCTCTCTTAGCAATGAGTGATTAGCCCTTCTTGGCTAAGACTTTTCTGAAAGAATCAGCAATATCACTAAGCAAGTGTCCCCAAAGCAACAGCAACATATAGTCACCAAGGGGCTTCCACAAAGAAATAACAAATACCAAATTAGCAGGTGACAAATTGTTCCACAAAGGATCGCTTAGTACATTTAAAACTAGTGATGACACACCAGCAGTAGACAGGCAAGAAACTGCTCAGAATTAAGCTTCTTATGTGTCACCTTTACAAGATGCATCATTTCATTAATGCTTTGGCAGAAGAAGTGATTAGAAGATGTAAGTTAGTTGTCAGTCTGTTGTCAGTCTGTGTTCAGAAAACAGATGCCTTTAGTGGAAACTACAGAGGAGGGAATACTGCAGAATCTATTGAATTATGCTCATAAAATATGAGATGTGCCCAGAGGAATTTAGGAATTGCTTTTGGAAAAAAAAGCTTTATAGTTTTTCGACCAGAAGCCACTTAAGATGTGATCTAGTCAAACTTCACCACTCCTCTAAAGAAACTATGGGAAGTGATTGCAGTTAGGAAATCACAACAACAGCCCTTTGGCTCTGTTTGGAGACAGAAGGGACGGCTGCTCCTGACTCCATCGGCACCCATCTACAACCACCCCACCCTGCTCTGACTTCCCGGTGCACCAATGCCCCCACCACTCACAGCAGAGGTCAGGACGATGATGATCTGAGGCAAAGACACCAGACCCAAGACAACAGCTGCCGCTGGCCCGAGACTGGCAGGAAGTGGAGGTGGGCAACAAGCAGGCTAACCAGGACTTGGGGGAGCTGGGTCCCTGGGTCTTCTAGCTCGGCATCTGGGCTGGCTGACAACGGGTGGGCCATGCCCAATTGGCTATGTGGGAGAGAGCAGAAGGCCCTCACTGTTGCACTCTGGTTGGAAATTGACCAGAGCAACAGGCAATTATGAGCTAAGGAACACAAAATGCAGGTCCAGAATCCAAGAAGCAGTCTGAGGTTCAGAGTCCAAGGCAAGGTAACCAAGCAAGAGGTTCAGGTTTAGGGACAGGTCCAGAGCAGAGAAATAAGACCAGCAATACGCCTTTTTTCCCGCAGAGAAACAGCTATGCATTTGCAAAGTGTTAACTTGTTCTAGAAACCAAAATAATTCTAACTGGAAAGATCTGTTGGTAGGTGGACACTGTTTCAGCCTGAAGATCTATTTCAGTGTTTTGAAAAATGAGAGGTGGATTTTCCAAGGGAAACCCGGCCTTGTTCTTCACCAGAAGTTGTTGCTTAGGCCAGGAGGCAATTTGCCAATACATCTGCGCAATAAAGCACATCTGTGTGCCCCATTTCTTGGGCTGATAATCACTCATCCATTCTAAGATATCTATGAAACAAATGCCTACTGTATGCTTAGACTACTGGAAAACCCTATTTTTAAAAAACTGCAGTTTTACTTTCACTGTTTTCCTGATCTAAAAATTAAGTACAGAACAGGGCATTGCCATTATCTTTATGTTTTGCGGCTATTAGGGACACTTGAAAACTTATTCTATACCTTGAGAAGGTTTACTGTGGCAGTTCTTGAGAAACCTTGCTTTAACTGAGAGGATATTTTCCTGGTTATTTGTATTCCAGGGATGGTCTATTTCTGCACATGGTTGTTATTCCTTGTGTGGTGATTCCCACTACCACTCTACACCTTTATATCACTATAGGGAAGATTTTCTTGCCTTTTCCTTTCTGGGGTCCCTCAGGACTGAGTAGCCTTTCTGGTGGCATTTGATGGTTTCAGGCTATAGTTCTAATATTGTCACACCCCAAGGTGCAGAATGTGTGTTTTCATTTTCAAACAAATCCCCTTCAAGTGGCACTGGAGTACAGAGGCAGGTTCAAATGTTATTATTCTGGGCCCCGGAGGATGCGGACCCAGAAAACATACAAAACAGTTGCGACTCTTTACCAATACACTTTGTGGATAAAATCATTTGTATCTATCTCTGGATGCCATCAAATGACAGTCTAGTTCTAATTGCATGGATAATTTCAGTTGCTGATGAAGTGCACAAGCTGCTTAGAAGTCTGTGGTCCAAGACATCTAGGTTTGACCTCTGTCCCTCATGGATGATAGTATCAAGCAGGGCTGGGTTAGGTAAGTGGGTCCAGAACAAAATAAATGACAATATTGAATTTAATCCTGTTCATTTTGAAAAAGCCCATTGTGAAGCCCCTCCTTTAGATGACATCCCTGGATCTGAATGACCTAAATAACTACTACCTGGTGGTCAATATTTTATTCTTGGGGAAGGCGATGATGCAGATGGTTGGTCACATAGCTTCAATCAGTCTTAGAGGAGACACCTTATTTAGAGCCCATTTCCACCCAGATTCAGTCTGGGTTTGGAATAGAAATGACCCTAGTCACCCTGATCAATGATCTTTGATGGGAGACTGTCAATGTGCACTTGTTGGGGTCCTGGAGGTCTTGATAGCTTTTGACTATCGTATCCTTGGGAGAGACAGGAGCGGTGGGCACCGTGCTTTGGTAGTTCTGCTCTTACTTGGCTGATTCCAGAAGGTGGGGGGTGAATGCTGCCTGACAACATGGTATTCATGATATAGGCTGCAAGAGCTGTATAACTCCACTGGGAAAGATAATGCAGTGATGTGGAACGAGACCACACCCAGTATGAGGATGATACCCAGTTTCAGTACAATCCTAAACGGTGTTACATCTTTCTAAATCAACTTCAGTGGATTTAGCATGGTAATTTCTTATGATTGCACAATCACTGCTGCAAATTATTTAAAGCACCCCAACCAACTTAGCCCGTGCCTAAAATATATGTGTTTTTGATTTATGCATTTTTAAAATTTGCAGTGCATGCCAATACACTTTGAGGACTAATTTTTATTGCATCTATTTTATTGCATATATTGCAAGGAAGTTGAGCCAATTAATGCATTTTAACAACATTAAACCAATTTGAGATCTTGTAAGTGCACTATGAGGTCTGGCAAAATGTTAGAATAAAAATTATTTATTTTATTGGATTTTAACATTGCCCTTCCCCTTACAGGCTGAGGGCAGCTTCCAACAATTCCATAATAATAACAGTATAATAAAAACATAGTATAAATATACATTAAATCCTAATCTAAAGCAATGGCAACAGAATTTCAACCATTGCATAACCAATACAAAGGAGGGGAAGTAGGGTGGCAGAAGAATGAAAGGGGGAGGCCTGAACAATGATCAACCATAGCTGCCCCAACTATATGCCTGGTGGAACAATTCTGTCTTACAGGCCCTGCAGAACTGCATCAGATCCTGCCGGACTCTGATCTTGCTAGACAGAATGTCCCACCAGGTTGGGGAAGGGCTGAGAATGCCCTGACCCTGGTCAAGGCTAGCTGGATATCTTTCAGGCCAGGGATCACCAGTAGATTTTCACTTAATGACTGTAGCAATCTTCAGGGGACATACCAGGAGAGATGGTCCCATAGGAAGTGTCATTTTCATTGCCTTTCCCTCCCTTGAATCTGTGTGCCAGTGTGATGCAACAGACAGAGAAAAAAAACCAATATAAAAAACCAAGTACAAATTCTTGCTCAGTCCTGAAACCCAATGGGTGGCCTTGATCACAGCATATCAGTGGTGCATGCAAACCTGCCACACGTGCTGAAGAAAGCCCTTACTGAATTTCCAGTGTTATAATTTATTATAAAATGACAAGAGGCCAAATTGTAATCAAATTTGAAACAGAAATAAGTATTCAACCTGTGGAGATGGGCCAGAATGTGTATTAATTTGTATTAATCAAGAAACATGAAAGTTATAGAACCAAAGAAGCTAAGAATCAAAATGGAGCTTCTGTGTAAGTGACCAGCAAAAGCTTGCATTTTAGCAACAGGTCAAAGGAATGTCACCAGGTTTCTCAGTGAATATGCAAGCCAGCAAGATAACATCTTCAGTATCTTGGCATAGAGGGCCTACGTGACAGAAGACAAGATGCAATTTTATGACCTTGTTTTCTTGGTTAGGTTTTTGGGTTAGAACTAGCTAAACCAATGTGATTAATTAAATAGGAACAAGTGGTTTTTCTATATAGTTAAATGAGCACAGAGAAAGGATAATGAGTGATTCATATTTACATGTATTTGTATTTCACTATAATTCTATTGTCTTAGAATCATTGTATAATTGTTAGAATCATGTTTTAACATTTCATGCTGGGGAATTGAAGAGAGGTTTTATGATCCAAAAGAATGTCCTGCATACCTTGAGGACATAGCTCTCTCTGAGAGCCAAACTCGGCCAAACGAGTTTTTCTTGAAGACAGTGAGCTAGTTTTTATGGCAGTCCTTTGTATATGCATAGAGGCCATAAACTAACAGCATGTAGTGTTTGACGTAGAAATATAGGTTGTCTTTATTCGTGAACAGGAGACAGATTCTGACCAATTAGATTTTAAGGTATATGGATCATAATACGTGGAACGTAAGGGGAAGGATTATGTGACGTCTTTATTTTTGCATCTACAAAAATTCAGGTCTTCCTCTACTGGCCGTGTCTCTCGTTTGAGAGCACCAAGGCCGCTCCTTCGGGAGAGGTCACCTCCTGTAACATTCTAAATTCCGTGCCTCCTTCGAGAGCCACCCAGGAGAGGGCAATCTCCTGTAACATTCTAAACATTGTATTGGGGCGTGCCCCTCCTTAGGGAGAGGTCACCTTCTGTAACTTATCTGTATTCTGTAGCGTTCTGAATTCCGTGTCTATCACTCGAGGGCACTGGGGAGTGTTCACATTCTGTAACTTGCTAAATTCTGCTAAGTAAACAGTCTGTTTGTTTTTCTAATATCAGATGCCTTGCTTTTATTTCTAACTTAGTTTTTCTTAAAACTAATCTTGCTGTGTAGGACCAGAGAAGCGGCTCTGGCCCCACAAACCTATTGAATAGTTAAATGTCACATTAAATAAGGGACTAACGTATCACCAATACATAGTATCTGGATGGATAACCATCTGGAATAATGTTCATTCTGAAAATCTGTTCAGTGGTGAATAGACAAAGTAGTATAAGGATATAATGTCAATAATGATGCACAAGTGTAGATATAGTTGCATTCAAGTACAAAGGGTAAACACATAAACAAGTGCTTCCTATATTCACAGAACACAAGGCTCTTTGTGGTTTCCTTCATGTATTTCTGTTAAAGTTGAAATATTATGATGCTAAAAAACCTGCATCTGCCTGAGAGCCTTTGACAAATCTAACAGGGATGAACATTTCTTACAAGCCTATTTCCCAAGTGACCAGTTACACATCAGGAAAAGCAATTCTCACCAATTTCAAGAGGAATATTTTTGTAACACGTTTGGGCTTAGAGTGCAAAAGTCTGGGGATGTATGCAATATAGGTACAGGTTCAATAGCTTGTGGAAGTAACTTAAAAGTGTACAAGAATATTACACACTACTAGAAGGCTGGAAGAGACTTTAAAATCATTAAACCCAACCCACTTTTCTGGATCAAGAGTATCTATGATTTAGCACAAGTAAATCTGGCTCCTCTGTATTTTAAAAATATATGCCCCTCAGACCACCTTTTGATCAACCGATTACTAACTTGTCTGTAGCTGTAGAAGAACCTGACTAATCATCCAAATGCATCAAAACTACAGAATTCCTTCACCAGAGAGATTCACCTGTTCTCCTCCATCACTGTCTTCTACCAGCTGGTAAAGACTTCTCTGTTTTGTTTGATGTTCCCTCAATAACCCTCCCCATTAATGATTTTTTGTTTAATTATGGTTTTAATTGTTTTACATGTATGTATTTTTAAAGGTTGTTTTAATGTTTTTGATTGTTCAATACTTTGGGGGTCCCAAATCCAATGAAAAGGTGGCATGAAAATGTTTCAATTAAAGTCAGAGGCCTGCAGTACAATCTTAATGCTTCTAAGCCCGTTGAATTCAATGTGTTTAGAAAGGGGCAACATTGCTTAGGATTGCACTGATGGTTCATGAATTTGATGAATTAAATGTTCTTCAGCAGTGGTATCCACAGTTAAAGAACTCTGCCTGAAAACTGGTGAGGTTCTTTGCTCCTACAGCTATTCTTGGAAACCTATTCAAGGATTTCACACATGACAGAGTTTGAAACCTTTAGATTTCTTACCTCAAATTATCAGAGTAAGATCCAAGTACAAGGGAAAGACCATGAATGGGAAAATGGAGTAGTCAGGATGGGAATCGCCTGGCAAATAAAAGTTCTTACAAAATTTTCTGATACAGCAAAGAATTTCAGATATTTTTGGTTCAGGTATTTTAAATACAAAATCTCTCATGTACTGCCTGGAAAGATCGACCCTACAGTGAAGATCCATGGGGTTGCCCTAACAGTTAAGATATTATTTGAATGCACTGACTAGATGCCAGCTTCACATGATAGGGAGCGAGCATGGCATAATGCTTAAAGGGTCAGACTAGCTGCTAGAATCTGGGAAAGCCCATGTTCAGTTCCTCACTCTGCCATGAAAACTCTCTGGCTGACCCTGAGCAGTCACACACTCTCAGCCTAACCTACATCACAGGGCTATTGTGAGGATAAAATTGAGGAGAGAACTATGTCAGCCACTTTGGTCCCCATAGGGAAGAAAGACAGGATGTAAATAAATAAATAACTGTGATCTCGGAAGGTGCCATGAGCATATGCACTGCTCCGTGGAATAAGAACTTTGAAAACATTAGGGCATTTGCATGCAGCACCAGCACAGGCAAGCATTCTTATAGTGCCATGTGTAGGAAGCACCAATTTCATTTGGTCTTATGCTGCCACATTCATATACCAGTGTTGCCTAAACAGTAATTTAAATGTCATAATAATAAGTTTTCCTATCCAACCTGTACATGTGCAAGATGAATAAAAGAGATAAGGAATTAACAGTCTTCACAAATGTCACATCCACTATGCATTATTCGTTGCAGTCATGCCAGAAGTGTTTTCTCCTGCCTGCCCCAGCAGACTAGAAGCAAGATCCCAAGTTACAGAGCACAAGTTACTGTATTTTTGGATGGTTTTACACAAAGACAAAAGTGTGTTGTTTCTCTGGGGCTTCTAAATGAAACCTTGTTCTATTATAAGAATCTAGTGCCTCCCAGCTCAGTAGTTCCTCTGTCAGGTTAAACCACAGGGTGCTTTTTTATTTCTTATGGTCAACCTCTGACAAGAAATGGTTTGAGCTTTTATTGCTACCATATAAGCCTGTCCAATATTTTCTGTCTCAAATGGCTTCCGCTAAGAGTCAGGCATTAGCAAGTAAGCTGGGATTCCCCTTCTCATAATTCTGCCACAGAGACACACATTTGCACTGTTTCTGCTGTTCGTGTCTAACGCTGATGCAAAGAACAACAGGCATATGGGAAACGTAACAGTTTATATTTCAAACCAGGAACCAAGCCCAGAAGGATTTAGCAGAATTGTAAAAGGAAAGACAGATTCAGAAGCCCCAGTGAAGTCAAACAACGTGCCTAATTGTAATATATAAATGTAAATAGCTGCTTCTTACAGAGGATAAGTTGCTATTCCCCCTTCTTTATCCTAATTTGGTTCTCAAGAATGAGAACATGAGAACTGGAAAACAATGAATACAAGAGAGTTAGGAACTGAAAGATGTCGTTTTGTCACTAGCACCGCTTTTATCCTAGCATGGGAACCATCTTTTCACACCAACAGTCAGCAGGGATGCATGGCTAGAAATAATATCACTTTCCAGCTTCAGTCATTAGCCCAGCTGGTCAGGAATTCACTGAGAGGAAACAATAAAAGCAAGGGAAGAATTGGAAATACAGGAGAAGGGACAGTCAGTAGATCAACCCCACACTGCATTTAATACTCTGTGCCTGACATCAGACCAGGATTGTACAGGATTACCTTGTAAGCTTTACAGCCAAATCCAGATGAAGGGGGAATTGTCTTGTGGAAGTGGCGTGGGCACATGCTGGTAGATTTGCCCTCCCCAGGGCACTTACTCTGGTAGAGGGGCAAATATACTGGATGGCAGCCATCATGGTCCTCTGGAAGGCCTGACGCAGTGCTGGCCACTGTGTCAGAGTTCCCATGCCACTGCCAACTCTACTGGTGCAGTAGGGGCATGCCAGAGGCATCCCAGAGGTGGAGCCAACATTAGTTGGATTCTACCCTGGATTTGTGGGCAGACACACAGCAGCCTGAGCTTGGACTTACAGCACCCTTTGGAATGGTGTAAGTTCATTGACCCCTGTGGAGGGCTTTCCAGTGAAAGGGAGGTTTTTCTGTATTTTCTGCCTCCACACCACAAGAAAAATCTCTGGAGGAGGCAATGCAGTGCAGCCATGGCACCATCCCCAGCCACCTTGGGTTGTGGATTGCGTTGCTCAGATAAACCTGAATATGCCCCACTTTCTCTCCCATTTGGTGGGCATCTCAAAGCATATTCTTAAAGTAATATTCTGAAGTGGGGATCATGGAAAATATTGAAGAAGGGCCTGATAAGGTGGCATTATTTCTACAGGCATTATTTCTATATGAAGAGGAAAGCTGGATAAATTTTCTAAGCATTTTTGCCAATTTCTGATGCATCAGTAGGATCCATGGATTAGTTTCTATAAGGGTATGGCAAAAGATAAATAGAAATTTAAAAGGTGATTAGTATAGTATGTTGGTTGCAATCCAGAAGGGGCATGAAAACATTTTTACTGAGAATTTTTGATTCAAAAACTGGTCCCAAAGACCCATGAGCTGTTTTCAATCTCCAGAAATAAATTAAAACAAAAACAACGGCTTGAGGACTGGGGCAGCTGGAGCAGTGAAGCCAGCTTGTGTATGGTCCTTACCCCAAATAAAGTTTTATAATTTAATAAAGACAGAACGAAAAACTTCCGTACCACATACACAAACTGCTTTTGGAACACTGAAAATGAAATGCAGAGGAAGAAGTACATTGTTTGCATGCATGGAATATGCTTCCCTTTAAGTGGTGGAAACCCGCTTTAGAGCTGTATCCTGAAAAATATATATATGTGGCAAGATGTACTTTATTGTATTACCAGTGCAGTCCTAAGCAGAGTTATACTCTTCTAGGTCCAGTGAAGAAAGACGCAACTCTGCTTAGGGCAGGACTGTCTATTTCATTCTCTTGTGAAATGAAATGAAAGTTTTGGTGATCTTAAAAACGAAGCTTGAAATTAGAGCAGACAATTTTATCACCACTTATACCTCAAAACTATCAACACAACATTTATAACTGAATGGATTTAAATTGTCTATATAGTTTAGTTAAAATCAACGCTACAAGAGAAGGACGCTGATTCTGTCTAATAGCTTCTCAGGAGGCAAAGGAGTGCAACCACAGTAGACATTTACACTTCATCCAGTGGCAAACCTCTAATCCATAGGTCCCCAATTATGGTGCCCACTGAAACCTTTCCTGGTGCTGCTAAGTATCTTTAGAATGTGGGAAGGGCCAGAAGGGGCTTCAGCCCAGCAGGCCTTCTGATTGGCACTGGAGACCTGACTGCCTTTTTTAAGTAAAAAAAAAACCCTGCTTTTTTCAGCTGCTGTCACCATATCATTAGGAGCTTCACTGACTGACTGAAGGTAAGCTGAGTGTAAACAAGAAACTATTTTTAAACAATATGCTTATTTAAAAAGGCATCCTGCTTAGCACAGCTTCTGCCTGAAGTACTGAAGCATTACTATTAGAGTTATGAACAGAGGTGGGATCCAACCAGTTCTCACCACTTCTCTAGAAGTGGTTACTAATTTTTTCTGAGTGCCGAGAAGGGGTTACTAAAGCAACCTCCCTGCCCAATAGGGCCTGGAGGTGCGTGTGTGCGGCGGCGCCACTGTTTGAATCCAACCACCATCGGAACCTGTTATTAAAATTTTTGAATCCCACCACTGGTTATGGATAACCTCCCTCCTTGTCATTTGTGGTTGGCTTTGCCTCTTGTAGTAGCCATTTTGTGACTGTACCCACCATTCTGTGTCAAAATTCCAAAGGGGCCCTCAGGCTCAAAAAGCTGGGGACACTTGCTGTAAGCCCTTCTGCCCCTCCCAAAGTTTTTCCAATCCTCTGAGCCAGGGGTCTTCAAACTATGGCTCTCCAGATGTTCATAGACTACAATTCCCATGAGCCCTACCACTTGGCCATGTTAGCAGGGGCTGATGGGAATTGTAGTCCATGAACATTTGGAGGGCCACAGTTTGAAGACCCATGCTCTGAGCTTATCTCTGTTTTAGGACAATCCTAATTTGCATCTCCAGTGGGCTGTGGGTACATCAGTCTCAGAAAGAAGACAGTACGTGAAAATTAATTTTCTTAGTCAGTCATATGAAATTGATGGAATGGCAGGTCTTATGGTAGAAATATTTCAAGACAAAAATGGGATAAATGGACTACCTGGTGTTGCTCCAGGATACAAGCTGGACTCGTTGAGGTCTCCACCCTCTTCCCAAAAATACTGGGACTGAAGAATCTTGGAATCTTCATTTTCCTCACTGGCAAAGCCTGATCCAGGTGCAGCTTGCAGGGCACTGGGGATAAGGTCAGACTCAGGCACCTTCAAGTTTGTCTGTTCATTGGATTCCAGAGATTCTATGTGGGACACTGCTGAGAAGTCTACCAACGATGTGGAGCTCAAACCCTCAGTGCCAAGATCTTCAGATAGAACAAGGCATAACGAAGCTACAAACAACAAGGAGAGACATATTAGTATTGAGAAACACTGATGCATAAAGGAGGTGAAAGAAATAATTTATATTAAATTATATGAAAATACAACAATTGTCACAGGATCCTTTGCCCTTAGGAAGCCATTGTACTGGTTTAAAAATAATTATATTCTTCACAGCCATCATAGTAGTGATAGATGTACTATCTGGAGAAAGTATGTAATTATTCACAGGTACAAAATATAGTTTGTCCATTGCTAGGAGAATGGGATATTGCTGCAACAGAACCACAGCCTGGGAGGAACACTTCTGAACACTGCATCGCATATAGGTAACAGCATACTTACTGCATTAAATCAATGATCTAGTATGGTCCTAAGCAGTCTTTAGAGAGAAGTTTAAGTGCTACATTTGCATGCATGAACAAACATTTATATGCCCCAATACCAAAACTTAGATCTTCCCAATTCCCAACTGAGCCTGAAAAATGAATAGCCCATTATTTACATCGATTCCATAGTGATATTGACTGAAAAAACCCAGCTACCTTGAACATACAGAGGTCAAAGATGGAGACCAGCTGGCTGCATAATGATCCTACTTTCCCGTTTGGACACCAAACTGTGCTTTCCTGACAAGTACGAGATCAAGATACTGGGCTTTGTTATTGCTTGAAGTGTGTTACTCTTTCTAAAAATACAGTGTGATGTGTTGTCAAGTCGCTTCTGACTTATGGCAACCCTAAATGTTAATGACCTCCCAAACTTCCTTGTTCACATCTTGCAAACTGAAGGCCCCAGCTTCCTTGACTGAATCCATGCATCTCATGTTAGGCCATCTTCTTCTCCTGTTACCTTTGACTTTTCCTTGCATTATTGTCTTTTCCAGTACTCTTCTCTTCTCATAAAGTGACCAAAGTAAAATAGCCTCAGTGTAGTCATTTTAGCATTTTAGAGGCCACTTATTTGTATTTTTTGGTGATCCATGGTAACTGTAAAATGTTTCACCAACACCACATTTCAAATTTATCAAATTTCTTCCTGCTAGCTTTCTTCATGGTTCAATTTTCACACCTATATATAGTTATGGGAAATAAAATACAGAGAAGTAGTAGAATAGTAAGTAACTTGGGAAGACAGCATGAGCTTAAATCAGCCTGATTGCTTTGACTGCCCAGTAATCCATACATGTAAGGAGGGAGGAGCACCAGCAGCTCAGGATAGAGTAGAAGAAGAAGAGTTTGGATTTATATCCACCCCCCTTTCTCTCCTGTAGGAGACTCAAAGGGGCTTACAATCTCCTTGCCCTTCCCCCCTCACAACAAGCACCCTGTGAGGTGGATAGGGCTGAGAGAGCTCCAAAAAGCTGTGACTAGCCCAAGGTCACCCTGCTGGCATGTGTGGGAGTGCACAGGCTAATCTGAATTCCCCAGATAAACCTCCACAACTCAAGCGGCAGAGCTGGGAATCAAACCTGGTTCCTCCAGATCAGAGTGCACCTGCTCTTAGCCACTGCTCTTAGCTGCTACGCCACTGCTGCTCCATACAAATCAGTTGGGAATTTTAGAAGCAACACAGAAAGTATTCTAAAAGTGGTATCAGCCATCCACAGTGGTATTTAAATTGTGATGTGACCCTATGCATATGCAAGACAAGACTTTTTCCCATTTCTGGAAAAGCATTTCAGCATCAGTATTTCTGGGGAGAGGGGGGACAAATGGAGGTTCCATCTTGAGTCTTGCCTAATGCTTGGTCTGTGAGACTCTTTCTACCACTGATTCACTTTATTTTTGGAAACTTTATTGCTTGGTGTTCTTCTGCATTCCTCCTTGCTGAGTTTCTTATCTGAGATCAATAAAACAAAATTAGCTACCCGGAGATCAGCTTTAAACAAAGACGAAGAGCAGAGACAGTAGGAACATGACAGAAGCTAGTAGCTCTGAAGGGGAAAGCACTGCAGCATAAAACAGCCAACCAAGATCACTCTGGGCATCCCAAGGGATGGACAAACTCACCAAGTGTTATTTGCACATGGCTGAGTCAGTCAGCCACTGAGGCCAAAACATCCCAAAATATGCCCCAGTATTAAGGATGCAGAATGCCTTTGCAGGTCATATTATCTCCTGCTTAAAAACTATCCTTGTTCAGTCTGCAAGAAAGCTGGGGGGGGAAATAATAGAACTTTGTCTGGGATTTTTCTGTTCTCACACAACAGCTGCCACCATGGTATTATTAGCACTACAGCAGCATCAAGAGACCCCCCTCCCCTCCCCAAGACAGCTATAAAAACCTTTGTGCAATAAACATATGTATGCACACACTTACACAAAAGCTACATCCAAACAAGCAGCTTGATCCTATTCATCCCTTTCAATCAGATGAATAAACTGCTATGATTGGTGAGATCTACAGTTTGTCTAGCAGAGAACTGTTATCAGTCACACCCAGTTCACTAATGGCATTTATGTAAGAACTGACCCCAATGGGCCTGAAATATCATAGGCCAAGGTTTTCCAACATGGTGCCCATGGGTGCTGTTGTATCCACACCTTCACTTCCCTTTGCACCTGCCAAGCTTCACAGAAAGTGAGTGGGGGCAATATAAGGCAGGGCTTGTTTTTTGGTTGCCTTTATTAAAATAAAAGGGTTTTCCACTTGAGGATCAGGGCTCATAAGCACCTGGGCTTTCCTTAGTCTATGTATGCTTCCATTCCCCCTTTAGGTTTTCCTCCTTTGCAGGTGATGTGAGGCAGAAGGTAGTCCACCTGGCTCTACCTCCTACAGCAGGCATTTTGGGATTGATTCTATTTCCTGGGGCAGCCATTTTGGGGTGGCACTCACCACCCCTCCTCAAAATTCCAAAGGTGGCCACAAGCTGGGAAAGATTGGGGACCTTGCCATAGTAGGGCATCACATAAAAGGGGACAAAATAGTTTCTTGCTGCCCAGGTCACTGAAGGGGCAGAGTGAATCCCCAAAGCTCTTGGTTTGATGGTGTGAAAATATAAGTGACCTTTTGCCATCATTGGGACAAGGATTGCCATGTTCCTGTTGGCCACTGGCAGGAGATGAGGAATAGGGTTGCCAGATCCAGGTTGGGAAACACCTGGAGATTTATAGCAATTCCAGTCCTGTGATATGTCCTGTGATATATGCCTGTACCTGTCAAAAATGGAGCATGTGAAATTGCCCTGTGGTTATGAAGGAAACCTGTGCATATGTAAATACTGAGAACAGGCCAGCAATATCTCAGGAAAGTCTTACCCACAGGATCAACCTTCCATTTTCTCTTTGAGACATTACGAGTACTGGGCTGGCTCTAGGATTCCAACCTCCAGATGGCACCCAGAGATGTCTCACTATTACAGTTGATCTCCAGATGATCAGGACCAGTTCCCCTGGAGAAAATGGCTGTGTGGATTGTGGATTCTATGGCATTAAACCCTGCTGAAGCCCCTCCCCAAATGCCACTCCCTTCAGACTCTATCCCCAAAATCTCCAAGTATTTTCCAACCAAGAAATCCCACAGAGGATATCTGCAGAAGGGAGGAATCATCACATGGATCATCACTTTCTCATCACCCCATTCCTGCTAAAGACAAAAATATGCTCCCCCACAATGCTACTAGAGGGGGACAGGGAACACCCAGAACAGCATAAAGGAAGAGCTGGAAGTCTGCAGTGGGAAGTAGTAATTGGCAAAAAGTGTTACTCCCCAAAAATATCCTTCATGGGATCTAAACCATCATTATCAGTATAAGTCATGATGGGGGACTGCCAACAAGTTCTTAGGAAAACTGCAGTAAGATTCATATCATACCTATTGGTGAGGTCAGTCGTGTTCTGCTTTTTGGACAAGCTGAACTAGAGGAGCACTGATTGGACATTTTCTACAGCCAGTAGTTTTTTAAAAAGTCAGAGATTCTCAGCTTTTATTGTAACATTTTCATCCAAATTATGTATAGCCGCATTTAGTCAAGGAAGAAGGAATGGTGTTTACAAATCTCCTGGTGGAAATCCTATTAGGGACCCATTGGACAAACCTAATATGGTTTCACATTCCATTAATCAATACACTGGAGACAATTTTCTCCCAAAGACATACCTCAGAGGTAAGTACAGAACAGTTGTGGACTAGACCTTTTGCATTTCTCTTCTATTAAATCAGATCTGTTGGCTCCAATTCTCCTCTCTTCCTCGTGATTGCTGTGTAATAGATTTAAATACAGTTGCCAGTTCCAGCATGGGATTTTTTTTTGTAGATTTGGGAATGGAAGAGAAGGGCTTAGAAGAGAAGGCTTAGAAAGGAGAGGGACCTCAGCAGGCTCGTAGCTGCAATGGGGACATCCAGGGCGGCTTGTCCCGGGTGCTGCCATTGCAGTCACGTGGGGAGGTGGGGCCAAGACATGTTGGGAGCGTTTCGGGGGCGAGGCGTTTCGGGGAGGGCGCAGTTTCCCCTCCCTTCATCATTTGACCTCAGTGGAGTACAGTATTCTAGAGTCCCCCCTCCAAAGCAAGCATTTTCTCCAGGGAAACCGGTCTCTGTAGTGTGGAGATCAGGCACCATTTATGAACATGACCTTCAGGAGAACTAATACTATTACTGCTAGAGCTTCAGTTCCCAGCGACTTGTTTACTCTTTCTAAACACTAAACTGTCTACCCAGTTTAAACCCTTCAAGATGTGTACTATCCTTAGCTGTAAATAAAACTACAGTATCTGAAATGCAAGCATGAGTCACTGCAACAGCACTCTACAGAATCAGAATCCATTCAAGATGATGTTCTCTTTTCTATTTGAGTGTGAATTTACCTCTGGCTATGTCAAGAGCTTCTGGAAGTGGAAGTGCCAGTAAAAGTAAAATGCTGCTTCAGAAAAATCTGATTTTGCAAAACTGCTAGATGGATAGATTGGGAGGACAATGTCCCTGGGTAATAGTGCCAAACATGCCCCAAAACAAAGACTCCCTGATTAATTCACTTTGAAGTCATGGGAACCTTGCTGTGCATAATTGGCCAAATAATCCAAAATGGTGGCTGATGGCATCCAGGCCCCCACCAAAATAGAGAAGATCTAGCCCAACCTCATATCTCTGTGTAAGCATCAGTTAATGTTAGTGATGAATATCTCAAATGAAAAATGGCTTACCAGATTCAAAGGCATCTGCAAAAGATGGCTAGCTGGCATGATGTAGCAGTAGTACTGAACTAGAGCTAGAACTCAGTTTGAACCTTCACTTTGCCAACCTATCTAACAAGGTTGTTGGCATGATAAACTGCTTTAGGTCCCAGTCAGGGAGAAAGGAAGGATAATAATGACAATAGCTAGAATTACAGAACACCTAAGCACAGCCCAATTTTGGTCCACTTTTTGGATTCAACAAGAGCATACGCCTTCAGCCTTAACTGTTCCTGTATATTTGAATTAACTGTGGAAAAAACATGCAAACTCTACTGCCTGGTAGTGAAATTTCAGATTGTGAGAAATTACTTCTGCCTCAGAAAAAAAAGAAAATGCACTTCATGTTTCTTATTTGCAGAAGTGCAATACTGCTACCATATAATTTTAACTTAATATATACTAAAATCTGTTTATAATATTCTTGTTTATAATTACAAGCAGAAAACAATTACTCAGGAGCCTCTTGAAAGAAAGTTAAAAATTTTGAGCCAGGTAAATTCATATATTGATTTTATGATTTTGAACTTTGACTCCATTGCTAGTTATGAGTCAACATAAAGGAGGAGTGAGTTCACAATTCATTGCAATTTTTAAACTACTTGGATAACTTGGTTAGACCTTCATACCTCTCAAGGCCTGGAGCAGCTTGTAAATGCCATTATACACAGAGGTAGCAGCAAGCCGATACACATTTATGCTAAGAATAGTGCTGGGGGTTGGGCACAATGACAGGATGATAAGAAATGCCACACGGCATGCTTCAAAGGTGGGCCAATGGGGGAAACTAATCATATGCCACGGACAGAATTAAAGATGAAAAATGTCCCTTGCATATGTATGCAACAGAGCTTTGCCGCCTCCCAAAATGGAGCTGGGCACCTTTAAAACAGAATCCAATACTGTCAATTTGGGCATGGCCAAGATGAGCTAGACTTATCACAAGGGGTCACCATGAAAAAGTGATATATGCATGTGCTAAACTGCCTTCCTGACTATTTAATAGTCATATCACGCCACAGCGAGGAGGAGAAGTGAGGAATGAGAGAGGAGACTGTGACAGGCTGCTAGTCAAGGCAGCTTTAGATTGTGGGAACTGCTCACAGAATTCAGCTGGCAAAAGTGGGTGCAGCCGAGGTCAGCCCCCCTCCTCCCGGCTGTAAAATAAGCTACTGGGGAATAAAAAGGACACCAAAATGCCAGCAATGAGCGCAAGAAGATTACACAGTAGGATTGTAGCATACTTTCTACCCAGGATGACAGTCAAAGAAAGGCAGGCTTGTTCTTCAGGCTAACAGCTGTGAGGAGATGGGGGAGGTTCATTCCCAAGGGACAGCAGATGTAGGGTGTCCCCCAAGCAGTGAAATAGGAACAGAGCGAAGAACAGAACTCCTGGGAAACACTAGCTTGGCTGTGGAGCCAAAAGGAAGCCTGCCTGGGGAACCACCTGTCAAGGAAAAGGACTGAACGAGACAGGAGGCTTTAAGACTGGGGCCTTGCTAGGGGCCTGAGCTAGCCCTCAGCAGGGGGTTGCTGAGAAGGAGGATGGAATAGCACACAAAGGAGCTAGATGGTTAGAGAACCACTGAGAAAGGTGCTAGGTACTGTGGGCACATGGCCTAAAAGGGTTATGTAGAAAACAGGGGCCGAATACACATAAGGTGTTTGCTGCTTGGTGGAGGCAAATGTCTATTGTAGCAAGATTTCTTACTTGGATTATTTACTCTAGCCACGCTTTCACTTTCTGCTTTCTCCACAGCAAGTGAAACCACTTGTAGCATGATTTTAATTTCTGGCGCCAGATTTTAATTTCTGGCTTTGGCGCCAGAGCAGGACAGAGTTGCCACTAAGCACAGCTTTGCCCTGGATCTCTTTCCTCCACCTATGGCCAACCTTCCCACTGCCTCGTGCTGCTTTGCATGCCTTCCCCCTCACCCCCCTCATATTGTCAGTTCCTTCCCAATTCTCCAAATGCTCCTATTGATGTATCGATATTATGATGACTGAGAATTGGCATCCGGTACACACTCCCCTCCCCCGGCCATGCTCCATAAGGCAGCTGCTTCCCTCCCCTTTCCCCTCCTCTCTCCTCCCACATCAGGGCAAGGCTCTGCAGGCCAGGAGCCTGGGCTCCAGTTGCCAGCTTGGTGGAGAGTGCGTTGGATGCTGGCCCCCTGTGCTTCCTGGCAGCCCGCTCCACTCTCCAGCACCAGCTGTCAGTCCCATCCAGGCAGGTCTGCTTCTTCCTGCCTGGCAATATAAGCAGCACTCTGCCTGGGGAAAGGGAACGCTAGTCAAAGCACGCACACGCGCACACAAACACACACACCCCAACCAGGGTTTCTGCAAACTGCAAAAATAAACAGAATGAGGCTAAATCCAACCTCGCAAGCAAGCAGACAAACCTTTATTTTAAAACAAGCCAGACTGTGTAGGGAAGGAAGGGAATGGAAGGTAGGAAGAGAATATCAGCTCTAGTACTGGCACTTGATGTGATGAGCTCTGGGCCTTTAAGGCCATTAATAGGTGGAGTTAAGAGAACCAGGAGAAGGAGAGGCCAACAGACAAACTGTGATGCAGCCTATGAATTGCCTCCTCATGTGTAAACAGGAAAAATGCAAGGAGAGTCCACTGCAAGACCACTGCACAGAGAACAGTCCCGATGTAAGCGTTCCATGTGTAATCAGCCAGGGCTACCTTAACAGCTATTTAGAAAGCTGTACAATGGAAAGCCAGCTTTCTGTACACAAGGCAAACAGCAGGAGCTGAACTAACTATAGCAGTCTGTGTTGCTTGCTGTGTTTGCAAAGTTAGGATTGCCCACTACATAAAACAGAGCTAAAATAAGAAACCTCAGCCAGGCAACCAAGAGAGAGAACCACTTGGTTGACACAAGAAACACACTCAATTGGGAAGCAGCATGGTATAATACAGTAGTTAGAATGGCAGACTAGGCCTACAAGTTCCAGATACAAATTCTAAAACTCACTCAAAGCTACAAGTTCCAAACCTCACTGGGTGACCTTGGCAAATTCTGAGCCTCCCAGGGTTGTGGAGAGAATAACCGAGGGAAAGGACAAGGAAGACACACTTCCTTGAGATACTTAGCAGAAGACAGAATAAAGGTCCTAAGTAATTTAATAGAATAATATGAGTGAGATTGACTAGTGGACTGTAAAGCAGAAACCTCTTAATACTAAAAATACTTTGAGGGCAAAGTACCCATATCAGAAGCCCAAGGGGCAGGGGAGATAGGACCGGCAAGCACACCTCCCCTAAGGCTTCTTTGGTCATCTTCCAAGACTAAGGTTATAAAAAGGGTATAAAAATGCAACAATAAATAAATACATAAATAAATAAAGGTTGGCAACTCCAAATTGGGAAATTCCTGGAGATTTGGTGATGGTGCCTGGGCCCACCTAGAGGATTGTGAGCCTATCTTAGACTATCTGTGCTATTATCTTATACCCTATCCAGTGGCATATTTACCTAGGGGACATGGGGTACCCTATGTCCCTGGGCGCCCTCCTAGTGGAGGGTGCAAAAATTTCAGGCTCATTTGTGTGTGTTTTGTATTTTTTAGTGTTTTTTTAAGTTTTCGGCCAGCAGGGGGCGCAGTTTTTAGGCTACCAGCACCAAAAGTTCAGGGATTTTTCAGGAGATTCTCCTGATGATACCACCCAAGTTAGATGAGGTTTGGTTCAGGAGGTCCAAAGTTATGAACTCCCAAAAGGGGCGCCCCATCCCCCATTGTTTCCAATGGGAGCTAATAGATGGGGGCTACATCTTTGAGGGTCCATAACTTTGGACCCCCTGAACCAAACTTCACCAAATCTGGGTGGCATCATCAGGAGAGTCTCCTAAAGATACCCTGATATTTTGGTGCTGCTAGCTTAACAAGGTGATCTTCTACATATGATTCAGCACTGCTTCAATACATGTAGTTGCCATTGAACATAATGGCTTCTTCAGAATACTAGGCTATGGAAACTTTACTTGTTTATTCCTCTCCCCTGGCCTGCCTGTCAGACTTCACTCACTTATAGAGAAATGGATGGGAATAAACTGTCCCTGGCCGTAGTGGCTGGTGGACATGACTGCTTCTTTCCTGGACAAGAAGGAGTAGAAATGGCAATATTAGTAATACTTTTTTTTTTGGGGGGGGGGGGGGTTAAACTGGGAGAGAGATGGCAAAAGGGAAGGAAGGTAATGAAGAGTGGTAGAACTACTGTCACCACACACATCATAAACCACTCCTATGAAGCAGGTGAAACATAAACCACACCTATGAAGCAGGTGAAAAAATACTGTGATTGCAATTCTTAGCACAGTTTCCATTACAAAGGAAACAGAATTTTTAAAAATTGGATGGCACCCAAGGGAGGAAACAGTGGGAATGGAGTAAATTGGGAGGAAAGGTGCCTAATTTCTCAGAAACAAACAAGAAATGCTACTGTGGAAGCAATCAAAACCTTTCAAAGCCTAACCCAGAATTCAATCAGTGTCATATCAATATGCATAATCAACTGCCCCAATACATATAATAAATAAGGAATTTCCTCTAAGAGTAAAGGTTTTGCCCTCCAGCAATTTCCTGCCACACTGAGAGATATGTAGTACCAACATAAAAGCCATTCCACTAGGCTCATTAAAAAAGAGCTTGAAATGGAGAATTTATTCCTCATTGCTTTAGCTTTATCCACTTCAGGAACCATAGCCTTCAAGATTTCAAGGGAAACATAGCTTTATCCGTGCAGATTTCTCCATACACATTGTGTTTGTGTGTTTTTTGAAAGGGGGATTCAGGGTAAACAGGTACAATAAGCAGGTACATAGTGTTCTGCACAATTGTGTCTTGCCAAGAGTTACGCAGGAAAACCCAATAGCCTTTAATGTGAGAAGAAACCTGCTAGATAAGACAACTGGTCCATCTAATATAGCATACTGTTCTACACAGTGGCCAACCAGTCATTCAGCAGGGCCAGCAAACAAAGCAAAGAAGTCAAGGCTTTCCACTGCTGTCACCTCAAAGCATTGTTATTCAGAGATGTGCTGCATCAGTATATGTAACCATGGTTAGCAGCCATTAATGGATCTATTCCCCATGAATCTACCACCACTACCCCCTTTAAAACCATCCATGCCATTAGTCATCACTACATTTGCAGGCAGTGAATTATTTGTTGAAAAAAAGGAGAATTTCCTTGTGTATGTCGTGAACCTATTGCCTTTCAACATCATGGGTGCCTCAAGTTCTATCACTGAAAAAGGAGGGAGGAAAAAGCTCTATTTTCTCACCTCATGCATAAATTGATAATCAGTCTTTGATAATCCTCTGTCAGGTGCCCCCTTAACTGTTTTATTTTTTAACTCCCACATTCGCCAGCTTTTCCATATATTGTTCACCCCTCCCCCAATTTACAGAAATCCTTCTGTAGCTCTTCACAGTCCCTGTTGGGTTTCAACTTCCTGAATAATTTGGTATTATCTACAAACTTGGCTACTACACTACAAACTTGGCTACTACACTGCTGCCCTCCAATTCTAAATAATTTATTAATAAATTGAACAGCACTGGCCCCAAAACCAGTCCTTGTGGGACCCCACTGCTTACTTTCCCCCATGTTAAGAACTGTCCATTTATCCCTGCTCTTTGTTTCCTAACATTTAACTAATTTTTAATCCATAAGGCCCTGCACTCATGCACGTAGGTAAGGGGGGGGGGTTCTCGGGTTTGAACCCCCACATTCATGTCCGAAGCTCCGCCCACCCGTTTGTGGGTTTTTAAAACATTTTAGTGCTTTTTTCGGTTTTTGGCCTGCAGGGGGCACATTGTTTGGCCTAGCAGCACCAAACTTTCAGGGATTGTTTGGGGGACTCTCCTGATGATACTATCCGGGTTTGGTGAGGTTTGGTTCAGGGGGTCCAAAGTTATGGACTCCCAAAGGGGGTGCCCCATCCTCCATTGTTTCCAATGGGAGCTAATAGAAGATGGGGGCTACACCTTTGAGGGTCCATAACTTTGGATCCCCTGAACCAAACTTCACCAAACCTGGGTGGTATCATTAGGACAGACTCCTAATGATACCCTGAAAGTTTGGTGCTTCTAGATTAACAATTGCACCCCTGACAGCAGGCACCCCCAAATTTCCCCAGATTCTCGTTTTAAATCCACCCTCTTCGGCATGGATTTAAAGGGAGAATCTGAGGTCCTCAGTTTAGAAGAAGAAGAAGAGTTTGGATTTATATCCTCCCTTTCTGTCCTGTAGGAGACTCAAAGGGGCTGACAATCTCCTTGCCCTTGCTCCCTCACAACAAACACCCTGTGAGGTGGGTGGGGCTGAGAGAGCTCCGAAAACCTGTGACTAGCCCAAGGTCACCCAGCTGGCATGTGTGGGAGTGCATAGGCTAATCTGAATTCCCCAGATAAGTCTTCACAGTTCAAGTGGCAGAGTAGGGAAACTCGGTTCCTCCAGATTAGAATGCACCTGCTCTTAACCCACTACGCCTCATTGAAAGTGATGCTGTTTCAGGGTGGGGGATAATCCACCCCAAAACAGCATCACTTTCAATGTTGTTTAACTAGGGTCCCCAGATTCTCCCTGTAAGGTGGATTTAAAAGGAGAATTTAGGCTCTCTAGTTTAAACGCCATTGAAAGTGATGCTGTTTGTGGGTGGATTCCAGCATCACAGCAGCTACCCGGGAAAACTCAGATTTTGCACCATGCTCCATTTTCCCTCTATGCCTCTGCCCAGAGGGGAGGGGCAGGGCAGGGCAGGGCAGGGGAGTCTGCCATCCCCGACCTCGGAGAGCTGCTTTTATAAGCACTAGGCCAGAGGCGGGGCTTGGGGAGGCTTGGCCATGCCCTAGGGAAAGGTGGGGGTGTGGCCCCACCCCCGAACTCCCCCCATAAAAAATCTATACCTACGTCCCTGCCTGCACTCTTATCCTATGATTGGTAAAAGTTCACTCAGGAGTCTTTGGTGAAGTATCTGTTCAAAAACTTTTTGGAAGTCCAAGTATATGATGTGTCCTGGATCACCTGTATCCACATCTCTTGTTAAAATGCTCTAACACCTCCAAAGTTTGGTGAGGTAGGAC